>NC_090408.1:6138642-6484709 GCF_036365525.1 Heterodontus francisci
TACTGAGGGAGAGCTGCACTATCAGAAGAGCAGTACTGAGGGAGTGCTGCACTATCAGAAGAGCAGTACTGAGGGAGAGCTGCACTATCAGAAGGGCAGTACTGAGGGAGAGCTGCACTATCAGAAGGGCAGTACTGAGGGAGAGCTGCACTATCAGAAGGGCCGTACTGAGGGAGAGCTGCACTATCAGAAGAGCAGTACTGAGGGAGAGCTGCACTATCAGAAAAGCAGTACTGAGGGAGAGCTGCACTATCAGAAGGGCAGTACTGAGGGAGAGCTGCACTATCAGAAGGGCCGTACTGAGGGAGAGCTGCACTATCAGAAGAGCAGTACTGAGGGAGAGCTGCACTATCAGAAGGGCAGTACTGAGGGAGTGCTGCACTATCAGAAGAGCAGTACTGAGCGAGAGCTGCACTATCAGAAGAGCAGTACTGAGGGAGAGCTGCACTATCAGAAGGGCAGTACTGAGGGAGTGCTGCACTATCGGAGGGGCAGTACTGAGGGAGAGCTGCACTATCAGAAGAGCAGTACTGAGGGAGAGCTGCACTATCAGAAGAGCAGTACTGAGCGAGAGCTGCACTATCAGAAGAACAGTACTGAGGGAGAGCTGCACTATCAGAAGGGCAGTACTGAGGGAGAGCTGCACTATCAGAAGAGCAGTACTGAGCGAGAGCTGCACTATCAGAAGGGCAGTACTGAGGGAGTGCTGCACTATCGGAGGGGCAGTACTGAGGGAGTGCTGCACTATCAGAAGGGTAGTACTGAGGGAGTGCTGCACTATCGGAGGGGCAGTACTGAGGAAGAGCTGCACTATCAGAAGAGCAGTACTGAGGGAGAGCTGCACTATCAGAAGGGCAGTACTGAGGGAGAGCTGCACTATCAGAAGGGCAGTACTGAGGGAGTGCTGCACTATCGGAGGGGCAGTACTGAGGGAGTGCTGCACTATCAGAAGGGTAGTACTGAGGGAGTGCTGCACTATCAGAAGGGCAGTACTGAGGGAGTGCTGCACTATCAGAAGGGTAGTACTGAGGGAGTGCTGCACTATCAGAAGGGCAGTACTGAGGGAGTGCTGTACTGTCAGAAGGGCAGTACTGAGGGAGTGCTGCACTATCAGAAGAGCCGTACTGAGGGAGTGCTGCACTATCAGAAGGGTAGTACTGAGGGAGTGCTGCACTATCAGAAGGGCAGTACTGAGGGAGTGCTGCACTATCAGAAGGGCAGTACTGAGGGAGTGCTGCACTATCAGAAGAGCCGTACTGAGGGAGTGCTGCACTATCAGAAGGGTAGTACTGAGGGAGAGCTGCACTATCAGAAGGGCAGTACTGAGGGAGTGCTGCACTATGAGAAGAGCAGTACTGAGGGAGTGCTGCACAATCAGAAGAGCCGTACTGAGGGAGTGCTGCACTATCAGAAGGATAGTACGGAGGGAGAGCTGCACTATCAGAAGAGCAGTACTGAGGGAGTGCTGCACTATCAGAAGGGCAGCACTGAGGGAGTGCTGCACTATCAGAAGGGCAGTACTGAGGGAGAGCTGCACTATCGGAGGGGCAGTACTGAGGGAGTGCTGCACTATCAGAAGAGCAGTACTGAGGGTGGGCTGCACTATCAGAAGGGCAGTACTGAGGGAGAGCTGCACTATCAGAAGAGCAGTACTGAGGGAGAGCTGCACTATCAGCAGGGCAGTACTGAGGGAGAGCTGCACTATCAGAAGAGCAGTACTGAGGGAGAGCTGCACTATCGGAGGGGTAGTACTGAGGGAGAGCTGCACTATCGGAGGGTCTGTACCAAGGGATTGCAGCACTATCAGAAGGGCAGTACTGAGGGAGAGCTGCGCTAGCAGAAGGGCAGTACTGAGGGAGAGCTGCCCTATCAGAAGAGCTGTACTGAGGGAGACCTGCACTATCAGAAGAGCAGTACTGAGGGAGAGCTGAACTATCAGAAGGGCAGTACTGAGGGAGAGCCTAACTAGCAGAAGGGCAGTACTGAGGGAGAGCTGCACTATCAGAAGGGCAGTACTGAGGGAGTTCTGCACTATCAGAAGGGCAGTACTGAGGGAGAGCTGCACTATCAGAAGAGCAGTACTGAGGGAGTGCTGCACTATCAGAAGAGCCGTACTGAGGGAGTGCTGCACTATCAGAAGGATAGTACGGAGGGAGAGCTGCACTATCAGAAGAGCAGTACTGAGGGAGTGCTGCACTATCAGAAGGGCAGCACTGAGGGAGTGCTGCACTATCAGAAGGATAGTACGGAGGGAGAGCTGCACTATCAGAAGAGCAGTACTGAGGGAGTGCTGCACTATCAGAAGAGCCGTACTGAGGGAGTGCTGCACTATCAGAAGGATAGTACGGAGGGAGAGCTGCACTATCAGAAGGGCAGTACTGAGGGAGTGCTGCACTATCAGAGGAGCCGTACTGAGGGAGTGCTGCACTATCAGAAGGATAGTACGGAGGGAGAGCTGCACTATCAGAAGGGCAGTACTGAGGGAGAGCTGCACTATCAGAAGGGCCGTACTGAGGGAGAGCTGAACTATCAGAAGAGCAGTTCTGAGGGTGGGCTGCACTATCAGAAGAGCAGTACTGAGGGAGAGCTGAACTATCAGAAGGGCCGTACTGAGGGAGAGCTGAACTATCAGAAGGGCCGTACTGAGGGAGTGCTGCACTATCAGAAGAGCAGTACTGAGGGAGTGCTGCACTATCAGAAGGGCAGTACTGAGGGAGAGCTGAACTATCAGAAGGGCCGTACTGAGGGAGTGCTGCACTATCAGAAGAGCAGTACTGAGGGAGTGCTGCACTATCAGAAGAGCAGTACTGAGGGAGAGCTGAACTATCAGAAGAGCAGTACTGAGGGAGTGCTGCACTATCAGAAGGGCCGTACTGAGGGAGTGCTGCACTATCAGAAGAGCAGTACTGAGGGAGAGCTGAACTATCAGAAAAGCAGTACTGAGGGTGGGCTGCACTATCAGAAGAGCAGTACTGAGGGTGGGCTGCACTATCAGAAGGGCAGTACTGAGGGAGAGCTGAACTATCAGAAGGGCCGTACTGAGGGAGTGCTGCACTATCAGAAGAGCAGTACTGAGGGTGGGCTGCACTATCAGAAGGGCAGTACTGAGGGAGAGCTGCACTATCAGAAGAGCAGTACTGAGGGAGAGCTGCACTATCAGAAGAGCAGTACTGAGGGAGAGCTGCACTATCAGAAGAGCAGCACTGAGGGAGTGCTGCACTATCAGAAGAGCAGTACTGAGGGTGGGCTGCACTATCAGAAGAGTAGTACTGAGGGTGGGCTGCACTATCAGAAGAGCAGTACTGAGGGAGAGCTGCACTATCAGAAGAGCAGCACTGAGGGAGTACTGCACTATCAGAAGAGCAGTACTGAGGGTGGGCTGCACTATCAGAAGAGCAGTACTGAGGGAGAGCTGCACTATCAGAAGAGCAGTACTGAGGGAGAGCTGCACTATCAGAAGAGCAGCACTGAGGGAGTGCTGCACTATCAGAAGAGCAGTACTGAGGGTGGGCTGCACTATCAGAAGGGCTGTACTGAGGGAGAGCTGCACTATCAGAAGAGCAGTACTGAGGGAGAGCTGCACTATCAGAAGAGCAGCACTGAGGGAGTGCTGCACTATCAGAAGAGCAGTACTGAGGGTGGGCTGCACTATCAGAAGGGCAGTACTGAGGGAGAGCTGCACTATCAGAAGAGCAGTACTGAGGGAGAGCTGCACTATCAGAAGAGCAGCACTGAGGGAGTGCTGCACTATCAGAAGAGCAGTACTGAGGGTGGGCTGCACTATCAGAAGGGCAGTACTGAGGGAGAGCTGCACTATCAGAAGAGCAGTACTGAGGGAGAGCTGCACTATCAGAAGAGCAGCACTGAGGGAGTGCTGCACTATCAGAAGAGCAGTACTGAGGGAGAGCTGCACTATCAGAAGAGCAGCACTGAGGGAGTGCTGCACTATCAGAAGAGCAGTACTGAGGGTGGGCTGCACTATCAGAAGGGCAGTACTGAGGGAGTGCTGCACTATCAGAAGGGCAGTACTGAGGGAGAGCTGCCCTATCAGAAGAGCAGTACTGAGGGAGAGCTGAACTATCAGAAGGATAGTACGGAGGGAGAGCTGCACTATCAGAAGGGCAGTACTGAGGGAGACCTGCACTATCAGAAGAGCAGTACTGAGGGAGAGCTGAACTATCAGAAGGGCAGTACTGGGAGAGCTGAACTATCAGAAGAGCAGTACTGAGGGAGAGCTGCACTATCAGAAGAGCAGTACTGAGGGAGTGCTGCACTATCAGAAGAGCAGTACTGAGGGAGTGCTGCACTATCAGAAGAGCCGTACTGAGGGAGAGCTGCACTATCAGAAGGATAGTACGGAGGGAGAGCTGCACTATCAGAAGAGCAGTACTGAGGGAGTGCTGCACTATCAGAAGGGCAGCACTGAGGGAGTGCTGCACTATCAGAAGGGCAGTACTGAGGGAGTGCTGCACTATCAGAAGAGCAGTACTGAGGGAGTGCTGCACTATCAGAAGGATAGTACGGAGGGAGAGCTGCACTATCAGAAGAGCAGTACTGAGGGAGTGCTGCACTATCAGAAGGGCAGCACTGAGGGAGTGCTGCACTATCAGAAGAGCAGTACTGAGGGTGGGCTGCACTATCAGAAGGGCAGTACTGAGGGAGAGCTGAACTATCAGAAGGGCCGTACTGAGGGAGAGCTGAACTATCAGAAGGGCCGTACTGAGGGAGAGCTGAACTATCAGAAGAGCAGTTCTGAGCGAGAGCTGCACTATCAGAAGAGCAGTACTGAGGGAGAGCTGCACTATCGGAGGGGCAGTACTGAGGGTGGGATGCACTATCAGAAGAGCAGTACTGAGCGAGAGCTGCACTATCAGAAGAGCAGTACTGAGGGAGAGCTGCACTATCAGAAGGGCAGTACTGAGGGAGAGCTGCACTATCAGAAGAGCAGTACTGAGGGAGAGCTGCACTATCAGAAGGGCAGTACTGAGCGAGAGCTGCACTATCAGAAGAGCAGTACTGAGGGAGAGCTGCACTATCAGAAGGGCAGTACTGAGGGAGAGCTGCACTATCAGAAGGGCAGTACTGAGGGAGAGCTGCACTATCAGAAGGGCAGTACTGAGGGACAGCTGCACTATCAGAAGAGCAGTACTGAGGGAGAGCTGCACTATCAGAAGGGCAGTACTGAGGGACAGCTGCACTATCAGAAGGGCAGTACTGAGGGACAGCTGCACTATCAGAAGGGCCGTACTGAGGGAGAGCTGCACTATCAGAAGGGCCGTACTGAGGGAGAGCTGCACTATCAGAAGGGCAGTACTGAGGGAGAGCTGCACTATCAGAAGGGCCGTACTGAGGGAGAGCTGCACTATCAGAAGGGCAGTACTGAGGGACAGCTGCACTATCAGAAGAGCAGTACTGAGGGAGAGCTGCACTATCAGAAGGGCAGTACTGAGGGACAGCTGCACTATCAGAAGAGCAGTACTGAGGGAGTGCTGCACTATCAGAAGGGCAGTACTGAGGGACAGCTGCACTATCAGAAGGGCCGTACTGAGGGAGAGCTGCACTATCAGAAGGGCAGTACTGAGGGACAGCTGCACTATCAGAAGAGCAGTACTGAGGGAGAGCTGCACTATCAGAAGTGCAGTACTGAGGGAGAGCTGCACTATCAGAAGGGCAGTACTGAGGGACAGCTGCACTATCAGAAGGGCAGTACTGAGGGAGAGCTGCACTATCAGAAGGGCAGTACTGAGGGAGAGCTGCACTATCAGAAGTGCAGTACTGAGGGAGAGCTGCACTATCAGAAGGGCAGTACTGAGGGACAGCTGCACTATCAGAAGGGCAGTACTGAGGGAGAGCTGCACTATCAGAAGGGCAGTACTGAGGGACAGCTGCACTATCAGAAGGGCAGTACTGAGGGACAGCTGCACTATCAGAAGGGCAGTACTGAGGGACAGCTGCACTATCAGAAGAGCAGTACTGAGGGAGAGCTGGACTATCAGAAGGGCAGTACTGAGGGAGAGCTGCACTATCAGAAGGGCCGTACTGAGGGAGAGCTGCACTATCAGAAGGGCAGTACTGAGGGACAGCTGCACTATCAGAAGGGCAGTACTGAGGGACAGCTGCACTATCAGAAGAGCAGTACTGAGGGACAGCTGCACTATCAGAAGGGCAGTACTGAGGGAGAGCTGCACTATCAGAAGGGCAGTACTGAGGGACAGCTGCACTATCAGAAGGGCAGTACTGAGGGACAGCTGCACTATCAGAAGGGCAGTACTGAGGGACAGCTGCACTATCAGAAGAGCAGTACTGAGGGTGGGATGCACTATCAGAAGGGCAGTACTGAGGGAGAGCTGCACTATCAGAAGGGCAGTACTGAGGGAGAGCTGCACTATCAGAAGGGCAGTACTGAGGGAGAGCTGCACTATCAGAAGAGCAGTACTGAGGGAGAGCTGCACTATCAGAAGAGCAGTACTGAGGGAGAGCTGCACTATCAGAAGAGCAGTACTGAGGGACAGCTGCACTATCAGAAGAGCAGTACTGAGGGACAGCTGCACTATCAGAAGAGCAGTACTGAGGGACAGCTGCACTATCAGAAGGGCAGTACTGAGGGTGAGCTGGACTATCAGAAGGGCAGTACTGAGGGTGAGCTGGACTATCAGAAGGGCAGTACTGAGGGAGTGCTGCACTATCAGAAGAGCAGTACTGAGGGTGGGATGCACTATCAGAAGGGCAGTACTGAGGGAGAGCTGCACTATCAGAAGGGCAGTACTGAGGGTGAGCTGGACTATCAGAAGGGCAGTACTGAGGGAGAGCTGCACTATCAGAAGAGCAGTACTGAGGGAGAGCTGCACTATCAGAAGAGCAGTACTGAGGGAGAGCTGCACTATCAGAAGAGCAGTACTGAGGGAGAGCTGCACTATCAGAAGAGCAGTACTGAGGGACAGCTGCACTATCAGAAGAGCAGTACTGAGGGACAGCTGCACTATCAGAAGGGCAGTACTGAGGGTGAGCTGGACTATCAGAAGGGCAGTACTGAGGGTGAGCTGGACTATCAGAAGGGCAGTACTGAGGGAGTGCTGCACTATCAGAAGAGCAGTACTGAGGGTGGGATGCACTATCAGAAGGGCAGTACTGAGGGAGAGCTGCACTATCAGAAGGGCAGTACTGAGGGAGAGCTGCACTATCAGAAGGGCAGTACTGAGGGAGAGCTGCACTATCAGAAGGGCAGTACTGAGGGAGAGCTGGACTATCAGAAGGGCAGTACTGAGGGTGAGCTGGACTATCAGAAGGGCAGTACTGAGGGTGAGCTGCACTATCAGAAGGGCAGTACTGAGGGAGAGCTGCACTATCAGAAGGGCAGTACTGAGGGAGAGCTGCACTATCAGAAGGGCAGTACTGAGGGTGAGCTGGACTATCAGAAGGGCAGTACTGAGGGAGAGCTGCACTATCAGAAGGGCAGTACTGAGGGAGAGCTGCACCATCAGAAGGGCAGTACTGAGGGAGAGCTGCACTATCAGAAGGGCAGTACTGAGGGAGAGCTGCACTATCAGAAGGGCAGTACTGAGGGAGAGCTGCACTATCAGAAGGGCAGTACTGAGGGAGAGCTGCACTATCAGAAGGGCAGTACTGAGGGAGAGCTGCACTATCAGAAGGGCAGTACTGAGGGAGAGCTGCACTATCAGAAGGGCAGTACTGAGGGAGAGCTGCACTATCAGAAGGGCAGTACTGAGGGTGAGCTGGACTATCAGAAGGGCAGTACTGAGGGTGAGCTGGACTATCAGAAGGGCAGTACTGAGGGAGAGCTGCACTATCAGAAGGGCAGTACTGAGGGAGAGCTGGACGATCAGAAGGGCATTACTGAGGGTGAGCTGGACTATCAGAAGGGCAGTACTGAGGGAGAGCTGCACTATCAGAAGGGCAGTACTGAGGGAGAGCTGCACTATCAGAAGGGCAGTACTGAGGGAGAGCTGCACTATCAGAAGGGCAGTACTGAGGGAGAGCTGGACGATCAGAAGGGCATTACTGAGGGAGAGCTGGACGATCAGAAGGGCATTACTGAGGGAGAGCTGCACTATCAGAAGGGCAGTACTGAGGGAGAGCTGCACTATCAGAAGGGCAGTACTGAGGGAGAGCTGCACTATCAGAAGAGCAGTACTGAGGGAGAGCTGGACTATCAGAAGGGCAGTACTGAGGGTGAGCTGGACTATCAGAAGGGCAGTACTGAGGGAGAGCTGCACTATCAGAAGGGCAGTACTGAGGGAGAGCTGCACTATCAGAAGGGCAGTACTGAGGGAGAGCTGCACTATCAGAAGGGCAGTACTGAGGGTGAGCTGCACTATCAGAAGGGCAGTACTGAGGGAGTGCTGCACTATCAGAAGGGCAGTACTGAGGGAGAGCTGGACTATCAGAAGGGCAGTACTGAGGGTGAGCTGGACTATCAGAAGGGCAGTACTGAGGGAGAGCTGCACTATCAGAAGGGCAGTACTGAGGGAGAGCTGCACTATCAGAAGGGCAGTACTGAGGGAGAGCTGCACTATCAGAAGGGCAGTACTGAGGGAGAGCTGCACTATCAGAAGGGCAGTACTGAGGGAGAGCTGGACGATCAGAAGGGCATTACTGAGGGTGAGCTGGACTATCAGAAGGGCAGTACTGAGGGTGAGCTGGACTATCAGAAGGGCAGTACTGAGGGAGAGCTGCACTATCAGAAGGGCAGTACTGAGGGAGAGCTGCACTATCAGAAGGGCAGTACTGAGGGAGAGCTGAACGATCAGAAGGGCATTACTGAGGGAGAGCTGCACTATCAGAAGGGCAGTACTGAGGGAGAGCTGCACTATCAGAAGGGCATTACTGAGGGAGAGCTGCACTATCAGAAGGGCAGTACTGAGGGAGAGCTGCACTATCAGAAGGGCAGTACTGAGGGAGAGCTGCACTATCAGAAGGGCAGTACTGAGGGTGAGCTGGACTATCAGAAGGGCAGTACTGAGGGAGAGCTGGACGATCAGAAGGGCATTACTGAGGGAGAGCTGCACTATCAGAAGGGCAGTACTGAGGGTGAGCTGCACTATCAGAAGGGCAGTACTGAGGGAGAGCTGGACGATCAGAAGAGCAGTACTGAGGGAGAGCTGCACTATCAGAAGGGCAGTACTGAGGGAGAGCTGGACTATCAGAAGGGCAGTACTGAGGGAGAGCTGGACTATCAGAAGGGCAGTACTGAGGGAGAGCTGCACTATCAGAAGGGCAGTACTGAGGGAGAGCTGGACTATCAGAAGAGCAGTACTGAGGGTGAGCTGGACTATCAGAAGAGCAGCACTGAGGGAGAGCTGCACTATCAGAAGGGCAGAACTGAGGGAGAGCTGCACTATCAGAAGAGCAGCACTGAGGGAGAGCTGCACTATCAGAAGGGCAGAACTGAGGGAGAGCTGCACCATCAGAAGGGCAGAACTGAGGGAGAGCTGCACTATCAGAAGAGCAGTACTGAGGGTGGGATGCACTATCAGAAGGGCAGTACTGAGGGAGAGCTGCACTATCAGAAGGGCAGTACTGAGGGAGAGCTGCACTATCAGAAGAGCAGTACTGAGGGTGAGCTGCACCATCAGAAGGGCAGAACTGAGGGAGAGCTGCACTATCAGAAGAGCAGTACTGAGGGTGGGATGCACTATCAGAAGGGCAGTACTGAGGGAGAGCTGCACTATCAGAAGGGCAGTACTGAGGGAGAGCTGCACTATCAGAAGGGCAGAACTGAGGGAGAGCTGCACTATCAGAAGGGCCGTACTGAGGGAGAGCTGCACCATCAGAAGGGCAGTACTGAGGGAGAGCTGCACTATCAGAAGGGCAGTACTGAGGGAGAGCTGCACTATCAGAAGAGCAGTACTGAGGGTGGGATGCACTATCAGAAGGGCAGTACTGAGGGAGAGCTGCACTATCAGAAGAGCAGTACTGAGGGAGAGCTGCACCATCAGAAGGGCAGTACTGAGGGAGAGCTGCACCATCAGAAGGGCAGTACTGAGGGACAGCTGCACTATCAGAAGAGCAGTACTGAGGGAGAGCTGCACCATCAGAAGGGCAGTACTGAGGGACAGCTGCACTATCAGAAGGGCAGTACTGAGGGAGAGCTGCACTATCAGAAGAGCAGTACTGAGGGAGAGCTGCACCATCAGAAGGGCAGTACTGAGGGAGAGCTGCACTATCAGAAGAGCAGTACTGAGGGAGAGCTGCACCATCAGAAGGGCAGTACTGAGGGAGAGCTGCACTATCAGAAGAGCAGTACTGAGGGAGAGCTGCACCATCAGAAGGGCAGTACTGAGGGAGAGCTGCACCATCAGAAGGGCAGTACTGAGGGAGAGCTGCACTAGCAGAAAGGCTGTACTGAGGGAGAGCTGCACTATCGGAGGGTCTGTACCACGGGAGTGCTGCACAGTTGGAGGGGCAGTACTGAGGGAGAGCTGCACTAGCAGAAGGCAGTACTGAGGGAGAGCTGAACTAGCAGAAAGGCTGTACTGAGGGAGAGCTGCACTATCAGAAGGGCAGTACTGAGGGACAGCTGCACTATCAGAAGGGCAGTACTGAGGGAGTGCTGCACTATCAGAAGAGCAGTACTGAGGGAGTGCTGCACTATCAGAAGGGCAGTACTGAGGGAGTGCTGCACTATCAGAAGGGCAGTACTGAGGGAGAGCTGCACTATCAGAAGGGCAGTACTGAGGGTGGGCTGCACTATCAGAAGGGCAGTACTGAGGGAGAGCTGCACTATCGGAGGGGCAGTACTGAGGGAGAGCTGCACTATCGGAGGGGCAGTACTGAGGGTGGGCTGCACTATCAGAAGAGCAGTACTGAGGGAGAGCTGCACTATCAGAAGGGCAGTACTGAGGGAGAGCTGCACTATCGGAGGGTCTGTACCACGGGAGTGCTGCACAGTTGGAGGGGCAGTACTGAGGCAGAGCCGCACTATCAGAAGGGCAGTACTGAGGGAGAGCTGCACTATCAGAAGAGCAGTACTGAGGGAGTGCTGCACTATCAGAAGGGCAGGACTGAGGGAGAGCTGCACTATCGGAGGGGCAGTACTGAGGGAGAGCTGCACTATCCTAAGGGCAGTACTGAGGGAGAGCTGCACTATCGGAAGGGCAGTACTGAGGGTGAGCTGCACTATCAGAAGGGCAGGACTGAGGGAGAGCTACACTATCGGAGGGGCAGTACTGAGGGAGAGCTGCACTATCAGAATGGCAGTACTGAGGGAGATTTGCACTATCAGAGGGACAGTACTGAGGGAGAGCTGCACTATCGGAGGGGCAGTACTGAGGGAGAGCTGCACTATCGGAGGGTCCGTACCAAGGGAGTGCTGCACAGTTGGAGCGGCAGTACTGAGGCAGAGCTGCACTATCGGAAGGGCAGTACTGAGGGAGAGCTGCACTATCGGAAGGGCAGTACTGAGGGAGAGCTGCACTATCGGAAGGGCAGTACTGAGGGAGTGCTGCACTATCAGAAGGGCAGTACTGAGGGAGTGCTGCACTATCAGAAGGGCAGTACTGAGGGAGAGCTGCACTATCAGAAGAGCAGTACTGAGGGAGAGCTGCACTATCAGAAGAGCAGTACTGAGGGAGTGCTGCACTATCAGAAGAGCAGTACTGAGGGAGAGCTGCACTATCAGAAGAGCAGTACTGAGGGAGAGCTGCACTATCAGAAGGGCAGTACTGAGGGAGAGCTGCACTATCAGAAGGGCAGTACTGAGGGAGAGCTGCACTATCAGAAGGGCAGTACTGAGGGAGAGCTGCACTATCAGAAGAGCAGTACTGAGGGAGAGCTGCACTATCAGAAGAGCAGTACTGAGGGAGTGCTGCACTATCAGAAGGGCAGGACTGAGGGAGAGCTGCACTATCAGAAGGGCAGTACTGAGGGAGAGCTGCACTATCAGAAGGGCAAGACTGAGGGAGAGCTGAACGAGCAGAAAGGCTGTACTGAGGGAGAGCTGCACTGTCAGAAGGACAGTACTGAGGGAGAGCTGCACTATCAGAAGGGCAGTACTGAGGGAGAGCTGCACTATCAGAAGAGCAGTACTGAGGGAGAGCTGCACTATCAGAAGGGCAGGACTGAGGGAGAGCTGCACTATCAGAAGAGCAGTACTGAGGGAGAGCTGCACTAGCAGAAGGGCAGTACTGAGGGAGAGCTGAACGAGCAGAAAGGCTGTACTGAGGGAGAGCTGCACTGTCAGAAGGACAGTACTGAGGGAGAGCTGCACTATCAGAAGGGCAGTACTGAGGGAGAGCTGCACTATCAGAAGAGCAGTACTGAGGGAGAGCTGCACTATCAGAAGGGCAGTACTGAGGGAGAGCTGCACTATCAGAAGGGCAGTACTGAGGGAGAGCTGCACTGTCAGAAGGGCAGTACTGAGGGAGAGCTGCACTATCGGAGGGTCCGTACCAAGGGAGTGCTGCACAGTTGGAGCGGCAGTACTGAGGGAGAGCTGCACTATCAGAAGGGCAGTACTGAGGGAGAGCTGCACTATGAGAAGGGCACTACTGAGGGAGAGCTGCACTATCAGAAGGGCAGTACTGAGGGAGAGCTGCACTATCAGAAGGGCAGTACTGAGGGAGAGCTGCACTAGCAGAAGGGCAGTACTGAGGGAGTGCTGCACTATCGGATAGTCTGTACCAAGGGAGTGCTGCACAGTTGGAGGGGCAGCACTGATGGAGCGTTACACTATCAGAGGGGCAGTACTGAGGGAGTGTTGCACTATCGGAGGGGCAGTACTGAGGGAGCGCTGCACTATCGGAGGGACAGTGCTGAGTGAGTGTTGCACTATCGGAGGGTCAGTACTGAGGGAGTGCTGCACTATCAGAGGGGCTGTACTGAGGGAGTGCTGCATTATCAGAGGGTCAGTACTGAGGGAGTGTTGCACTACCGGAGGGGCAGTGCTGAGTGAGTGTTGCACTATCGGAGGGGCAGTACTGAGGGAGCCTTACACTATCAGAGGGTCAGTACTGAGGGAGTGTTGCACTATCAGATGGGCAGCAGTGTGGGAGTAATGCACCGATGGAGGTGTTGTCTTTGGTTGAGATGTTAAATCAATGCCACGGCAGGACAAAACCACAAATGTGGCAGTGCTCTCAAAGGCAGAGCTCCCAAGTGTGTTGGCACTAATCAAACAGAGGCCGCTTCGGTGGATGGGACACGTCCACCGGATGGAAGATGGTTGCATACCCAAGGACCTTCTGTATGGCGAGGTAGCCGGGGCCGATGACCATTGGGGCGCCCATGGATGTGATAGTGATCACAATTCTGTTAGGTTTACCTTAGCGATGGGCAGGGACAGGTATATACCGCAGGGCAAGAATTATAGCTGGGGGAAAGGAAATTATGATGCGATTAGGCAAGATTTAGGATGCGTAGGATGGGGAAGGAAACTGCAGGGGATGGGAACAATCGAAATGTGGAGCTTATTCAAGGAGCAGCTACTGCGTGTCCTTGATAAGTATGTACCTGTGAGGCAGGGAGGAAGTTGTCGAGCGAGGGAGACGTGGTTTACTAAAGAAGTTGAAGCGCTTGTCAAGAGGAAGAAGGCGGCTTATGTTAGGATGAGACGTGAAGGCTCAGTTAGGGCGCTTGAGAGCTACAAGCTAGCCAGGAAGGATCTAAAGGGAGAGCTAAGAAGAGCAAGGAGAGGACACGAGATGTCATTGGTGGATAGGATCAGGGAAAACCCTAAGGCCAGATGGGATTTATCCTAGGATTCTCTGGGAAGCTAGGGAGGAGATTGCAGAGCCTTTGTCCTTGATCTTTATGTCCTCATTGTCGACAGGTATAGTGCCAGAAGACTGGAGGATAGCAAATGTTGTCCCCTTGTTCAAGAAGGGGAGTAGAGACAGCCCTGGTAATTATAGACCTGTGAGCCTTACTTCAGTTGTGGGTAAAATGTTGGAAAAGGTTATAAGAGACAGGATTTATAATCATCTTGAAAAGAATAAGTTCATTAGAGATAGTCAGCACGGTTTTGTGACGGGTAGGTCGTGCCTCACAAACCTTATTGAGTTTTTCGAGAAGGTGACCAAACAGGTGGTTGAGGGTAAAGCAGTGGATGTGGTGTATATGGATTTCAGTAAGGCGTTTGATAAGGTTCCCCACGGTAGGCTATTGCAGAAAATACGGAAGTATGGGGTTGAAGGTGATTTAGAGCTTTGGATCAGAAATTGGCTAGCTGAAAGAAGACAGAGGGTGGTGGTTGATGGCAAATGTTCATCCTGGAGTTTAGTTACTAGTGGTGTACCGCAAGGATCTGTTTTGGGGCCACTGCTGTTTGTCATTTTTATAAATGACCTGGAAGAGGGTGTAGAAGGGTGGGTTAGTAAAGTTGCAGATGACACTAAGGTCGGTGGAGTTGTGGATAGTGCCGAAGGATGTTGTAGGGTACAGAGGGACATAGATAGGCTGCAGAGCTGGGCTGAGAGATGGCAAATGGAGTTTAATGCGGAAAAGTGTGAGGTGATTCACTTTGGAAGGAGTAACAGGAATGCAGAGTACTGGGCTAATGGGAAGATTCTTGGTAGTGTAGATGAACAGAGAGATCTTGGTGTCCAGGTGCATAAATCCCTGAAGGTTGCTACCCAGGTTAATAGGGCTGTTAAGAAGGCATATGGTGTGTTAGCTTTTATTAGTAGGGGGATCGAGTTTCGGAGCCACGAGGTCATGCTGCAGCTGTACAAAACTTTGGTGAGACCGCACCTGGAGTATTGCGTGCAGTTCTGGTCACCGCATTGTAGGAAGGATGTGGAAGCTATGGAAAGGGTGCAGAGGAGGTTTACTAGGATCTTGCCTGGTATGGAGGGAAGGTCTTACGAGGAAAGGCTGAGGGACTTGAGGTTGTTTTCGTTGGAGAGAAGGAGGAGGAGAGGTGACTTAATAGAGACATATAAGATAATCAGAGGGTTAGATCGGGTGGATAGTGAGCGTCTTTTTCCTCGGATGGTGATGGCAAACACGAGGGGACATAGCTTCAAGTTGAGGGGTGATAGATATAGGACAGATGTGAGAGGTAGTTTCTTTACTCAGAGAGTAGTAAGGGCGAGGAACGCCCTGCCTGCAACAGTAGTAGATTCGCCAACTTTAAGGGCATTTAAGTGGTCATTGGATAGATATATGGATGAAAATGGAATAGTGTAGGTCAGATGGTTTCACAGGTCGGCGCAACATCGAGGGCCGAAGGGCCTGTACTGCGCTGTAATGTTCTAATTCTAATTCTGATTCTAATTCTAAAGTGTGACATGAAGGCCCTAAATGTTGACTATCACACTTGGGAGTCGCTAGCTGGCAAAAGAGGGAAATGGCACCACACTCTGTGGACTGGTGTGCACTACCTTGATGACCGGTTGCTACAGCACCTTGGCAACAGGCGCCAATGTCAAAAACAACTCACAGCGTCACTTGGCAGCTTCACGTGCAGCATTTGTGGCAGAACCGGCCTCTCAAAGATTGGCCTTCACTGCCATCAGCAAAGGTGCACCAAGAGAAGACACCCCACCGAAATGGATTATTTGCTGCATGTCCATCGTCGATGGAAGGATGTCAACCAATGTAACAATATGTCCTAAGGCGCTCTAAAGAATGTAGTCAGACGCAAATTGAAACAGAGCCAAAAATGGAGACAGGACAAGTCACCAAAAGCGTGGTCAAAGAGGTCGATTTTAAGGACCATCTTGAAGGAGGAGAGATGGAGATGGAGATGCTGCGGCTGCGGGGAATTCTGATTGGATTGATTCAAACATGGAGTTGTGGGAAAGATGGACACAGAGCTGAGAGCACAAGACAACATATTCAAGGAATTTGAAGAGGAAAAGGAGTTTGGAGAAGGGTGGGAGTTTGTAATGACATAGGGGTTAAAGCTGTTTTTTCCTTAGTCGGGGTTAGTAATGACAGATTTGAAAGGGAGGGGAGAGAAGCATTAACAATGTCAGCTAACATGGGAGCCAGGAAGGGGAAGGTGGGTGGTCGACGGTTTAGTGGGACAATTATAAAGGATATGACCCAGTGTCGTAGCTCCTGTTCTCATCTCTCTGACCATCGTGGATTATCAAATATCAGGTGAATGTGACACTTTCAAAGCCTGTGATTGGGTAGCGAGCATTCTCTACTGTGCAATGAGTAAGAAGCATCTTTCAAATAAGAATAACATATCTAGCAAATATCAAAAACATGTGCAAAACAGAACACTGAGGCAGTAGAGCAATGTTCTGAGACTAGAATTTGATCAGGGAGTTGAGACAATGACTCAATCTGACACCCAGGCCCCTTTTATAGATCAGCCAAAGACTGGCGCCAATCAGCTAAGTTACCTTTCACCATTATTTCAAGCTGGAATTATTAAAATAATTACTGCTGTTTTGAGTTTCATTTCTCTACTTTTTTCTCATTATTCCAATTCCCCCGTGTCTTTTCTGGCCTCATGCTTTGCTTCTCAGTTCAATTATACACTTCAATCTGAACAAGTTGTGTTATTTCTCTACAATGATCAACATTTTAAAACAATGTCTTTAGTGATGTATTTAATAGTTCCACAGCACTGTGCCATACTGAATGTACTCAAACTCTCTTACAACTTGGCAGCACGTTACTATCCAGTAAAGGACCTGACTGGAGCCAGCTATTGTTTGAACATGAAAAAAGTAACATTAAAATCTCTGATTGCTTTACATCAACTTTCATGAATGTTTTGACTGAAAATGTGGGCTTTGTTCTAAATTGTCTCTTCACTCACTGGTGGTAATTCTAACATTTATCTCCAGCCAGAAAAAAAGCAATCAGACACACGCTTTCTACCCTGCCCACTTGGCATCCTGATTGATTTTCTCTTTTGTCGATTTCAGTCTCTATCCAATATTACTGTGCTCCCACTATTGGGCCTTCCCTATGGAAGCTGGAGAGAGTTTATCTGCATGTGGACAAGCTTTACATCCCCAATAAGTCCAAGCCTGGATTCTATTTGATTTCCCTGGAAAGGGGTGTCTCCAATGGGATAATTTCCTACTTTTTCAGTGGGAGATGGGAGACTAGGCCAAGTGGCTCTGTATCTCTTATGATTTATCCTCACTGCAGCTTTCAAATTTTTGAAGACACCCAAAGAGCCAGAGGACATCCAGGCCCTTTGTGTAAATGGTCACAATCCATGGCAGGATCCAGTATCACAGGCACTTCGGTGCCAATACTTTACCCTGAGCTGGTAGAATACATGGATGTGTTAAGCTGATGCCCAATAATCACAGAGAGAAGTTTAGTTTTAATCTTTCTATAGTGAGGTGGATGTGGTAAGATAAACTTTACATCACTGTTACAGCAACCATTGATCACACTGTGACTCACGATGCAGCTGCACTAGGGCAAAAAAATGGAGATAATGTGCTTGAATTTCCTGTGCACTGGTCTGAGTTTGCATCAGCCTAAATAATACAGCCTTCTGGTCCAGTGTTTCTGAATTTAGCAGTAAAATGTAAGATAGAGGAGCAGCAGTGACGCTGTCCTGGATAATGCCTGTGGACAGGAAATATTCTGAGGCATGGCCCAGCTCCCCACTTTAAATCCATTGCACTTAACGGTGCCCACTTCACTATTTGACTGCAATGGGTTAGAAGACGTGAGTTATACTTTTGGCTGTGCATTACTCTCTGGCTATGGGGAATGGAACTCTCAAACACAGAACTGTACTGACTGCCATCTGAGCAGTCACTGAATTTCGCATTAACATTAAGAAGATTAAAAACCAATGTTTAAGCCTCCTTTTCACACTGCCTGCAGTACAGACAGTTATACTGTGGTCAGTTTGTCCGTGTGCGGCAGGTTACTTGCAGGAATAGTTTGTGTTGACTGTTCTGGTGATACAGGGGGTTCAAGCATATGGTGATAAGGGCCAATTGAGCAGCTAGTGTCCACCACTTGTGGTGATATTCTGGTTTGCACTGTTGTCTGGGTGGTGATGAAATTGAGAAAAGCTGTGAGCTCCTTGTTCATGTAGGGATAGTAGGAGATATTAGAGTCTCCATGGCAAGGGTTTGGTGGCATGTTGGGAAATAACTAGATTGGGTTATCCAAACCTTTGTCTCAGACCAATGTAATCACCTAAAATTATGTAGGATGTACAGCACAGAAACAGGTCATTCAGCCCACCCAGTCCATTTATGCTCCACTCGAGCCTCCTCCCCTCCTTCCTCAGCTAACCTATCAGCATAACCCTCTATTCCTTGCTCCGCCATATGCATATCCAGCTTCCCCTTAAATGTATCTATACTATTCGCCTCAACCACTCCCTGTGGTACCGAGTGCCACATTCTCACCACTCTCTGGGTAAAGAAGTTCCTGTGTTTGCATTTGGGGTTCTCTTTGTTTGTGTTTGGGGTTTCTTGTGTTTCATGAGGGGTGATCGAAGGGAGCTTTCATCATCGCGAATCAGATCCATTACTTTGACATGTCAATGCACCGAGTCCAGACCTGGATGACGATGCCAATTGTAACTTGGTGGGAGTTCACATTTAATCTAGACTTAAGCAAGGAGGTCAAAACTTCAGCTAAAGGATCTAGGTGTTGTTCCCAAGTATCCCTGGGGTGGGACTGTCCAGGTCTATTGTTGTCCCTCAAAAGTAAACACAAATTTTTGCTGAGAGTCTGGGTGCAGTGGAAGGCTCCACAATCCATTGGAGATGGAGACAGAATACCATTGGGAGGATCTAACCAAGTTAGCAAACCTTTTGGGATAGAACACGACAATGGCTGGTGCCTTGGTTTCCTGGATAATTGGGGCTCTTTCTGGGGGAGGTGGGACCTCTACAAACAGGATGGTCTTCACCTGAACCAGAGGGGTACCAATATCCTGGGGGGGAGGTTTGCTAGTGCTCTTCGGGGGGGTTTAAACTAATTCAGCAGGGGAATGGGAACCTAAATTGTAGTTCCAGTGTACAGGATGTTGAGAGTAGTGAGGTCAGGGATATGGTTACAAGGACGCAAGAGGGCACTGGCAAGCAAGAACCTGGTTTAAAGTGTGTCTACTTCAACGCCAGGAGCATCCGGAATAAGGTGGGTGAGCTTGCAGCATGGGTTGGTACCTGGGATCTCGATGTTGTGGCCATTTCAGAGACATGGGTTGAGCAGGGGCAGGAATGGATGTTGCAGGTTCCGGGATTTAGATGTTTCAGTAAGAACAGAGAAGATGGTAAAAGGGGGGGGGGGGTGTGGCATTGTTAATCAAGGAGAGTATTACAGCGACAGAAAGGACGTTTGAGGACTCGTCTACTGAGGTAGTATGGGCCGAGGTTAGAAACAGGAGAGGTGAGGTCACCCTGTTGGGAGTCTTTTATAGACCTCCAAATAGTTCCAGAGATGTAGAGGAAAGGATAGCGAAGATGATTCTCGACAGGGGCGAGAGTAACAGGGTAGTTGTTATGGGGGACTTTAACTTTCCAAATATCGACTGGAAATTCTATAGTTCGAGTACTTTAGATGGGTCAGTTTTTGTCCAGTGTGTGCAGGAGGGTTTTCTGACACAGTATGTAGACAGGCCAACCAGGGGCGATGCCACATTGGATTTGGTACTGGGTAATGAACCCGGCCAGGTGTTAGATTTAGATGTAGGTGAGCACTTTGGTGATAGTGATCACAATTCGGTTAGGTTTACCTTAGCGATGGGCAGGGACAGGTATATACCGCAGGGCAAGAATTATAGCTGGGGGGAAGGAAATTATGATGCGATTAGGCAAGATTTAGGATGCGTAGGATGGGGAAGGAAACTGCAGGGGATGGGAACAATCGAAATGTGGAGCTTATTCAAAGAGCAGCTACTGCGTGTCCTTGATAAGTATGTACCTGTGAGGCAGGGAGGAAGTTGTCGAGCGAGGGAGCCGTGGTTTACTAAAGAAGTTGAAGCGCTTGTCAAGAGGAAGAAGAAGGCTTATGTTAGGATGAGACATGAAGGCTCAGTTAGGGCGCTTGAGAGTTACAAGCTAGCCAGGAAGGATCTAAAGGGAGAGCTAAGAAGAGCAAGGAGAGGACGCGAGAAGTCATTGGCGGATAGGATCAGGGAAAACCCTAAGGCTTTCTATAGGTATATCAGGAATAAAAGAATGACTAGAGTTAGATTAGGGCCAATCAAGGATAGTAGTGGGAAGTTGTGTGTGGAATCAGAGGAGATAGGGGAAGCGTTAAATGAATATTTTGCGTCAGTATTTACAGCAGAGAAAGAAAATGTTGTCGAGGAGAATACTGAGATTCAGGCTACTAGGCTAGATGGGATTGAGGTTCACAAGGAGGAGGTGTTATCAATTTTGGAAAGTGTGAAAATAGATAAGTCCCCTGGGCCAGATGGGATTTATCCTAGGATTCTCTGGGAAGCTAGGGAGGAGATTGCAGAGCCTTTGTCCTTGATCTTTATGTCGTCATTGTCGACAGGAATAGTGCCGGAAGACTGGAGGATAGCAAATGTTGTCCCCTTGTTCAAGAAGGGGAGTAGAGACAGCCCTGGTAATTATAGACCTGTGAGCCTTACTTCGGTTGTGGGTAAAATGTTGGAAAAGGTTATAAGAGACAGGATTTATAATCATCTTGAAAAGAATAAATTCATTAGCGATAGTCAGCACGGTTTTGTGAAGGGTAGGTCGTGCCTCACAAACCTTATTGAGTTTTTCGAGAAGGTGACCAAACAGGTGGATGAGGGTAAAGCAGTGGATGTGGTGTATATGGATTTCAGTAAGGCGTTTGATAAGGTTCCCCATGATAGGCTATTGCAGAAAATACGGAAGTATGGGGTTGAAGGTGATTTAGAGCTTTGGATCAGAAATTGGCTAGCTGAAAGAAGACAGAGGGTGGTGGTTGATGGCAAATGTTCATCCTGGAGTTTAGTTACTAGTGGTGTACCGCAAGGATCTGTTTTGGGGCCACTGCTGTTTGTCATTTTTCTAAATGACCTGGAAGAGGGTGTAGAAGGGTGGGTTAGTAAATTTGCGGATGACACGAAGGTCGGTGGAGTTGTGGATAGTGCCGAAGGATGTTGTAGGTTACAGAGGGACATAGATAGGCTGCAGAGCTGGGCTGAGAGATGGCAAATGGAGTTTAATGCGGAAAAGTGCGAGGTGATTCACTTTGGAAGGAGTAACAGGAATGCAGAGTACTGGGCTAATGGGAAGATTCTTGGTAGTGTAGATGAACAGAGAGATCTTGGTGTCCAGGTGCATAAATCCCTGAAGGTTGCTACCCAGGTTAATAAGGCTGTTAAGAAGGCATATGGTGTGTTAGCTTTTATTAGTAGGGGGATCGAGTTTAGGAGCCACGATGTCATGCTGCAGCTGTACAAAACTCTGGTGAGACCGCACCTGGAGTATTGCGTGCAGTTCTGGTCACCGCATTATAGGAAGGATGTGGAAGCTATGGAAAGGGTGCAGAGGAGATTTACTAGGATGTTGCCTGGTATGGAGGGAAGGTCTTACGAGGAAAGGCTGAGGGACTTGAGGTTGTTTTCGTTAGAGAGAAGGAGGAGAAGAGGTGACTTAATAGAGACATATAAGATAATCAGAAGGTTGGACAGGGTGGATAGTGAGAGTAAAAGCAAAATACTGCGGATGCTGGAAATCTGAAACAAAAACAAGAAATGCTGGATTCACTCAGCAGGTCTGGCAGCATCTGTGGAAAGAGAAGCAGAGTCAACGTTTCGGGTCAGTGACCTTTCTTCGGAACAGATAGTGGATAGTGAGAGCCTTTTTCCTCGGATGGTGATGGCAAACACGAGGGGACATAGCTTTAAGTTGAGGGGTGATAGATATAGGACAGATGTCAGAGGTAGTTTCTTTACACAGAGAGTAGTAGAGGTGTGGAACGCCCTGCCTGCAACAGTAGTAGACTCGCCAACTTTAAGGGCATTTAAGTGGTCATTGGATAGACATATGGATGAAAATGGAATAGTGTAGGTCAGATGGTTTCACAGGTCGGCGCAACATCGAGGGCTGAAGGGCCTGTACTGCGCTGTAATGTTCTAATTCTAATTCTAATTCTAATTCTAATTCTGTTCTTCAAGTCATCACTCTCTAATTTTGCCTCAGTCATTATTCTGTAATTCTAATAGGCTTTGTTCCAGTACATCTCATCTTTAACTTCTCTCTGTCAAAGTCCCTGCACAGGTATGATGATTTGTAGTTAACATAAGATGCTTTAACAATTGCTCCTACTCCTGTCACTTCTTGGAGACATCTATCAACTTCTTTATACTCACTCCTTCTTTAAACCTTTCTCAGTGTTGTACAGGGTTCTGATCACACTAAACAATCCTTGTATTATGGTAGATTCAATCCTGCAGAATGTGGGAGGTAAGGGTCGCCAAGAGTGTCCCTGCTGACTGCATCTGCGGGAAGTGCACCCAACTCCAGCTCCCCGAGAACTGCATTAGGGAACTGGAGCTGGAGCTGGATGAACTTCGGATCATTCGGGAGGCGGAGGGGGTTATTGAGAGAAGTTATGGGGAGGTCGTCACACCTCAGGTAAAAGAAGTAGGTAGATGGGTTACCGTCAGGGGAAGGAGAGGGAACCAGCAGGCAGTGCAGGGATCCCCTGTGGCCGTTTCCCTCAACAACAGGTATACCGTTTTGGATACTGTTGCGGGGGACGACTTACCAGGGGTAAGCAATGGGGTACAGGTCTCTGGCACAGAGTCTGTCCCTGTTGCTCAGAAGGGAAGGGGGAAGAGGAGCAGAGCATTAGTCATTGAGGACTCCATAGTTAGGGGAACAGATAGGAGGTTCTGTGGGAACGAGAGAGACTCACGGTTGGTATGTTGCCTCCCAGGTGCCAGGGTTCGTGATGTCTCGGATCGTGTTTTTGGGATCCTTCAGGGGGAGGGGGAGCAGCCCCAAGTCGTGGTCCACATAGGCACCAACGACATAGGTAGGAAGAGAGATGGGGATTTAAGACAGAAATTCAGGGAGCTAGGGTGGAAGCTTAGAGCGAGAACAAACAGAGTTGTTATCTCTGGGTTGTTGCCCGTGCCACGTGCTAGCGAAGCGAGGAATAGGGAGAGAGAGGAGTTGAACACGTGGCTGGTGTAGGAGGGAGGGTTTTGGTTTCCTGGATAATTGGGGCTCTTTCTGGGGTAGGTGGGACCTCTACAAACAGGATGGTCGTCACCTGAACCAGAGGGGTACCAATATCCTGGGGGGGAGATTTGCTAGTGCTCTTCGGGGGGGTTTAAACTAATTCAGCAGGGGAATGGGAACCTAAATTGTAGTTCCAGTGTACAGGATGTTGAGAGTATTGAGGTCAGGGATAAGGTTACAAGGACGCAAGAGGGCACTGGCAAGCAAGAACCTGGTTTAAAGTGTGTCTACTTCAACGCCAGGAGCATCCGGAATAAGGTGGGTGAGCTTGCAGCATGGGTTGGTACCTGGGATCTCGATGTTGTGGCCATTTCAGAGACATGGGTAGAGCAGGGGCAGGAATGGATGTTGCAGGTTCCGGGATTTAGATGTTTCAGTAAGAACAGAGAAGATGGTAAAAGAGGGGGGGGTGTGGCATTGTTAATCAAGGAGACTATTACAGCGACAGAAAGGACGTTTGAGGACTCGTCTACTGAGGTAGTATGGGCCGAGGTTAGAAACAGGAGAGGTGAGGTCACCCTGTTGGGAGTCTTTTATAGACCTCCAAATAGTTCCAGAGATGTAGAGGAAAGGATAGCGAAGATGATTCTCGACAGGGGCGAGAGTAACAGGGTAGTTGTTATGGGGGACTTTAACTTTCCAAATATCGACTGGAAATACTATAGTTCGAGTACTTTAGATGGGTCAGTTTTTGTCCAGTGTGTGCAGGAGGGTTTTCTGACACAGTATGTAGACAGGCCAACCAGGGGCGATGCCACATTGGATTTGGTACTGGGTAATGAACCCGGCCAGGTGTTAGATTTAGATGTAGGTGAGCACTTTGGTGATAGTGATCACAATTCGGTTAGGTTTACCTTAGCGATGGGCAGGGACAGGTATATACCGCAGGGCAAGAATTATAGCTGGGGGGAAGGAAATTATGATGCGATTAGGCAAGATTTAGGATGCGTAGGATGGGGAAGGAAACTTCAGGGGATGGGAACAATCGAAATGTGGAGCTTATTCAAGGAGCAGCTACTGCGTGTCCTTGATAAGTATGTACCTGTGAGGCAGGGAGGAAGTTGTCGAGCGAGGGAGCCGTGGTTTACTAAAGAAGTTGAAGCGCTTGTCAAGAGGAAGAAGAAGGCTTATGTTAGGATGAGACGTGAAGGCTCAGTTAGGGCGCTTGAGAGTTACAAGCTAGCCAGGAAGGATCTAAAGGGAGAGCTAAGAAGAGCAAGGAGAGGACACGAGAAGTCATTGGCGGATAGGATCAAGGAAAACCCTAAGGCTTTCTATAGGTATATCAGGAATAAAAGAATGACTAGAGTTAGATTAGGGCCAATCAAGGATAGTAGTGGGAAGTTGTGTGTGGAATCAGAGGAGGTAGGGGAAGCCTTAAATGAATATTTTGCGTCAGTATTTACAGTAGAGAAAGAAAATGTTGTCGAGGAGAATACTGATATTCAGGCTACTAGGCTAGATGGGATTGAGGTTCACAAGGAGGAGGTGTTATCAATTTTGGAAAGTGTGAAAATAGATAAGTCCCCTGGGCCAGATGGGATTTATCCTAGGGTTCTCTGGGAAGCTAGGGAGGAGATTGCAGAGCCTTTGTCCTTGATCTTTATGTCGTCATTGTCGACAGGAATAGTGCCGGAAGACTGGAGGATAGCAAATGTTGTCCCCTTGTTCAAGAAGGGGAGTAGAGAAAGCCCTGGTATTATAGACCTGTGAGCCTTACTTCGGTTGTGGGTAAAATGTTGGAAAAGGTTATAAGAGACAGGATTTATAATCATCTTGAAAAGAATAAGTTCATTAGCGATAGTCAGCACGGTTTTGTGACGGGTAGGTCGTGCCTCACAAACCTTATTGAGTTTTTTGACAAGGTGACCAAACAGGTGGATGAGGGTAAAGCAGTGGATGTGGTGTATATGGATTTCAGTAAGGCGTTTGATAAGGTTCCCCATGATAGGCTATTGCAGAAAATACGGAAGTATGGGGTTGAAGGTGATTTAGAGCTTTGGATCAGAAATTGGCTAGCTGAAAGAAGACAGAGGGTGGTGGTTGATGGCAAATGTTAATCCTGGAGTTTAGTTACTAGTGGTGTACCGCAAGGATCTGTTGTGGGGCCACTGCTGTTTGTCATTTTTCTAAATGACCTTGAAGAGGGTGTAGAAGGGTGGGTTAGTAAATTTGCGGATGACACTAAGGTCGGTGGAGTTGTGGATAATGCCGAAGGATGTTGTAGGCTGCAGAGCTGGGCTGAGAGATGGCAAATGGAGTTTAATGCGGAAAAGTGCAAGGTGATTCACTTTGGAAGGAGTAACAGGAATGCAGAGTACTGGGCTAATGGGAAGATTCTTGGTAGTGTAGATGAACAGAGAGATCTTGGTGTCCAGGTGCATAAATCCCTGAAGGTTGCTACCCAGGTTAATAGGGCTGTTAAGAAGGCATATGGTGTGTTAGCTTTTATTAGTAGGGGGATCGAGTTTTGGAGCCACGAGGTCATGCTGCAGCTGTACAAAACTCTGGTGAGACCGCACCTGGAGTATTGCGTGCAGTTCTGGTCACCGCATTATAGGAAGGATGTGGAAGCTATGGAAAGTGTGCAGAGGAGATTTACTAGGATATTGCCTGGTATGGAGGGAAGGTCTTACAAGGAAAGGCTGAGGGACTTGAGGTTGTTTTCGTTGGAGAGAAGGAGGAGGAGAGGTGACTTAATAGAGACATATAAGATAATCAGAGGGTTAGATAGGGTGGTTGTGAGAGTCTTTTTCCTCGGATGGTGATGGCAAACACGAGGGGACATAGCTTTAAGTTGAGGGGTGATAGATATAGGACAGATGTCAGAGGTAGTTTCTTTACTCAGAGAGTAGTAGGGGCGTGGAACGCCCTGCCTGCAACAGTAGTAGACTCGCCAACTTTAAGGGCATTTAAGTGGTCATTGGATAGACATATGGATGAAAATGGAATAGTGTAGGTCAGATGGTTTCACAGGTCGGCGCAACATCGAGGGCTGAAGGGCCTGTACTGTGCTGTAATGTTATAATTCTAATTCTGTCCTTCTCAAACATCTCCACTAAGTCACCTCGGGGGAATTGATTTTTACCATAAAGTTTCTAATCTTTCAGGGTCTGGCATTGTGTCGGGAGAGCTACTGGGTTTAATTTATTTATTGTTCAAAATTCCAAGATGAACAAATGTATCCTTTTCACTACCAGATGGGTTTTATCAGATCACAGCTGGATGGTCCCAGACTCTTTATTCAATTACCAGTCTTAGCTATCACAATGGTTTGCCAAAATGCTGGAGAATTCCTTCATTATCATTTTAACAGATTTGGAAAGTTAGAGTCAGTAATACCACTTCCTTTATCAATGGAACAAATCAGAGGATTTGCTGAGGAAGTATGAAAATGATTTCTCCGATTCTGTTCACATCACCTTGAAGGTAGCAAAGATCTTCCTATTGAGTGAAATATTGCACCTCTTTTCAGACCCTGTTTTACTTCCGACTAGTACAACATCATCAGGTGTTTTAAGACTCCCAGTTCTTTGAACAGATAGCTAGACAGGGATGAAAGGCCTCATGTTTTTCCATACAATAATATTACTTCCTACCATTGCTTTTCCTGAGCCATCGATTTATTGTACAAACCTTTGACGCAAGCTGTACAACCTATTGCTGTTTATATTGCAGTAATCGTCTCTCCAGCACGCCCCTCTGCTATGATGAAAAGCTGATGACCACAAAATTTGGCTCCGTAGTGTATATACTATCATCACTCCTGGAGCCGTCTTGGTTCCACATGCAATTCCAGCACAGCTGTGCAGATGGTCAGAGTATTAGCAGGGGCATTAAAAAAATAAAAAAAACGTTCATCAATTTCAGAGCACACCTGCCATTCTTTTTAATTTTTTGTTTTTATTTTTATTTTGTTTTAATTATTTTTTTTAACCATATGCCTGTCTTAAACTTGTTTTTCATGTTTTTGCTTTTGGACGGAGCTGTTCATTATTCTGCCATTAACACTCTCTCTGAACCGATACTTTGTCTTTTACGACAACTATTAGTACTCCCTTTGCCTTTTATTCTGTGACATCTCATCATTGAATCTCTCCTGCCCTCCACCCTATCACACACCTTCCCTTTTGTTCTTCTTCCCCCCTCCCCCTTTTCACTTGCTATTACATTTCTAACTTTTGGCAGTTCTGATGAAGGGTCACTGACCTGAAACGTTAACTCTGCTTCTCTCTCCACAGATGCTGCCAGACCTGCTGAGTATATCCAGCAGTTATTGTCTTTATTCTATTCTCATATTCCGTCTTGGCCAGTCTTATTTTCCTCTTCACTTCCCCTCTCAGCTTATTGTATTTGGCCTGGTTCTTATTTGAAGGATTCACCTGACATGCATCATAGAAAATGAAACATAGAAAATAGGAGCAGGAGTGGGCCATTCGGCCCTTCGAGCCTGCTCCACCATTCATTATGATCATGGCTGATCATCCAACCTGTTCCCGCTTTCGCCCCATACCCTTTGATCCCTTTAGACCCAAGAGCTATATCTAACTCCTTCTTGATAACATGCAATGTTTTGGCCTCAACTGCTTTCTGTGGTAGCGAATTCCACAGGATCACCACTCTCTGGGTGAAGAAATTTCTCCTCATCTCAGTCCTGAAAGGTTTACCCCGTATCCTTAAACTATGACCCCGGGTTCTGGACTCCCCCACCATCAGGAACATCCTTCCTGCATCTACCCTGTCAAGTCCTGTTAGAATTTCATAGGTTCTATGAGATCCCCCCTCACTCTTCTGAACTCCAGCGAATATAATCCTAACCAACTCAATCTCTCCTCAAATGTCAGACCCGCCATCCCAGGAATCAGTCTGGTAAACCTTTGCTGCATTCCCTCTATAGCAAGAACATCCAAAACTGCACACAATATTCCAGGTGTGGCCTTACCAAGGCCCTGTATAACTGCAGCAAGACATCCCTGCTCCTGTACTCGAATCCTCTCACTATGAAGGCCAACATACCATTTGCCTTTTTTTACCGCCTGTTGCACTTGCATGCTTACCTTCAGTGACTGGTGTACGAGAACACCCAGGTCTCGCTGCATATTCCCCTCTCTCAGTTTATAGCCATTCAGATAATAATCTACCTTCCTGTTTTTGCTACCAAAGTGAATAACCTCACATTTATCCACATTATACTACAACTGCCATGCATTTGCCCACTCACTCAACTTGTCCAAATTGCATCGATCCCTGCGGTACCCCACTAGTCACTGCCTGCCATTCGGAAAAAGACCCATTTATCCCTACCCTTTGATTCCTGTCTGCCAACCAATTTTCTATCCATCGCAATACACCACATGCGCTTTAATTTTACACGCTAATCTCTTCTGTGGGACTTTGCCGAAAGCCTTCTGAAAGTCCAAATAAACCACATCCACTGGCTCCCCCTCATCAACTCTACTAGTTACATCCTCGAAGAATTCTAGTAGATTTGTCGAGCATGATTTCCCTTTTGTAAACCATGCTGACTCTGCCCCATTCTGCCACTGTTCTCTAAGTGCTCTGCTATAAAATCTTTGATAATGGACTCTAGAATTTTTCCCACTACCGACGTCAGGCTGACTGGTCTATAATTCCCTGCTTTCTCTCTACCTCCCTTTTTAAATAGTGGGCTTACATTAGCTACCCTCCAATCTGTAGGAACTGTTCCAGAGTCTATAGAATCTTGCAAGATGACCACCAATGCATCCACAATTGCTAGGGCCACTTCCTTAAGTACTCTGGGATGCAGACCATCAGGCCCTGGGGATTTATTGGCCTTCAATCCCATCAATTTCCCCAACATCATTTCTCTACTAATACTGATTTCCTTCAGTTCCTCTCTCTCACTAAGCCTTGTGTTCCCCAACATTTCTGGGATGATATAAATGTCCTCCTTTGTGAAGACAGACCCAAAATATGCATTTAGTTGGTCAGCCATTTCTTTGTTCCACATAATAAATACCCCTGTTTCTGACTGTAAGGGACCTACATTTGTCTTCACCAATCTTTTTCTCTTCACATACCTACAGAAACTTTTACAGTCAGTTTTTATGTTCCCCGCAAGCTTGCTCTCGTACTCTATTTTCCCCTTCTTAATCAATCCCTTGGTCCTCCTTTGCTGAATTCTAAACTGCTCCCAATCCTCAGGTCTGTTGTTTTTTCTGGCAAATTTATATGCCTCTTCCTTGGATCTAATGCTATTTCTAATTTCCCTTGTAAGCCATGGTTTGGCTACCTTTCCCCTTTTTACTTTTGCGCCAGACAGGGATAAACAATTATTGCAGTTCACCCATGCGCTCTTTAAATGTTTGCCATTGCCTATCCACCGTCATCCCTTTAAGTAATGTTTCCTAATCTGTCATAGCCAACTCATGCCTCATACCTTCGTAGTTTCCTTTACTAAGATTCAGGACCCTTGTCTCAGAATCAACTACGTCACTCTCCATCTTGATGAAGAATTCTATCATATTATGGTCGCTTATCCCCAAGGGGTCTCGCACCATTAGTTTGTTAATGATTCCTCTCTCATTACACAATACCCAGTCTAGGATGGCCTGTTCGCTAGTTGGTTCCTCTGGAGGTTGGTCCAGAAAACCATCCCGTATATACGCCAAGAATTTCTCCTATATGGTATTGTGACTAATTTGATTTGCCCAATCTATATGCAGATCATTACAGATGTTTCTTTATCCCAATCGGCTCGAATTTCCTGTTTAATGCCATTCCCAACATCACCACTACAGTTTGGGGGTCTATATACAACCCCCTCTAACATTTTTAACCCCTTAGTGCTTCTCAACTCTACCCATACAGATACCACATCGTCAGAGCTAATATCCTTCCTCACTATTGTGTTAATTTCCTCAATGCAACTCCACCACCTTTTACTTTTTGTCTGTCCTCCCTAAATACTGTATACCCCTGGATGTTCATTTCCCATCCCTGGTCACCTTGCAGCCATGTCTCCGTAATCCTGACTATATCATTCCCGTTTACATCTATTTGCGCGATTAATTCATCCACTTTATTGTGAATGCTCCGCGCGTTGAGGCACAAAACCTTAAGGCTTGTCTTTTTAACAGTACTTGTCCCCTTCCCACTATTTTTCACTGTGGCCCTGTTTAATTCTGGCCCTTGATTTCTCTGCCTATCACTTTTCTTATTCCCCTTACTATCTTTTGTTCTTGTCTTTGATCCCCCCTCCTCTGACTCCTTGCAAAGGTTCCCATCCCCCTGCCATTTTAGTTTAAACCCTCCCCAACCACTCTACCAAATACTCCCCCTACGACATCAGTCCCGGTCCTGCCCAGGTGTAACCCGTCTAGTTTGTACTGGTCCCACCTCCCCCAGAACCAGTCCCAATGTCCCAGGAATCTAAAACCCTCCCCCTCACACTATCTCTTCAGACACGTATTCATCTGATATATCCTGTTATTTCTACTCTGACTAGCACGTGGCATCATACACCCTCTTTTTTTTGTTTCATTATATTTGACATCTTCCTTGTCATCCAAAGAGCCCTGAATTTTTGGTTCCCCGTCCTTTCACCCTTGTTGGAATGTACCCAGCCTATACCCGAAACATCTCTTCCTTAAAGATAACCCATTGTTCCTTTACAATTTTTCCTGTCAGTCTTTGGCTTCATTTTAGCCTGGCTGGATCCCTTCTCATCCCATTGAATCTAGCCTCTTCCAATTCAGAAGTTCTACTTTAAATTGTTCGTTGCTCTTCTCCATTACTAATCAAAACCTTATGAACCTTCTTATGCAATTGCTCCCCCCTTCAGACACTTGGCCCACCTCATTACCCAGCACCAGATCCAGCAATGCCTCCTTCCTAGTTTGACCGAGAACACACTGGTCACAGAAGTTCTCCTGAACATATTTCAGAAATTCCTCCCCCTCCTTACCCTTTACTCTAACATTATCCCAATTAAAATCTGAGTAATTAAAGTACCTCAGAATCACCACTCTATAGTTCTTGCACATCACTCTTATTTCCCTGCAGATTTGTTCCTCTCGCTCTCTCACTATTTGGGGGCCTGTAGAATACCCCTAATATTCAGCTGTCCAGTGTCAGATGTGGCTCAGTTGGTTGTACTCTTACCTCTGAGTCATAACATTCCGGGTTCAGGTCCCACTCCAAGGCTTGAGTGCAAAGTTTAAGGCTGAATTGCCTGTGCAATACTGAGAGAGTACTGCTCTGTTGGAGGTGCTGTCTTTTGGATGAGATGTTAAACTGAGGACAATGTAAAAAAGTTGGGATTTCCAATCCAAATCATTGTATTTTCATTTAATCTTGATGGATCCTAAACACAGGATCAAGGATCCATTGTATATGGTTAGTTGTGTGTTCATCGGCGTCACCATGGTTCACCATTTACCTGGATACATGCCTTTTAAGATGCATAGAGATAAAATATCCACCCTTGTCCACCTTCGCACAAAGAACATGTGTGCCCTCCTTTTTCAGACATAGGACATGAATCGATGCAAATGCCTCCAGTGGAGTAATTGAATCAATGAGTTCGGTAACATTGACAGCATGAAATGACTATTCTTCTTGCCCACTTGAACTTGGACTCTCACCACCATTATCACTAGTGTTGATGTCATCCGTGAACTTATGGATGTGTTTTTTTTCTGTTCGTTCATGGGATGTGGGCATCAGTGACTAGGCCAGCATTTATTGCCTATCCCTAATTGCCCTTGAACTGAGTGGCCATTTCAGAGGGCGTTTTAAGAGTCAACCACATTGCTGTGGGTCTGAAGTCACATGTAGGCCAGACCAGGTAAGGACAGCAGATTTCCTTCCCTAAAGGACATAAGTGAACCAGATGGGTTTTTACAACCTTCAACAATGGTTTCATGGTCAGAGCTTTTTAATTCCAGATTTAGTAATTGAGTTCAAATGGTTGTGATGTGAAGTACAACCGTGAAGCTTGCCAGGACATGTTGCCTTCTTATTGTCTATCCAGCTGTGGTCAGGACTCTTACCAGCAGCATCTGTCTTGGCTTTCCGACACTGATGTTTCCAGTGACTCCTGACAACACATGCTTTTCAGATGTCATAAAGCACTGGGATACCCTTTGTCGTATGTAAGAGCTATTCCTTTTACATGGTTTCCTGTACTTGGAATGCAGCAACCAGCAGATAGGGCTTGTAAACTCTCTTGGCCCACAGTGATGGACTCACATTTTCCACCATCTTTGAGAAGGTGTCCACTGTATACACCTTGGGCTTCTCGAAAAGATCTCAGACCTGGAGATTTGTCTACTTTTAAGCCTGCCAAAACCTCCAATACCTTGTCACTCCCTCTGACAATTTGCTCAAGAACCTCACAGTCTCTCTCTCTGAGTTCCATATCTACATCCTCATTCTCTTGGGTGAAGCAGATTTCCTTCCCTAAAGGACATAAGTGAACCAGATGGGTTTTTACAACCTTCAACAATGGTTTCATGGTCAGAGCTTTTTAATTCCAGATTTAGTAATTGAGTTCAACACCCTACCAATGTCCTCTGGCTTCACCCACAGATTTCCCCCTTGGTCCCTAATGTGTTCTACTCTTTCCCTGGTTATCCTCTTCCCATTGATATACTTATAGAATATCTTGGGACTTTCCCTACTTTTACCAGCCAGAGCTTTCTCATAGCCCCTCTCCTAATTGCTTTCTTAAGCTCCATCCTACACTTTCTGTACTCCACTAATGCTTCCATTGATTTGCTCTCCTTGTATTTGCTTGTGGTTACTATATCACAATTCCACGTGTCAATCCTTGCCCTTAACTCATCCGTTTTACCTGTAATACTCCTGGCATTAAAGTAGAGGCCTTCCATCCTGGTCTTACTCCCTTGAAACTTACTTCTGCTGTATTCCCTCTGACTTGTTTGCTTTCCTGTGTTTAGCTGTGTCCCTATTCTGCAAGGTTTCTGCGTTCCCTCCCCTTGCCAAATTAGTTTAAACTCCTCCCAACAGCACTAGCAAACCCGCCAGCAAGGATGTTAGCCCCTCTCTGGTTCAGATGTAGACCGTCCCGCTTGTACAGGTCCCACCTTCCCCAGTAATGGTCCAGGAATCTAAAACCCTCCCTCCTGCACCAACTCTTAAGCCACGCATTCATCTGTGCTATTCTCCTATTTCTATATTCGCTAGCACGTGGCACTGGGAGTAATCCAGAGATTACAACCCGAGAGGTCCTGCTTTTTAGTCTACTGCCTAACTCCTTGAATTCTTGATGCAAGACGTCATCCCTCTTTCTACCTACGTCATTGGTACCAACATGTACCATGACCTCTGCCTGATCACCCTCCCCCTTCAGAATGCCCTGCAGCCGTTCAGTGACATCCCGGACCCTGGCACCAGGGAAGCAACACACCATCTTGGAGTCACGTTGACGGCCACAGTAGCTCCTATCTGTTCCCCTGACTATAGAATCCCCAATTACTATTTCTGTTCCTCTCTTTCCCCCTTCCTGTGCAGACAGGCTGCTTGTGGTGCCAGGAGCTTGGCTCTGTCCGCACTCCCTGGAGGAACCAGCCTCATCAGCCTCCAAAATGGAATACCAATTTGCAAGCGGGACCCGAGGGGACTGCTGAACTACCTGCCTGTTTCTCTTGGACTGCCTGGTAGTCACCCATTCCCTTCCTTCCTCAAGTCCCTTCAGCTGCGGTGTGACCACCTCTCTTACGTGCTATCCACAATGTTCTCAGACTCACGGATGCTCCACAGTGTTTCCAGCTGCCGTTCCAGCTCTGAAACCCGAGCTTCCAGGAGCTGCAGCTGGACACACTTCCTGCACACATTCTGGTCCTGGGGACTGGAAATGTTCCCAGATTCCCACATGCAGCAAGAGGAGCAAACCACAGCTTTAAGCTCTCCTGCCATGACGAAACCCTTTAAATTCAAAACTTTAGAAGACTATTATAGTAAAAAATAAATCAACGAGGTCTTGCTAAAACAATGATTTACAATTCAATCCAGCTTGAAAAATACCCACCAGGACTTACTCAGCAGTCAGCTGTGCTCTGTGGAAACTCTCGGCTCCACTCACGCTCTTTGAGGACAGGTAGGAAATGAAAGGAGCTCCTCGCTCCCTCCTCACCGACCTCCCTCAGTCACAAGACTCCTACTTTAGCACTCTAATGCGACCCAAGTCAGCACTCCAGTGCAAACAAAGTCAGCACTGTAAGATGTTTAGTTTAGAGATACAGCACTGAAACAGGCCCATCGGCCCACCGAGTCTGTGCCGACCATCAACCACCCATTTATACTAATCCTACACTAATTCCATATTCCTACCACATCCCCACCTGTCCCTATATTTCCCTACCACCTACCTATACTAGGGGCAATTGCTAATGGCCAATTTACCTATCAACCTGCAAGTCTTTGGCTTGTGGGAGGAAACATGAGCATCTGGAGGAAACCCACACAGACACAGGGAGAACTTGCAAACTCCACACAGACAGTACCCAGAATTGAACCCGGGTCGTTGGAGCTGTGAGGCTGCGGTGCTAACCACTGCGCCACTGTGCCGCCCTGATGGCCCACTTTTATCCTGTCTGACTCTCGCCCCTGAAAACTGGTTTAAGCCAATTATCTAATTAGCAAGGTGCAGCTGCAAGCAGAGCCTGCGTGAACTCTGTTTAAAGCTGGTCTAAAAATCACCTTCTCCAACCCAAACAGCAACTGTAAGTTAATTTGCTAAATAAAAGAAAGACTAGACTTTAGATAAAACTAAGCCTTAATTACCCTCAGTCACAAAACTCCCACTTTAGCACTCTAATGCTACCCAAGTCATCACTCCAGTTTTCCCCCTGATTCCCATTGACTCCAATTTTGCTAGGGCTCCTTGATGCCATACTCGGTCAAATGTTGCCTTGATGTCACCTCTCACTTCACCTCTTGAGTTCAGCTCTTTAGTCCATGTTGGAACCAAGCCTGTAATGAGGTCAAGAGCTGAGTGGCCCTGATGGAACCCAAACTGAGAGTCACTGAGCAGGTTATTGCTAAGCAAGTGCTGCTTGATATCACTGTTGATGACACCTTTCATCACTTTACTAATGATTGAGAGTAGACTGATGAGGCGTTAATTGCCTGGGTTGGATTTGTCCTGCTTTTTGTGTATAGGACATGCCTTGGCAATTTTCCACATTGCCAGGTAGATGCCAGTGTTGTAGCTGTATTAGAACAGCTTGGCTAGGGGCACAGCAAGTTCTGGAACACAGGTCTTCAGTACTATTGCCAGAATGTTGTCAAGGCCCAAAGCCTTAGCAGTATCCAGTGCCTTCAGTCATTTCTTGATATCATGCGGAATGAATCGAATTGGCTGAAGACTGGCATCTGTGATGCTGGGGACTTCAGGAGGAGGCCGAGATGGATCATCAACTCGGCACTTATAGCTGAAGATTGTTGCAAATGCTTCAGCCTTATCTTTTGCACTGATGTGCTGGGCTCCCCCATCATTGAGGATGGGGATATTTGTGGAGCCACTTCCTCCAGTTAATTGTTTAATTGTCCACCACCATTCACAACTGGATTCCAAAAACTGTTAGAACTGTTATTCGGTTTCTTAATCAGGCCGTTTTATCATACCACCTTGATGTTACCAAAACTGATGTACTTGCATGTTTCTAATACTGTTTTGTACCATGTATGTTTACCTCCTATTACTGTCAATGCATTGTATATGGTTAATATTACTGTTATTGATTTTATATAATTAGCTTTTCTGTTTGGGAAAAGGGGGATGTTGTGTCTACCCCTTTAAGAGGTCATAGAGTTATACAGCACAGAAACAGGTCCTTTGGCCCACTGTGTCTGTGCTGGCAATCAAGCACCTAACTATTCTATTCCCATTTTCCAGCACTTGGCCCGGAGCCTAGTATGCTATGGCGTTTCAAGTGGTCATCTAAATACTTCTTAAATGTTGAGGGTTCCTGCCTCTACCAGATTCCAACCATCCTCTGGCTGAAAGTTTTTTCCTCAAATCCCCTCAAAACCTCTTGCACCTTACCTTAAATCTATGCCCCCTAGTTATTGACACCTCTGCTAAGGGAAAAAGTTTCTTCCTATCGACCCTATCTATGCCCATCATAATTTTGTATACCTCAAACAACCCCCTCAGCCTTCTCTGCTCTGAGGAAAACAACCCTAACATACCCAGTCTCTCTTCATAGCTGAAACGCTCCAGCCCAGGCAACATCCTGGTGAATCTCCTCTGCACCCTCTCCAGTGCAATCACATCCTTCCTATAGTGTGGCGACCAGAACTGTACACAGTACTCCAGCTGTGGCCTAACTAGCGTTTTATACAGCTTCATCATAACCTCCCTGCTCTTATATTCGATGCCTAAGCTAATAAAGGCAAGTATCCCATATGCCTTCCTAACCACTTTTATCTACCTGTGCTGCTGCCTTCAGTGATCTATGGACAAGTACACCAAGGACCCTCTGACCCTCTGCACTTCCTGGGGTCCGACCATCCATTGTCTATTCCCTTGCCTTGTTAGTCCTCCCAAAATGCATCACCTCACACTTCTCAGGATTAAATTCCATTTGCAACTGCTCCGCCCATCTTACCAGCCATCAATATCGTCCTGTAATCTAAGGCTTTCCTCCTCATTATTTATGACACCACCAATTTTCGTGTCATCTGTGAAAAGACTGATCATACCTCCTATAGTCACATCTAAATCATTAATGCACACTACAAACAGCAAGGGTCCCAGCACACCCAGTCCCTGCGGTACACCACTGGTCACAGGCTTCCAATCACAAAAACAACCCACGACCATCACCCTCTGCCTTCTGCCACTATGTTATCTTGCCAGATGTGTAAGAACAAAGAACAAAGAACAAAGAACAAAGAAAATTACAGCACAGGAACAGGCCCTTCAGCCCTTCAAGCCTGCGCCGATCCAGATCATCTACCTAAACATGTCGCCTATTTTCTAAGGGTCTGTATCTCTTTGCTTCCTGCCCATTCATGTATCTGTCGAGATACATCTTAAAAGACGCTATCATGCCCGCATCTACCACCTCCGCTGGCAACGCGTTCCAGGCACCCACCACCCTCTGCGTAAAGAACTTTCCACGCATATCCCTCCTAAACTTTTCCCCTCTCACTTTGAACTCGTGACCCCTAGTAATTGAATCCCCCACTCTGGGAAAAAGCTTCTTGCTATCCACCCTGTCTATACCTCTCATGATTTTGTACACCTCAATCAGGTCCCCCCTCAACCTCCGCCTTTCTAATGAAAATAATCCTAATCTACTCAACCTCTCTTCATAGCTAGCGCTCTCCATACCAGGCAACATCCTGGTGAACCTCCTCTGCACCCTCTCCAAAGCATCCACATCCTTTTGGTAATGTGGCGACCAGAAATGCACGCAGTATTCCAAATGTGGCCGAATCAAAGTCTTATACAACTGTAACATGACCTGCCAACTCTTGTACTCAATACCCCGTCCAATGAAGGAAAGCATGCCGTATGCCTTCTTGACCACTCTATTGACCTGCGTTGCCACCTTCAGGGAACAATGGACCTGAATACCCAAATCTCTCTGTACATCAATTTTCCCCAGGACTTTTCCATTTATTTTATAGTTCACTCTTGAATTGGATCTTCCAAAATGCATCACCTCGCATTTGCCCTGATTGAACTCCATCTGCCATTTCTCTGCCCAACTCTCCAATCTATCTATATTCTGCTGTATTCTCTGACAGTCCCCTTCACTATCTGCTACTCCACCAATCTTAGTGTCGTCTGCAAACTTGCTAATCAGACCACCTATACTTTCCTCCAAATCATTTATGTATATCACAAACAACAGTGGTCCCAGCACGGATCCCTGTGGAACACCACTGGTCACACGTCTCCATTTTGAGAAACTCCCTTCCACGGCTAATCTCTGTCTCCTGTTGCCCAGCCAGTTCTTTATCCATCTAGCTAGTACACCCTGGATCCCATGCGACTTCACTTTCTCCATCAGCCTACCATGGGGAACCTTATCAAACACCTCACTGAAGTCCATGTATATGACATCTACAGCCCTTCCCTCATCAATCAACTTTGTCACTTCCTCAAAGAATTCTATTAAGTTGGTAAGACATGACCTTCCCTGCACAAAACCATGTTGCCTATCACTGATAAGTTCATTTTCTTCCAAATAGGAATAGATCCTATCCCTCAGTGTCTTCTCCAGCAGCTTCCCTACCACTGACGTCAGGCTCACCGGTCTATAATTACCTGGATTTTCCCTGCTACCATTCTTAAACAAGGGGACAACATTAGCAATTCTCCAGTTCTCCCTGACCTCACCCGTGTTTAAGGATGCTGCAAAGATATCTGTTAAGACCCCAGCTATTTCCTCTCTCGCTTCCCTCAGTAACCTGGGATAGATCCCATCCGGACCTGGGGACTTGTCCACCTTAATGCCTTTTAGAATACCCAACACTTCCTCCCTCCTTATGCCGACTTGACCTAGAGTAATCAAACATCTGTCCCTAACCTCAACATCCGTCATCTCCCTCTCCTCGGTGAATACCGATGCAAAGTACTCGTTTAGAATCTCACCCATTTTCTCTGACTCCACGCATAACTTTCCTCCTTTGTCCTTGAGTGGGCCAATCCTTTCTCTAGTTATCCTCTTGCTCCTTATATATGAATAAAAGGCTTTGGGATTTTCCTTAACCCTGTTTGCTAAAGATATTTCATGACCCTTTTTAGCTCTCTTAATTCCTCGTTTCAGATTGGTCCTACATTCCTGATATTCTTCCAAAGCTTCGTCTTTCTTCAGCCTCCTAGACCTTATGTATGCTTCCTTTTTCCTCTTAGCTAGTCTCACAATTTCACCTGTCATCCATGGTTCCCTAATCTTGCCATTTCTATCCCTCATTTTCACAGGAACATGTCTCTCCTGCACGCTAATCAACCTCTCTTTAAAAGCCTCCCACATATCAAATGTGGATTTACCTTCAAACAGCTGCTCCCAATCTACATTCCCCAGCTCCTGCCGAATTTTGGTATCGTTGACCTTCCCCCAATTTAGCACTCTTCCTTTAGGACCACTCTCGTCTTTGTCCATGAGTATTCTAAAACGTACAGAATTGTGATCACTATTCTGTGATGGAACAAACCCTGTGACTTCTGGGTTGGGGCAGTTTTAAAAAGTATCTTTGCAGTGAAGCCCTGTGTGTACATGCCTACTCTACATACACTGGCATATGCTATTCATCTCCCCCAAATGGTAGTGTGCACATTTGGTGCAGACACCATTTTGGGTTTGAAACAGCAGCTTGAGCAGTGAAACTATGGGTGCTACAGAGAAAAGTTTTGTGCCCCCTGAAATGTAGGGATTGTCCGTGTTCGGGGATTGTCAGTGTTCGGGGGATTGTCAGTGTTCGAGGATTGTCAGTGTTCGGGGATTGTCCGTGATCGGGGATTGTCAGTGTTCGGGGATGTCAGTGTTCGGGGATATTCAGTGTTTGGGGGATTGTCAGTGTTCAGGGGATTGTCAGTGTTCGGGGATTGTCAGTGTTCGGGGGATTGTCAGTGTTCAGGGGATTGTCAGTGTTCGGGGATTGTCAGTGTTTGGGGGATTGTCAGTGTTCGGGGATTGTCAGTGTTCGGGGGATTGTCAGTGTTCAGGGGATTGTCAGTGTTCAGGGGATTGTCAGTGTTCGGGGATTGTCAGCGGTCGGGGATTGTCAGTGTTCGGGGGATTGTCAGTGTTCGGAGATTGTCAGTGTTCGGAGGATGTTAGTGTTCGGAGATTGTCAGTGTTCGGAGGATGTCAGTGTTCGGAGGATGTCAGTGTTCGTGCATTGTCAGTGTTCAGGGGATTGTCAGTGTTCGGGGGATTGTCAGCGTTCGGGGATTGTCAGTGTTCAGGGGATTGTCAGTGTTCAGGGGATTGTCAGTGTTTGGAGGATGTCAGTGTTTGGGGATTGTCAGTGTTCGGGGTTGTCAGTGTTCAGGGGATTGTCAGTGTTCAGGGATTGTCAGCGTTCGGGGATTGTCAGTGTTTGGGGGATTGTCAGTGTTTGGGGGATTGTCAGTGTTCGGTGATTGTCAGTGTTCAGGGGATTGTCAGTGTTCAGGGATTGTCAGTGTTCGGGGGATTGTCAGTGTTCAGGGGATTGTCAGTGTTTGGAGGATGTCAGTGTTTGGGGATTGTCAGTGTTCAGGGTTGTCAGTGTTCAGGGGATTGTCAGTGTTCGGGGATTGTCAGCGTTCGGGGATTGTCAGTGTTCGGGGGATTGTCAGTGTTCGGAGATTGTCAGTGTTCGGAGGATGTCAGTGTTCGGGGGATTGTCAGTGTTCGGGCATTGTCAGTGTTCGGGGATTGTCAGTGTTCGGGGGATTGTCAGCGTTCTGGGATTGTCAGTGTTCAGGGGATTGTCAGTGTTCGGGGATTGTCAGTGTTCGGGGATTGTCAGCGTTCGGGGATTGTCAGTGTTCGGGGGATTGTCAGTGTTCGGAGATTGTCAGTGTTCGGAGGATGTCAGTGTTCGGAGATTGTCAGTGTTCGGAGGATGTCAGTGTTCGGAGGATGTCAGTGTTCGGGCATTGTTTGTGTTCGGGGATTGTCAGTGTTCGGGGGATTGTCAGCGTTCGGGGATTGTCAGTGTTCAGGGGATTGTCAGTGTTCGGGGATTGTCAGTGTTCAGGGGATTGTCAGTGTTCGGGGATTGTCAGCGGTCGGGGATTGTCAGTGTTCGGGGGATTGTCAGTGTTCGGAGATTGTCAGTGTTCGGAGGATGTTAGTGTTCGGAGATTGTCAGTGTTCGGAGGATGTCAGTGTTCGGAGGATGTCAGTGTTCGTGCATTGTCAGTGTTCAGGGGATTGTCAGTGTTCGGGGGATTGTCAGCGTTCGGGGATTGTCAGTGTTCAGGGGATTGTCAGTGTTCAGGGGATTGTCAGTGTTTGGAGGATGTCAGTGTTTGGGGATTGTCAGTGTTCGGGGTTGTCAGTGTTCAGGGGATTGTCAGTGTTCAGGGATTGTCAGCGTTCGGGGATTGTCAGTGTTCGGGGGATTGTCAGTGTTCGGAGATTGTCAGTGTTCGGAGGATGTCAGTGTTCGGAGGATGTCAGTGTTCGGGCATTGTCAGTGTTCGGGGATTGTCAGTGTTCGGGGGATTGTCAGCGTTCTGGGATTGTCAGTGTTCAGGGGATTGTCAGTGTTCGGGGATTGTCAGCGTTCGGGGATTGTCAGTGTTCGGGGGATTGTCAGTGTTCGGAGATTGTCAGTGTTCGGAGGATGTCAGTGTTCGGAGGATGTCAGTGTTCGGGGATTGTCAGTGTTTGGAGGATGTCAGTGTTTGGGGATTGTCAGTGTTCGGGGTTGTCAGTGTTCAGGGGATTGTCAGTGTTCGGGGATTGTCAGCGTTCGGGGATTGTCAGTGTTCGGTGGATTGTCAGTGTTCGGAGATTGTCAGTGTTCGGAGGATGTTAGTGTTCGGAGATTGTCAGTGTTCGGAGGATGTCAGTGTTCGGAGGATGTCAGTGTTCGGGCATTGTCAGTGTTCGGGGATTGTCAGTGTTCGGGGGATTGTCAGCGTTCGGGGATTGTCAGTGTTCAGGGGATTGTCAGTGTTCAGGGGATTGTCTGTGTTCAGGGGATTGTCAGTGTTCGGGAATTGTCAGTGTTCGGGGGATTGTCAGTGTTCGGAGGATGTCAGTGTTCGGAGATTGTCCGTGTTCGGGGATTGTCAGTGTTCGGGGGATTGTCAGTGTTCGGAGGATGTCAGTGTTCGGAGATTGTCCGTGTTCGGGGATTGTCAGTGTTCGGGGATTGTCAGTGTTCAGGGGATTGTCAGTGTTCAGGGGATTGTCAGTGTTCGGGGATTGTCAGTGTTCGGGGGTTGTCAGTGTTCGGGGGTTGTCAGTGTTTGGGGGATTGTCAGTGTTCGGGGGTTGTCAGTGTTCAGGGGATTGTCAGTGTTCGGGGGTTGTCAGTGTTCGGGGGTTGTCAGTGTTCGGGGATTGTCAGTGTTTTACTGGAGGTATCTTGTAGTCTAGATGAAAGGCTTTCAATAGATGACATGGGCCTTGCATTTGCACAGACTCTGTGCCACTGTAATTTTGTTGGAAGTGTGCTGGATCCCTGCATTAGGGGGACTAAAGTTTGCTCTGTCCCTCTGATGAAGTTAAGGCAGCAACAGGAAGTGCGAGGAAACTGTGAGCTGCCTTTTAAAATCCTATTTGGGATAGTGAACCTAATGGGAGCCATTTGCGTCTCAGAATCTCCTGGTTTGGCTGCTGACCAATTCATGATGTTACAGAAGTTGAGTTTATGGATTTTTCCCAACTCAGATGTGGGTTTTTGGCTGCCGACAGAATTAGCTCTTACAGTATTGCACATCTGCACTGGAATCTGCTCAAACTCTGAACATATTCTGAACTAACTAATCCCAGATACTGGATCTGATGACTCTGTCCTTGGTTTGATTCCCAGGTACTAGTTTCAACTCCAATCAGAAGTTTAATGATCAAGAAAATTCCATTTTTTCCATAACCAAGAAAGTTTTGCATCTTAAGCGGCGGCTGGAGTCATTGTTGTGCATCCGTGAGGTGGAGGACTATGGATAGCCTGTTTACAGAGGTGGTCACACCGCAGGTTAGGAGCATGCAGGCAGAGAGGGAATGGGTGACCACCAGGCAGTCTAAGAGAACCAGGCAGGCAGTGCAGGAGTCCCCTGAGTCTATCTTGCTTGCTGATCGGTTTTCCATTTTGGACACTGCTGACAGTAATGGTTCCTCAAGGGAGTGCAGCCAGAGCAAAGTCCATGGCACCACGGTTTGCTCATCTGCACAGGAGGGGGAGAAGAAGATTGGAAGAGCAATAGTGATAGGGGATTCGATAGTCAGGGAATCAGACAGGTATTGTGCTGCCTCCCTGGTGCCAGGGTCAAGGATATCACAGATATCACAGAGCAGCTGCAGGACATCCCTCTGGTGGAGGGTGAACAGCCAGAGGTAGTGGTCCACTTTGGGACCAATGACATAGGTAGGAAGAGGAATGAGGTTCTGAAAGCAGATTTTAGGGAGTTAAGAAGGAAATTTAAAAGCAGGACCTCGAGCGGTAATCTTCGGAATACTCCCTGTGCCACGAACATAGGAATAGGAGGATTGATCGATTGAACACGTGGCTGGAGAATTGGTGTCGGAGGGAGGACATCAGATTTCTGAGGCATTGGGACTGGTTCTGAGGCAGGTGGGCGGGCTACACCTTAACAGGATCGGAACTAATATCCTCGCAGGAGGATTTGCTCGTGCTGTTGGGGAGGGTTTAAACTAGCTTGTCAGGGGATGGGAACCTGAGGGGTAGCTCAATTTAGAAGGAAGTAAAGCTGGTAACAGGAGGTAGAAAAGTAACAAGTGACATTAGAAGGCAGGCAAAACAAAGGTGAGCAGCAACTAGGCTTAGAATGCAGAATAATGTCAAGAAGACAAGGTACTGCATGCAGCATTCATAACAAGGTAGATGATATAAAGGCACAAATAGAGGTAGATTAGAGTCATACAGCAGTGAAACAGGCCCTTCGGCCCACCGAGTCTGTGCCAACCATCAACGACCCATTTATACTATCCCATATTCCCTACAACATCCCCACCTTCCCTCAATTCTCCTACCACCTACCTATTGTGAAATTGTGAAACTAGCTAAGAGGAAAAAGGAAGCATACATAAGGTCTAGGCGGCTGAAGAAAGACGAAGCTTTGGAAGAATATCGGGAATGTAGGACCAATCTGAAACGAGGAATTAAGAGGGCGAAAAGGGGTCATGAAATATCTTTAGCAAACAGGGTTAAGGAAAATCCCAAAGCCTTTTATTCATATATAAGGAGCAAGAGAGTAACTAGAGAAAGGATTGGCCCACTCAAGGACAAAGGAGGAAAATTATGCGTGGAGTCAGAGAAAATGGGTGAGATTCTAAGCGAGTACTTTGCATCAGTATTCACCGAGGAGAGGGACATGACGGATGTTGAGGTTAGGGATAGATGTTTGGTTACTCTCGGTCAAGTTGGCATAAGGAGGGAGGAAGTGTTGGGTATTCTAAAAGGCATTAAGGTGGACAAGTCCCCAGGTCCGCATGGGATCTATCCCAGGTTACTGAGGGAAGCGAGAGAGGAAATAGCTGGGGCCTTAACAGATATCTTTGCAGCATCCTTAAACACGGGTGAGGTCCCGGAGGACTGGAGAATTGCTAATGTTGTCCCCTTGTTTAAGAAGGGTAGCAGGGATAATCCAGGTAATTATAGACCGGTGAGCCTGACGTCAGTGGTAGGGAAGCTGCTGGAGAAGATACTGAGGGATAGGATCTATTCCTATTTGGAAGAAAATGGGCTTATCAGTGATAGGCAACATGGTTTTGTGCAGGGAAGGTCATGTCTTACCAACTTAATAGAATTCTTTGAGGAAGTGACAAAGTCGATTGATGAGGGAAGGGCTGTAGATGTCATATACATGGACTTCAGTAAGGCGTTTGATAAGGTTCCCCACGGTAGGCTGATGGAGAAAGTGAAGTTGCATGGGGTCCAGGGTGTACTAGCTAGATGGATAAAGAACTGGCTGGGCAACAGGAGATAGAGAGTAGCAGTGGAAGGGAGTTTCTCAAAATGGAGACGTGTGACCAGTGGTGTTCCACAGGGATCCGTGCTGGGACCACTGTTGTTTGTGATATACATAAATGATTTGGAGGAAAGTATAGGTGGTCTGATTAGCAAGTTTGCAGACGACACTAAGATTGGTGGAGTAGCAGATAGTGAAGGGGACTGTCAGAGAATACAGCAGAATATAGATAGATTGGAGAGTTGGGCAGAGAAATGGCAGATGGAGTTCAATCCGGGCAAATGCGAGGTGATGCATTTTGGAAGATCCAGTTCAAGAGTGGACTATACAATAAATGGAAAAGTCCTGGGGAAAATTGATGTACAGAGAAATTTGGGTGTTCAGGTCCATTGTTCCCTGAAGGTGGCAACGCAGGTCAATAGAGTGGTCAAGAAGGCATACGGCATGCTTTCCTTCATCGGACGGGGTATTGAGTACAAGAGTTGGCAGGTCATGTTACAGTTGTATAAGACTTTGGTTTGGCCACATTTGGAATACTACGTGCAGTTCTGGTCGCCACGTTACCAAAAGGATGTGGATGCTTTGGAGAGGGTGCAGAGGAGGTTCACCAGGACATTGCCTGGTATGGAGGGCGCTAGCTATGAAGAGAGGTTGAGTAGATTAGGATTATTTTCATTAGAAAGACGGAGGTTGAGGGGGGACCTGATTGAGGTGTACAAAATCATAAGAGGTATAGACAGGGAGGATAGCAAGAAGCTTTTTCCCAGAGTGGGGGATTCAATTACTAGAGGTCACGAGTTCAAAGTGAAAGGGGAAAAGTTTAGGGGGGATATGCGTGGAAAGTTCTTTACGCAGAGGGTGGTGGGTGCCTGGAACGCGTTGCCAGTGGAGGTGGTAGAAGCGGGCACGATAGCGTCTTTTAAGATGTATCTAGACAGATACATGAATGGGCAGGAAGCAAAGAGATACAGACCCTTAGAAAATAGGCGACATGTTTAGATAGAGGATCTGGATCGGCGCAGGCTTGGAGGGCCGAAGCGCCTGTTCCTGTGCTGTAATTTTCTTTGTTCTTTGTTTTGTTCTACACTAGGGGCAATTTACAATAGCCAATTTACCTATCAACCTGCAAGTCTTTGGCTGTGGGAGGAAACCGGAGCACCCGGCGGAAATCCATGCGGTCACACGGAGAACTTGCAAACTTGCAAACACAGGCAGTACCCAGAACCAAACCCAGGTCGCTGGAGCTGTGAGACTGCGGTGCTAACCACTGCGCCACTGTGCTGCCCAAGGTATGGTCTAATTGCCATTACGGAAATGTGGCTACAGGGTGGCCAAGACTGGGAACTGAATATTCAAAGATATTTGACATTTAGGAAGGACAGGCAAAAAGAAAAGGAGGTGATGTTGTGCTGATAATAAGGGATGGGATCAGTACATTAGTAAGGGACGATCTCCGATCCGAAGAACAAAATGTGGAATCTGTTTGGATGGAGCGAAGAAACAGCAAGGGGCAGCAAACATTGGTAAGAGTTGTTAATAGGCCACCAAACAGTACTGGTAGTGTGGGGCATCATATTAATCAGGAGATTAGAGAAGCATGCAGAATGGGTAATACAGTAGTCATGGGTGACTTCAATCTGCATATGGACTAGTTAAACCTAATGAGCACTAATACTGTGGAGGACGAGTTTCTGGAGTGTGTTAGGGATGGTTTTCTAGAGCAGTCTGTTGAGGAACTGACGAGAGAACAGGCTATTTTAGATCTAGTATTATGTAATGAGAAAGAATTAATTAATAATCTTGTAGAAGAACCTTTAGGGATGAGTGACCATAATATGAGAGAATTTTACATCATGTTTGAAAGTGAGGTAGTTTAATTTGAAGCCAGGGTGTTAAAGTTGAACAAAGGAAATTATGAAGGTATGAGGGGCAAATTGGCTGAGGGGGATTGGGAAAATACAATAAAAGGTATGACAGTACATAGGAAATGGATAGTCTTTAAAGAATTAAGAATAAAGAGTTTACAGCAACTACACATTTCTTCAAGGCACAAAAACCCCAAAAGAAAAGGCAAGTCAACTGTGGCTAACAAAGGAATTTAAGGATTGCATAAAATTAAAAGAAATGGCCTATAAAGTTGCCAGAAATAGTAGGAAACCTGAGGATTGGGAGGATTTTAGAATACAGCAAAGGAGGACCAAAAAACTGATAAAGAAAAGGAGAATAGAATATAAATGTAAACTAGCAAAGAACATAAAAACGGACTGAAAAAGCTTTGATAGATACGCAAAAAGGAACTGCTTGGCTAAGACAAATGTGAGTCCATCACAGGCAGAGTCAGGAGAATTTTTAATGGGGAATAAAGAAATGACAGAGAAGCTAAATGATTACTTTGTGTCTGTCTTCACTGAGGAAGATAAAAGGAATCTCCCAGAATTAGAGATCCAAGGGACTAGGGAGAATTAGGAATTGAAGGAGAGTAGTATTAGTACGAAGGTTGTATTGGAGAAATTAATGAGCTGAAGGTTAATAAGTCCGCGGGTCCTGATATTCTACATCCCAGAGTGTTGAAAGAGGTAGCTATGGAGATAATGGATGTATTGGTGATCATCTTCCAAAATTCTGTAGATTCTGGAGTGGTTCCTGCAGATTGGAATGTAGCAAATGTCACCTCACTATTTAAGAAGCGGAGCGAGAGAGAAAAGAGGGAACCACAGACCTGTTAGCCTTACATCATTAGTCGGGAAAATGCTGTTTTCAGCACTCAATCTACCATAAGCCTCCTTTTTGTTCCTTATCCAACCCTCTATATCCCTTGACAGCCAGGGTTCCCTGGACTTGTTGGTCCTACCCTTCACCTTAACGGGTACATGTTGGCTCTGAACTCTCACTATTTCCTCTTTGAATGACTCCCACTGGTCTGATATAGACTTTCCTACAAGTAGCTGCTCCCAGTCCACTTTGGCCAGATCCTGTTTTATCATATTGTAATCGGTCTTCCCCCAGTTCAGTACCTTTATTTCCGGTGCATCTTTGTCCTTTTCCATAACGACCTTAAATCCTACAGAATTATGGTCACTATCCCCGAAATGCTCCCTCACTGACGCTTCTACCATTTGTCCAGCTTCATTCCCTAGGATTAGGTCCAGTACTGCCCCTTCTCTTGTAGGACTTTCTCCGTACTGGCTCAAAAAGCTCTCCTGTATGCATTTTAAGAATTCTGCCCCCTTTAATCCTTTTACACTAAGACTATCCCAGTTGATATTAGGGAAGTTGAAATCCCCTACTATTATTAACCTATTATTTTTACACCTCTCTGAGATTTGCCTACATATCTGCTCCTCGATCTCTCCCTGACTGTTTGGAGGCCTGTAGTACACACCCAGCCAAGTGATCGACCCCTTTTTGTTTTTAAGTTCTACCCATATGGCCTCATTTGAGGAACCTTCTAAGATATCATCCCTCCTTACTGCAGTAATTGACTCCTTGATCAACAGTGCAATGCCACCTCCTTTTTTATCCCCTCCCCTGTCACGTCTGAAGATTCTATACCCTGGAATATTGAGCTGCCAGTCCTGCCCCTCCCTCAACCATGTCTCTGTGATAGCAATGATATCATATTCCCATGTGCTAATCAATGCCCTCAATTCATCTGTCTTACAAGTAAGACTCCTTGCATTAAAATAGATGTACTCCAGCCTTGCATTTTTCATTTGTGCATTAACAGGTCTATATTTGCTCTGTCTTCCAGACTGACTCAGTTTCTCTTCTATATTTGACTATGCATCACCCCCTACTGTACCTCCACTCTGTGTCCCATCCCCCTGCCAAATTAATTTAAACCCCCCCAACAGCACTAGCAAACCTCCCAGCAAGGATGTCCGTCCCGTCCCGGTTCAGGTGCAACCCGTCCAACTTGTACAGGTCCCAACTTAGCCATAAACAGACCCAGTGATCCAGGAAACTAAAGCCCTCCCTCCTGCACCATCTCTTCAGCCACGCATTCATCTGCTCTATCCTGCTATTCCTATGCTCACTAGCACGTGGCACCGGGAGCAATCCAGAGATTACAACTTTTGAGATCCTGCTTTTTAATCTGCTACCTAGCTCCCTAAATTCTTGTTGCAGGACCTCTTCCAAAATCTTCCCTCGATTCTGAAAAGGTCCTTGCAGATTGAAACACCTCTATTCAAGAAATGAGGGAGACAGAAAGTAGGAAACTATAGGCCAGTTAGCCTAATATCTGTTATTGGGAAAATATTAGAATCCATTATTAACGAAGTCGTAACAGGAAATTTAGAAAATTGTAATACAAAATTGACATGGTTTAATGAAAGGGAATTCATGTTTGACAAATTTATTAGAGTTCTTTGAGGATGTGACAAGCAGGGTGGATAAAGGGGAACCAGTAGATGTCGTATATTTGGATTCCCAAAGGCATTTGATGAGGTGCCACATAAACGGTTGTTGCAAAAGATAAGAGTTCATGGTGTTGGGGGTGATATATTCGCATGGATAAAGAAGTAGCTAATTAACAGGAAACAGAGTCAGGATAAATGGGTCATTTTCAGGTTGGGAAACTGTAACCAGTGGAGTGTCACAGGGATCAGTGCTGGGGCCTCAACTATTTACATGTGCATTGTAGCCAAATTTGCTGATGATACAAAGATAGGTCAGAAAGCAAGTTATAAGCAGGACACAAAGAGTCTGCACAGGGATATAGATAAGTTAAACGAGGGACAAAAATGTGGCAGATGGAGATAACATGGGAAAGTGTGAGGTTATCCACTTTGGTAGGAAGAATCGAAAAGCAAAATATTTTTGAAATGGAGCGAAACTACAGAATTGCTGTGGTATGGAGGTGTCTGGGTGTCTTTGTACATGAAACACAATAAGTTAGTATGCAGACCCAGCAAGTAATCAGGAAGGCAAATGGAATGTTGGCTTAGGATATAGATCGGTTGGAAACTTGGGCGGAGAAATGGCAGATGGAGTTTAATCCGGACAAATGTGAGGTAATGCATTTTGGAAGGTCTAATGCAGGTGGGAGGTATACAGTAAATGGCAGAACCCTTAGGAGTATTGACAGGCAGAGAGATCTGGGCGTACAGGTCCACAGGTCACTGAAAGTGGCAACGCAGGTGGATAAGGTAGTCAAGAAGGCATACGGCATGCTTGCCTTCATCGGTCGGGGCATGGAGTATAAAAATTGGCAAGTCATGTTGCAGCTGTACAGAACCTTAGTTAGGTCACACTTAGAATATTGCGTGCAATTCTGGTCGCCACACTACCAGAAGGACGTGGAGGCTTTGGAGAGGGTACAGAGGAGGTTTACCAGGATGTTGCCTGGTCTGGAGGGCATTAGTTATGAGGAGAGGTTGGAAAAACACGGATTGTTTTCACTGGAACGACGGAGATGGAGGGGCGACATGATAGAGGTTTACAAAGTTATGAGTGGCATGGACAGAGTGGATAGTCAGAAGCTTTTTCCCAGGGTGGAAGAGTCAGTTACTAGGGAACATAGGTTTAAGGTGCGAGGGGCAAAGTTTAGAGGGGATCTGCAAGGCAAGTTTTTTACACAGAGGGTGGTGAGTGCCTGGAACTTGCTGCCAGGGGTGGAAGCAGATACGATAGCGACGTTTAAGAGACATCTTGACAAATATATGAATAGGAAAGGAATAGAGGGATATGGGCCCCGGAAGTGCAGAAGGTGTTAGTTTAGGCAGGCATCAAGATCGGCGCAGGCTTGGAGGGCCGAATGGCCTGTTCCTGTGCTGTACTGTACTTTGTTCTTTGATGAAATCAGTACAGTAAGAAATGATCTTGGCTCAGAAAATCAAGATGCAGAATCAGTTTGGGTGAAGATAAATAGCAAGGGAAAACAGTCACTGGTTTATAGGCTCCCTAATAGCAGCTACACTGCAGAACAGAGTATAAATCAAAAAATAGTGGGGGTTTGCAAGATAGGTACTGCAGTAATCATGAGTCATTTTAATCTTCACATAGATTAGACAAATCAAATTGGCAAAGGTAGCCTTGAGGCCAAGTTCATAGAGTGTATGTGGGACAGTTTCTGAGAACACAATGTCATGGAAGCAAGCAGGCACCAAGTTATTTGAGACCTGGGAATGTGTAATGAGACAGGATTAATTAATGACCTCATAGTAAAGCATCCTCTAGGGAAAAGTGATAGCATGATAAAATTTCACAGTCAGTTTGAGGGTGAGAAATTTGAGCCTGAAACTAGTGTCTTAAACTTAAATAAACACAATTACAAGGGTATGACGACAGAGTTGGCTGAAGTGGACTGGGAAAATAGGTTAAAAGGTAAGACATTAGCGAAGCAGCGGCAAACATTTAAGAAAATATTTCATAACTCTCAACAAAGATATATTTAATTGAGAAAGAGAGACTCTTTGAGAAGGATGAATCATCTATGACTAATTAAGTATGTAAAAAGGAAGAGAGTAATTAAAGTAAATATTAGTCTCTTCGAGAATGAGACTGGGGAATTAATAATGGGAAACAAGGAAATGACAGAGACTTGGAACAAGTATTTTGTATCAGTTTTTATGGTAGAAGACACTACAAGTATCCCAATAACAGTAGAAAATCAAGAGGCAAAAGGGAGGGCCTTGAAACAATGACTATCACTCGCGGAAAACGTACTAGGAAAATAATGGGACTAAAGGTTGGCAAAACCCCAGGACCTGATGGCCTGCGTCCTCGGGTATTAAAAGAAGTGGCTGCAGAGATAGTGGATGCATTGGCTGTAATGTTTCAGAACGCTTTAGACTCTGGAACAGTCCCAGCGGATTGGAAAATCACAAATCTAATGCCCGTTTGAAGAGAGAAGACAGAAATCTGGAAACTACAGGTGACTTAGCCTAACATCTATCATTGGAAAAAGGCTGGAATCCAGTAGTAGTAGCAGGACACTTAGAAAATTGTAATACAATCAAGCAGAGTCAATGTGGTTTTATGAAAGGGAAATCAGGTTTGCAAATTTATTAGAATTCTCTGAGGATGTACCAAGCAGAGGGGATAAAGGGGAACTAGTAGATGTAGCGTATTTGCTTTTCCAAAAGGCATTCGATAAGGTGTCACATAAAAGGTTACTACTCAAGATAAGAGCATATGCTGTTGGGGTTAATATATTAGAATGAATAGAGGATTGGCTAACTAACATGAACAGAGAGTCGGGATAAATGGAAAATTTTCAGGTTGGAAAATTGTAACTAGTGGAGTGCCACAGGGATCAGTGCCTGGACCCCAACTATTTACAATCTATATTAATGACTTGGATGAAGGGACAGAGTGTATTTTTAAAAAATTCATTCAGGGATGTAGACGCCGCTGGCTAGGACAGCATTTATTGCCCATCCCTAATTGCCCTTGAGAAGGTGGTGGTGAGCTGCCTTCTTGAACTGCTGCAGTCCATGTGGGGTAGGTATACCCACAGTGCTGCTGTGAAGCGAGTTCCAGGATTTTGACCCAGCGACAGTGAAGGAACGGCGATACAGTTCCAAGTCAGGATGATGTGTATCTTGGAGGGGAACTTGTAGGTGGTGGTGTTCCCATGTATTTGCTGCCCTTGTCCTTCTAGTTGGTAGAGGTCGCGGGTTTGAAAGGTGCTGTCGAAGGAGCCTTGGTGCATTGCTGCAGTGCATCTTGTAGATGGTACACACTGCTGGCACTGTGCGTCGGTGGTGGAGGGAGTGAATGTTTGTAGATGGGGTGCCAATCAAGTGGGCTGCTTTGTCCTGGATGGTGTCGAGCTTCTTGAGTTGTTGGAGCTGCACCCATCCAGGCAAGTGGAGAGTGTTCCATCACACTCCTGACTTGTGCCTTGTAGATGGTGGACAGGCTTTGGGAGTCAGGAGGTGAGTTACTCGCCTCAGGATTCCTAGCCTCTGACCTGCTCTTGTAGCCACGGTATTTATATGGCTACTCCAGTTCAGTTTCTGGTCAATGGTAGCCCCTAGGATGTTGATAGTGGGGGATTCAGCGATGGTAATGCCGTTGAATGTCAAAGGGTAGATGGTCAGATTCTCTCTTGTTGGAGATGGTCATTGCCTGGCACTTGTGTGGCACGAATGTTACTTGCCACTTATCAGCCCAAGCCTGGATTTTGTCCAGGTCTTGCTGCATTTCTACATGACTGCTTCAGTACCTGAGGAGTCATGAATGGTGCTGAACATTGTGCAATCATCAGCGAACATCCCCACTTCTGACCTTATAATTGAAGGAAGGTCATTGATGAAGCAGCTGAAGATGGTTGGGCCTAGGACTCTACCCTGAGGAACTCCTGCAGTGATGTCCTGGAGCTCAGATGATTGACCTCCAACAACCACAACCATCTTCCTTTGCGCTAGGTGTGACACCATCCAGCAGAGGGTTTTCCCCCTGATTCCCATTGACTTTAGTTTTGCTCGGGCTCCTTGATGCCATACCCGGTCAAATGCTGCCTTGGTGTCAAGGGCAGTCACTCTCACCTCACCTCTTGAGTTCAGCTCTTTTGTCCATGTTTGAACCAAGGCTGTAATGAGGTCAGGAGCTGAGTGGCCCCGGCGGAACCCAAACTGAGCGACACTGAGCAGGTTATTGCTAAGCAAATGCTGCTTGATGGCACTGTTGATGACACCTTCCATCACTTTACTGATGATTGAGAGTAGGCTGATGGGGCGGTAATTGGTCGGGTTGGACTTGTCCTGCTTTTTGTGTACTGGATGTATCTGGGCAATTTTCCACATTGCAGGGTAGATGCCAGTGTTGTGGCTGTACTGGAACAACTTGGCTAGGGGCGTGGCAAGTTCTGGAGCACAGGTCTTCAGTGCTATTGCTGGAATATTGTCAGGGCCCATAACTTTTGCAGTATCCAATGTCTTCAGTTGTTTTTTGATAACACGCGGAGTGAATCGAATTGGCTGAAGACTGGCATCTGTGATGCTGGGGACTTCAGGAGGAGGCCGAGATGGATCATCAACTCGGCACTTCTGGCTGAAGATTGTTGCAAATGCTTCAGCCTTATCTTTCGCACTGATGTGCTGGGCTCCCCCATCATTGAGGATGGGGATATTTGTGGAGCCACTTCCTCCAGTTAGTTGTTTAATTGTCCACCACCATTCACGGCTGGATGTGGCAGGACTGCAGAGCTTAGATCTGATCCGTTGGTTATGGGATCGCTTAGCTCTGTCTATCGCATGCTGCTTATGCAGTTTGGCATGCAAGTAGTCCTGTGTTGTAGCTTCACCAGCTGGACACCTCATTTTGAGGTATGCCTGGTGCTGCTCCTGGCATGCCCTCCTGCACTCTTCATGAAACCAGGGTTGGTCTCCTGGCTTGATGGTAATGGTAGAGTGGGGGATATGCCGGGCCATGAGGTTACAGATTGTGGTTGAGTACAATTCTGCTGCTGCTGATGGCCCACAGCGCCTCATGGATGCCCAGTTTTGCATTGCTAGATCGGTTCGAAATCTATCCCATTTAGCACGCTGATAGTGCCACACAGTATGCCACACAGAGGGAGGCGGTGGCATACTGGTATTGTCACTGGACTAGTAACCCAGAGACCCAGGTATTGCTCTGGCGACATGGGTTCGAATCCCACCACAGCAGAAGGTGGAATTTAAATTCAATTATTAATTCTGGAATTTAAAGCTAGTCTAATGATGGCCGTGAAACCATTGTTGATTGTTGTAAAAACCCATCTGGTTCACTAATGTCCTTTAGGGAAGGAAATCTGCCATCCTTACCTGGTCTGGCCTACATGTGACTTCAGATCCACACCAATGTGGTTGACTCTTACATGCCCTCGAAATGGCCTAGTAAGCCACTCAGTTCAAGGGCAATTAGGGATGGGCAATAAATGCTGGCCTGGCCTGCGATGCCCACATCCCATGAAAGAATAACAAAAAACAACACGATGGAGGGTATCCTCAATGTGAAGGCGGGACTTCATCTCCACAAGGACTGTGCGGTGGTCACTCCTACCAATACTGTCATGGACAGAAGCATCTGCGGCAGGCAGATTGGTGAGGACGAGGTCAAGTATGTTTTCCCCTCATGTTGGTTCCCCCACCACCTGCCGCAGACCCAGTCTAGCAGCTAAGTCCTTTAGGACTCAGCCAGCTCGATCAGTAGTGGTGCTACCGAGCCACTCTTGGTGATGGACATTGAAGTCCCCCACCCAGTGTACATTTTGTGCCCTTGCCACCCTCAGTGCTTCCTCCAAGTGGTGTTCAACATGGAGGAGTACTGAGTCATCAGCTGAGGGAGGGCGGTAGGTGGTAATCAGTAGGAGGTTACCTTGCCCATGTTTGACCTAATGCCATGAGACTTCATGGGGTCCGGAGTCGATGTTGAGGACTCCCAGGGCAACTCCCTCCCTACTGTATACCACTGTGCCGCCACCTCTGGTGGGTCTGTCCTGCCGGTGGGACAGGACATACCCGGAGATGGTGATGGCAGTGTCTGGGACATTGTCTGTAAGGTATGATTCCGTGAGTATGACTATGTCAGGCTGTTGCTTGACTAGTCTGTGGGACAGCTCTCCCAACTTTGGCACTAGTCCCCAGATGTTAGCAAGGAGGACTTTGCAGGGTCGACAGGGCTGAGTTTGCCGTTGTCGTTTCCGGTGCCTAGGTCGATGCCGGGTGGTCCGTCCGTTTTCATTCCATTTTATTGACTTCGTAGCGGTTAGATACAACTGAGCGGCTTGCTAGGCCATTTCAGAGGGCATGTAAGAGTTAACCACATTGCTGTGGGTCTGGAGTCACTTGTAGGCCAGATCAGGTAAGGACAGCAGATTTCCTTCACTAAAGGACATTTGTGAACCAGATGGGTTCAGCAGGTTTTACCTATACTCATTGGAGTTTAGAACCATAAGAGGTGATCTTATTGAAACATATTCTGAGGGGGCTTGACAGGGTAGAGACTGAGAGGATGTTTTCCCCTCATGGGGGGGATCAAGAACTTGGGGCACAGTTTCAGAATGAGTGACCTTCCATTTAAGATGGAAATGAGGAGTAATTTCTTCTCTCAGAGGGTCGTGAATCTTTGGAATTCTCTAGCCCAGAGAGCAGTGGAGGCTGGGTCACTGAATATATTCAAGAGTGTATTAGACAGATTTTAGATCTACGAGGGAGTTGAGGGTTATGGGGGGGGTGCAGGCAGAAAAGTGAATTGAAGCTATGGTCAGATCACAGAATCACAGAATAATACAGTGCAGAAGAGGCCCTTCGGCCCATCGAGTCTGCACCGATGCATTAAATACACCTGACCTGTCTACCTAATCCCATTTGCCAGCACTTGGCCCATAGCCTTGAATGTTATGACGTGCCAAGTGCTGATCCAGGTACTTTTTTAAAGGATGTGAGGCAACCCACCTCTACCACCCTCCCAGGCAGGGCATTCCAGACCGTCACCACCCTCTGGGTAAAAAAGTTCTTCCTCAAATCCCCCTTAAACTTCCTGCCCCTCACCTGAAACTTGTGTCCCCTCGTAACTGACCCTTGAACTAAGGGGAACAGCTGCTCCCTATCCACCCTGTCCATGCCTCTCATAATTTTGTACACCTCGATCAGGTCACCCCTCAGTCTTCTCTGCTCCAGCGAAAACAACCCAAGCCTATCCAACCTCTCTTCATAGCTTAAATGTTCCATCCCAGGCACCATCCTGGTGAATTGCCTCTGCTCCCCCTCCAATGCAATCACATCGTTCCGACAATGTGGTGACCAGAATTGCACACAGTACTCCAGCTGTGGCCTTACCAAAGTTCTGTACAACTCCAACATGACCTCCCTGCTTTTGTAATCTATGCCTCGATTGATAAAGGCAAGTGTCCCATCTGCCTTTTTCACCACCCTATTAACCTGCCCTTCTGCCTTCAGAGATCTATGGACAAACACGCCAAGGTCCCTTTGTTCATTGGAACTTCCCAGTGCCAGGCCATTCATTGAATACTTCCGTCTCACATTACTCCTTCCAAAGTGTATCACCTCACACTTTTCAGGGTTAAATTCCATCTGCCACTTTTCTGACCATTTGACCATCCCGTCTATATCTTCCTGTAACCTAAGACACTCCACCTCACTGTTAACCACTCGGCCAATCATTGTGTCATCCGCGAACTTACTGATCCTACCCCCCACATTGTCATCTATGTCGTTTATATAAATGATAAACAATAGGGACCCAGCACAGATCCCTGTGGTTCGCCACTGGACACTGGCTTCCAGTCACTGAAACAGCCGTCTGTCATCACTCTCTGTCTCCTACAGCTAAGCCAATTTTGAATCCACCTTATCAAGTTACCCTGTATCCCATGTGCATTTGCTTTCTTGATAAGTCTCCCATGTGGGACCTTGTCAAAGGCTTTGCTGAAATCCATGTAAACTACATCAACTGCACTACCTTCATCTACACACCTGGTCACATGCTCAAAAAATTCAATCAAATTTGTTAGGCATGATCTCCCTCTGACAAATCCATGCTGACTATTCCTGATCAAATTATGCCTCTCCAAGTGGAGATAGATTCACTCCTTCAGAATTTTCTCCAATAGTTTCCCTACCACTGACATGAGACTCACTGGTCTGAAGTTCCCTGGCTTATCTCTACAACCTTTCTTAAATAGTGGGACCACATTAGCTGTTCTCCAGTCCTCTGGCACCTCCCCCGTGGCCAGAGAGGAATTAAAAATTTGGGTCAGAGCCCCTGCAATCTCCACCCTCGCCTCCCACTGCATCCTGGGACACAAATCGTCCAGACCTGGAGATTTGTCCACTTTTAAGCCTGCTAAAACCTCCAATACCTTGTCACTCCCTATGACAATTTGCTCAAGAACCTCATAGTCTCTCTCTCTGAGTTCCGTATCTACATCCTCTTTCTCTTGGGTGAAGACAGATGTGAAATATTCGTTCAACACCCTACCAATGTCCTCTGGCTCCACCCACAGATTTTCCCCTTGGTCCCTAATGGGTCCTACTCTTTCCCTGGTTATCCTCTTCCCATTGATATACTTATAGAATATCTTGGGATTTTTCCTACTTTTACCAGCCAGAGCTTTCTCATATCCCCTCTTTGCTCTCCTAATTGCTTTCTTAAGCTCCATCCGACACTTTCTGTACTCCACTAATGCTTCCATTGATTTGCTCTCCTTGTATTTGCTAAAAGCTTCTCTTTTCCTTCTCATCATACCCTGAATGTTTCTGGTCATCCATAGTTCTCTGGGCTTGCTGCTCCTACCTATTACCCTAGAGGGAACATGTTGGGTCTGTACCCTCCCCATTTCCTTTTTGAATGCCCCCCACTGCTCTTCTGTAGATTTCCCGACAAGTAACTCTTTCCAGTCTACCTTGGCCAGATCCTGCCTTATTTTACTAAAATTCGCTCTCCCTAATCCAAAACCTTTTTATGCAACTTGTCTATTTCTTTCTGCATAACAAGCTTAAATTGTACCATCTTGTGGTCGCTATCACCAAAATGCGTCCCCATCAACACATCAACCACCTGTCCGGCTTCATTCCCCAGAATTAGGTCCAGCACTGCACCCTCCCTTGTTGGATGCTCTACATATTGAGCTAAAAAGTTCTCCTGTATACATTTTAAGAACTCCACTCCATCTAAGCCCTTAACACGATGACTATCCCAATTAATGTTGGGAAAGTTGAAATCACCTAATATAATTACCCTATTATTATTTTTACATACCTCTGCGAATTGCGCACAGATTTGCTCCTCAATTTCCCACTGACTATCTGGGGGTCTATAATAAACACCGAGCAATGTGGCTGTCCTTTTTTTATTCCTAAACCCTACCCATAAAGCTTCATTTGATGCCCCCTCCAAGATATCATCTCTCCTTACTACAGTCACTGACTCCTGAACTAATGTTGCAATGCCCCCTCCTCTTTTACCCCCTCCTCTGTCTCGCCTGAAGATTCTATATCCCGGGATATTGAGCTGCCAATTCTGCCCCTCCCTCAACCATGTCTCCGTAATGACTACTATCTCACAATTCCACGTGTCAATCCTTGCCCTTAACTCATCCGTTTTACCTGTATTACTCCTGGCATTAAAGTAGAGGTCTTACATCCTGGTCTTACTCCCTTGAAACTTACTTCCGCTGTACTCCCTCTGACTTGTTTGCTTTCCTGTGTTTAGCTGTGTCCCTATTCTGCGAGGAGTCTGCATCCCCTCCCCTTGCCAAATTAGTTTAAACTCCTCCCAACAGCACTAGCAAACCTGCCAGCAAGGATGTTAGTCCCCCTCTGGTTCAGATGTAGACCATCCCGCTTGTACAGGTCCCACCTTCGCCAGAAACGGTCTCAGTGGTCCAGGAATCTGAAACCCTCCCTCCTGCACCAACTCTTAAGCCACACATTCATCTGTGCTATTCTCCTATTTCTATACTCGCTAGCACGTGGCACTGGGAGTAATCCAGAGATTACAACCCGAGAGGTCCTGCTTTTTAGTCTCCTGCCTAACTCCCTGAATTCTTGATGCAAGACATCATCCCTCTTTCTACCTACATCATTGGTACCAACATGTACCATGACCTCTGCCTGATCACCCTCCCCCTTCAGAATGCCCTGCAGCCGTTCAATGACATCCCGGACCCTGGCACCAGGGAGGCAACACACTATCCTGGAGTCACGTTGATGGCCACAGTAGCGCCTATCTGTTCCCCGGACTATAGAATCCCCTATTACTATTGCTCTTCCTCTCTTTCCCCCTTCCTGTGCAGACAGGCTGCTTGTGGTGCCAGAAGCTTGGCTCTGTCCGCACTCCCTGGAGGAACCAGCCTAATCAGCCTCCAAAATGGAATACCGATTTGCAAGTGGGACCCCAGGGGACTCCTGAACTACCTGCCTGTTTCTCTTGCACTGCCTGGTGGTCACCCATTCCCTTCCTTCCTCAAGTCCCTTCAGCTGCGGTGTGACCACCTCTCTATACGTGCTATCCACGATGCTCTCAGACTCGCGGATGCTCCACAGTGTTTCCAGCCGCCGTTCCAGCTCTGAAACCCGAGCTTCCAGGAGCTGTAGCTGGACACACATCCTGTACACATGCTGGTCCCGGGGACTGGAAATGTTCCCGGATTCCCACATGCAGCAAGAGGAGCAAACCACGGCTTTAAGCTCTCCTGCCATGACTAAACCCTTTAAATTTAAAACTTTAGAAGACTATTAGAATAAAAAAATAAATCAACGAAGTCTTGCTAAAATAATGACTGACAATTCAATCCAGTTTAAAAAATAACCACCAGGACTTACTCACCAGTCAGCTATGCTCTGTGGAAACTCTCGGATCCCCTCACGCTCTTTGAGGACAGGTAGGAAATGAAAGGAGCTCCTCACTCCCTCTTCACTGAACTCCCTCAGTCACAAGACTCCCACTTTAGCACTCTAATGTAGCCCCTAGTCAGCACTCCAGTGCAGATCAGCCATAATCGTATTGATTGGCAGAGCAGGCTCAAGGAGCCGAATGGCTTACTCCTGTTCCTATTTCTTTTGTTCTAATGTAAACTGAAAGATCTCTATCAGGTTCCCCTTCAACTTCTCTTTTCTAGGGAACACAGCCCAGCCTGTTCAATCTTTTCTGATATGCTGTAGCCTCTCAATTCTGGAACCATCATGTAAATCCTTTTTGTACCTTCTCCAGTGCCTCTTTGTAATGTGGAGGCCAGAGGTTTACACAGTACACCAAGTGTGGTCTAATCAAGGTTCGATACATGTTTCATATAACCTCCTTGCTTTTCAATTGTGTTCCGCTCAAAATGAGCCCCAGTACGTAGTTTAAGTGTCAATGTGATGTAAACATATTACTATATAGGTCAATCACAGTCTGTCCAATTTTAGAAGGCATGTGCACAAAACACAGCAGGCACACTTGATATTTTCCATTGGACACAAGCTCATTTTTGTAACTGATTAATGCTCATTTTAAAAAGCTTTCGGGACCTGTATTCACTCCAACCAGAACTGGTATGCCAAAGCTAAGGGAGCAGATTATATCTCTTGGTATGCGCCAGCCTCTATCAATAAATCTTTCAGTTCACTACAGAAAACCACAAGTGTTAGGGGAACCTTCAGGTATTCAGGAAATATCTGATCAAATTCAATTACACCTAGCATCAGCTATGAGCATGTTTAAATCGCCAGGTGAAAAACAACTTGTGAAGTGTTTATTCAAATCTGAACTTAATTGAATTGATGACAGTAAAAAAACTACCAGAACAACCAGAAATGCGAAAGAACTAGCTCCAGCGCAAAACATTGTTCCTCTCTCTCTCCACCGCACAATACTGTTCCTCTCTCTCTGTCTCTCTCTCCACGACACAATACCGTTCCTCTCTCGTTCTCTGTCTCCATTACACAATACTGATCCTCTCTCTCTGTCTCTCTCTCCACGACACAATACCGTTCCTCTCTCGTTCTCTCTCTCCACTACACAATACTGTTCCTCTCTCTCTATACAACACAATACTGTTCCTCTCTATCTCCACTACACAATACTGTTCCTCTCTCTCTATACAACACAATACTGTTCCTCTCTCTCGACACTACACAATACTGTTCCTCTCTCTCGACACTACACAATACTGTTCCTCTCTCTCTCTCTCCACTACACAATACTGTTCCTCTCTCTCTACACTACACAATATTGTTCCTCTCTCTACACTACACAATACTGTTCCTCTCTCTCCACTACACAATACCGTTCCTCTCTCTCTCTCTCTCCACTACACAATACTTTTCCTCTCTCTCTCCACTACAGAATACTGTTCCTCTCTCTCTCTCTATACTACACAATACTGTTCCTCTCTCTCTCTCTCCACTACACAATACTGTTCCTCTCTCTATATATACTACACAATACTGTTCCTCTCTCTCTCCACTACACAATACTGTTCCTCTCTCTCTCCACTACACAATACTGTTGCTCTCTCTCTCTATACTACACAATACTGTTCCTCTCTCTCTCCACTACACAATACTGTTCCTCTCTCTCTCTCTCTCCACTACACAATACTTTTCCTCTCTCTCTCCACTACAGAATACTGTTCCTCTCTCTCTCTCTATACTACACAATACTGTTCCTCTCTCTCTCTCTCCACTACACAATACTGTTCCTCTCTCTCTATATACTACACAATACTGTTCCTCTCTCTCTCCACTACACAATACTGTTCCTCTCTCTCTCCACTAAACAATACTGTTCCTCTCTCTCTATATACTACACAATACTGTTCCTCACTCTCTCCACTACACAATACAGTTCCTCTCTCTCTCTCTCTCTCGCTATACTACACAATACTGTTCCTCTCTCTCTCCACTACACAATACTGTTCCTCTCTCTCTCTCTCTCCACTACACAATACTGTTCCTCTCTCTCTCCACTACAGAATACTGTTCCTCTCTCTCTCTATACAACACAATACTGTCCCTCTCTCTTTCTCTCCACTGCACAATACTGTTCCTCTCTGTCTCCACTACAGAATACTGTTCCTCTCTCTCTCGATACTACACAATACTGTTCCTCTCTCTCTCTCTCTCTGCACTACACAATACTGTTCCTCTCTCTCTCTATACAACACAATACTGTTCATCTCTCGCTCCACTACAGAATACTGTTCCTCTCTCTCTCTATACAACACAATACTGTTCCTCTCTCGCTCCTCTACAGAATACTGTTCCTCTCTCTCTCTATACTACACAATACTGTTCCTCCCTCTCTCTCTCTCTCCACTACACAATACAGTTCCTCTCTCTCTCTATACTACACAATACTGTTCCTCTCTCTCTCTCTCTCCACTACACAATACTGTTCCTCTCTCTCTCCACTACACAATACTGTTCCTCCCTCTCTCTCTCTCTCCACTACACAATACTGTTCCTCTCTCTCTCTCTCTCTCTCCACTACACAATACTGTTCCTCTCTCTCTCCACTACACAATACTGTTCCTCTCTCTCTCTATATGACACAATACTGTTCCTCACTCTCTCTATACTACACAATACTGTTCCTCACTCTCTCTCTCTCCACTACACAATACTGTTCCTCTCTCTCTCCACTACACAATACTGTTCCTCTCTCTCTCCACTACACAATACTGTTCCTCTCTCTCTCTATATTACACAATACTGTTCCTCACTCTCTCTATACTACACAATACTGTTCCTCTCTCTCTCCACTACACAATACTGTTCCTCTTTCTCTCTATACTACACAATACTGTTCCTCTCTCTTTCCACTACACAATACTGTTCCTCACTCTATACTACACAATACTGTTCCTCTCTCTTTCCACTACACAATACTGTTCCTCACTCTATACTACACAATACTGTTCCTCTCTCTCTCCACTACACAATACTGTTCCTCTCTCTCTCTATACTACACAATACTGTTCCTCTCTCTTTCCACGACACAATACTGTTCCTCACTCTATACTACACAATACTGTTCCTCTCTCTTTCCACTACACAATACTGTTCCTCACTCTCCCTATATTACACAATACTGTTCCTCACTCTCTCTCTCTCCACTACACAATACTGTTCACCTCTCTCTCCACTACACAATACTGTTCCTCATTCTCTCTCTCCCCACTACACAATACGGTTACTCTCTCTCTCTATACTACACAATACTGTTCCTCTCTCTCTCCACTACAGAATACTGTTCCTCTCTCTCTCTCCACTACACAATACTGTTCGTCTCTCTCTCTCTCCACTACACAATACTGTTCCTCATTCTCTCTCTCCCCACTACACAATACGGTTACTCTCTCTCTCTATACTACACAATACTGTTCCTCTCTCTCCCCACTACACAATAATATTCCTCTCTCTCTCTCCACTACACAATACTGTTCCTCACTCTCTCTCTCTCCACTACACAATACTGTTCCTCTCTCTCTCTCCACTGCACAATACTGTTCCTCTCTCTCTCCACTGCACAATACTGTTCCTCTCTCTCTCTCTCTCCACTACACAATACTGTTTCTCTCTCTCTCTCCACAACACAATACTGTTCCTCTCTCTCTCTCCACTACACAATACTGTTCGTCTCTCTCTCTCTCCACTACACAATACTGTTCCTCACTCTCTCTCTCTCCACTACAGAATACTGTTCCTCTCTCTCTCCACTGCACAATACTGTTCCTCTCTCTCTCTCTCTCCACTACACAATACTGTTCCTCTCTCTCTCCACTACAGAATACTGTTCCTCTCTCTCTCCACTACACAATAATGTTCCTCTCTCTCCCCACTACACAATACGGTTCCTCTCTCTCTCCACTACAGAATAATATTCCTCTCTCTGTCTCCACTACACAATACTGTTCCTCTCTCTCCCCACTACACAATAATATTCCTCTCTCTCTCCCCACTACACAATACGGTTACTCCCTCTCTCTATACTACACAATACAGTTCCTCTCTCTCTCCACTAAACAATAGTGTTCCTCTCTCTCTATACTACACAATACTGTTCCTCTCTCTCCCCACTACACAATAATATTCCTCTCTCTCTCCCCACTACACAATACGGTTACTCCCTCTCTCTATACTACACAATACAGTTCCTCTCTCTCTCCACTACACAATAATATTCCTCTCTCTCTCTCCACTACACAATACTGTTCCTCTCTCTCCCCACTACACAATAATATTCCTCTCTCTCTCTCCACGACACAATACTGTTCCTCTCTCTCCCCACTACACAATAATATTCCTCTCTCTCTCTCCACTACACAATACTGTTCCTCTCTCTCCCCACTACACAATAATATTCCTCTCTCTCTCTCCACTACACAATACTGTTCCTCTCTCTCCCCACTACACAATAATATTCCTCTCTCTCTCCCCACTACACAAGACGGTTACTCTCTCTCTCTATACTACACAATACAGTTCCTCTCTCTCCCCACTACACAATAATATTCCTCTCTCTCTCTCCACTACACAATACTGTTCCTCTCTCTCCCCACTACACAATAATATTCCTCTCTCTCTCTCCACTACACAATACTGTTCCTCTCTCTCCCCACTACACAATAATATTCCTCTCTCTCTCCCCACTACACAATACGGTTACTCTCTCTCTCTATACTACACAATACTGTTCCTCTCTCTCTCCACTACAGAATACTGTTCCGCTCTCTCTATACAACACAATACTGTTCCTCTCTCTCCCCACTACACAATAATATTCCTCTCTCTCTCTCCACTACACAATACTGTTCCTCTCTCTCCCCACTACACAATAATATTCCTCTCTCTCTCTCCACTACACAATACTGTTCCTCTCTCTCCCCACTACACAATAATATTCCTCTCTCTCTCTCCACTACACAATACTGATCCTCTCTCTCCCCACTACACAATAATATTCCTCTCTCTCTCTCCACTACACAATACTGTTCCTCTCTCTCCCCACTACACAATAATATTCCTCTCTCTCTCCCCACTACACAATACGGTTACTCTCTCTCTCTATACTACACAATACAGTTCCTCTCTCTCCCCACTACACAATAATATTCCTCTCTCTCTCCCCACTACACAATACGGTTACTCTCTCTCTCCACTACAGAATACTGTTCCTCTCTCTCTCCACTACAGAATACTGTTCCGCTCTCTCTATACAACACAATACTGTTCCTCTCTCTCCCCACTACACAATAATATTCCTCTCTCTCTCTCCACTACACAATACTGTTCCTCTCTCTCTCTCCACTAGACAATACTGTTCCTCTCTCTCTCCACTACACAATACTGTTCCTCTCTCTCTCTCCACTACACAATACTGTTCCTCTCTCTCTCCACTACACAATACTGTTCCTCTCTCTCTCTCTCCACTACACAATACTGTTCCTCTCTCTCTCTCTCCACTACACAATACTGTTCCTCTCTCTCTCCACTACACAATACTGTTCCTCTCTCTCTCTCCCCCACTACACAATACTGTTTCACTCTCTCTCTCTCCACTACACAATACTGTTCCTCTCTCTCTCCACTACACAATACTGTTCCTCTCTCTCTCCACTACACAATACTGTTCCTCTCTCTCTCTCCCCACTACACAATACTGTTTCACTCTCTCTCTCTCCACTACACAATACTGTTCCTCTCTCTCTCTCCACTACACAATACTGTTCCTCTCTCTCTCTCTCCACTACACAATACTGTTCCTCTCTCTCTCTCCCCACTACACAATACTGTTTCTCTCTCTCTCTCTCCACTACACAATACTGTTCCTCTCTCTCTCTCCACTACACAATACTGTTCCTCACTCTCTCTCTCTCCACTACAGAATACTGTTCCTCTCTCTCTCTCTTCCACGACACAATGCTGTTCCTCTCTCTCTCTCTCCACTACACAATACTGTTCCTCTCTCACTCTCCACTACACAATACTGTTCCTCACTCTCTCTCTCCACTACACAATACTGTTCCTCTCTCTCTCTCCACTACACAATACTAGTCCTCACTCTCTCTCTCTCCACTACACAATACTGTTCCTCTCTCTCTCTCTCTCCACGACACAATGCTGTTCCTCTCTCTCTCTCTCCACTACACAATACTGTTCCTCTCTCACTTTCTCTCCACTACACAATACTGTTCCTCTCTCACTCTCTGTCCTCTACACAATACTGTTCATGACTCTCTCTCTTCCCACTACACAATACTGTTCCTCTCTCTCTCCCCACTACACAATACTGTTCCTCACTCTCTCTCTCCACTACACAATACTGTTCCTCACTCTCTCTCTCACCACGACACAATACTGTTCCTCTCTCTCTCTCCCCACTACACAATACTGTTCCCCTCTCTCTCTCCACTACACAATACTGTTCCCCACTCTCTCTCTCCACTACACAATACTGTTCCTCACTCTCTCTCTCCCCACTACACAATACGGTTACTCTCTCTCTCTATACTACACAATACTGTTCCTCTCTCTCTCCACTACAGAATACTGTTCCGCTCTCTCTATACAACACAATACTGTTTCTCTCTCTCCACTTCACAATACTGTTCCTCTCTCTCTCTCCACTACACAATACTGTTCCTCACTCTCTCTCTCTCCACGACACAATACTGTTCCTCTCTCTCTCTCCACTACACAATACTGTTCCTCTCTCTCTCCACTGCACAATACTGTTCCTCTCTCTCTCTCTCCCACTACACAATACTGTTTCTCTCTCTCTCTCCACTACACAATACTGTTCCTCTCTCTATCTCCACTACACAATACTGTTCGTCTCTCTCTCTCTCCACTACACAATACTGTTCCTCACTCTCTCTCTCTCCACTACACAATACTGTTCCTCTCTCACTCTCCACTACACAATACTGTTCCTCTCTCTCTCCACTACAGAATACTGTTCCGCTCTCTCTATACAACACAATACTGTTCCTCTCTCTCCCCACTACACAATAATATTCCTCTCTCTCTCTCCACTACACAATACTGTTCCTCACTCTCTCTCTCTCCACTACACAATACTGTTCCTCTCTCTCTCTCCACTACACAATACTGTTCCTCTCTCTCTCTATACTACACAATACAGTTCCTCTCTCTCCCCACTACACAATAATATCCCTCTCTCTCTCCCCACTACACAATACGGTTACTCTCTCTCTCTATACTACACAATACTGTTCCTCTCTCTCCCCTACAGAATAATATTCCTCTCTCTCTCTCCACTACACAATACTGTTCCTCTCTCTCCCCACTACACAATAATATTCCTCTCTCTCTCCCCACGACACAATACGGTTACTCTCTCTCTCTATACTACACAATACTGTTCCTCTCTCTCTCCACTACAGAATAATATTCCTCTCTCTCTCCCCACGACACAATACGGTTACTCTCTCTCTCTATACTACACAATACTGTTCCTCTCTCTCCCCACTACACAATAATATTCCTCTCTCTCTCCCCACGACACAATACGGTTACTCTCTCTCTCTATACTACAGAATACTGTTCCGCTCTCTCTATACAACACAATACTGTTCCTCTCTCTCCCCACTACACAATAATATTCCTCTCTCTCTCTCCACTACACAATACTGTTCCTCACTCTCTCTCTCTCCACTACACAATACTGTTCCTCTCTCTCTCTCCACTATACAATACTGTTCCTCTCTCTCTCCAGTACACAATACTGTTCCTCTCTCTCTCTCCCCACTACACAATACTGTTCCTCTCTCTCTCTCCCCACTACACAATACTGTTCCTCTCTCTCTCTCTCCACTACACAATACTGTTCCTCTCTCTCTCCACTACACAATACTGTTCCTCTCTCTCTCTCCCCACTACACAATACTGTTTCACTCTCTCTCTCTCCACTACACAATACTGTTCCTCTCTCTCTCTCCACTATACAATACTGTTCCTCTCTCTCTCCACTACACAATACTGTTCCTCTCTCTCTCCCCACTACACAATACTGTTTCTCTCTCTCTCTCTCCACTACACAATACTGTTCCTCTCTCTCTCTCCACTACACAATACTGTTCCTCACTCTCTCTCTCTCCACTACAGAATACTGTTCCTCTCTCACTCTCCACTACACAATACTGTTCCTCACTCTCTCTCTCCACTACACAATACTGTTCCTCTCTCTCTCTCCACTACACAATACTAGTCCTCACTCTCTCTCTCTCCACTACACAATACTGTTCCTCTCTCTCTCTCTCTCCACGACACAATGCTGTTCCTCTCTCTCTCTCTCCACTACACAATACTGTTCCTCTCTCACTTTCTCTCCACTACACAATACTGTTCCTCTCTCACTCTCTGTCCTCTACACAATACTGTTCATGACTCTCTCTCTTCCCACTACACAATACTGTTCCTCTCTCTCTCCCCACTACACAATACTGTTCCTCACTCTCTCTCTCCCCACTACACAATACTGTTCCTCACTCTCTCACCACGACACAATACTGTTCCTCTCTCTCTCTCCCCACTACACAATACTGTTCCCCTCTCTCTCTCCACTACACAATACTGTTCCCCACTCTCTCTCTCCACTACACAATACTGTTCCTCACTCTCTCTCTCCCCACTACACAATACGGTTACTCTCTCTCTCTATACTACACAATACTGTTCCTCTCTCTCTCCACTACAGAATACTGTTCCGCTCTCTCTATACAACACAATACTGTTCCTCTCTCTCCCCACTACACAATAATATTCCTCTCTCTCTCTCCACTACACAATACTGTTCCTCACTCTCTCTCTCTCCACTACACAATACTGTTCCTCTCTCTCTCTCCACAACACAATACTGTTCCTCTCTCTCTCCACTGCACAATACTGTTCCTCTCTCTCTCTCTCTCCACTACACAATACTGTTTCTCTCTCTCTCTCCACAACACAATACTGTTCCTCTCTCTCTCTCCACTACACAATACTGTTCGTCTCTCTCTCTCTCCACTACACAATACTGTTCCTCACTCTCTCTCTCTCCACTACAGAATACTGTTCCTCTCTCACTCTCCACTACACAATACTGTTCCTCACTCTCTCTCTCTCCACTACACAATACTGTTTCTCTCTCTCTCTCCACTGCACAAAACTTTTCCTCTCTCTCTCTCCACTACACAATACTGTTCGTCTCTCTCTCTCTCCACTACACAATACTGTTCCTCACTCTCTCTCTCTCCACTACAGAATACTGTTCCTCTCTCACTCTCCACTACACAATACTGTTCCTCTCTCTCTCTCTCCACTACACAATGCTGTTCCTCTCTCTCTCTCCACTACACAATACTGTTCCTCTCTCACTTTCTCTCAACTACACAATACTGTTCCACTCTCACTCTCTGTCCTCTACACAATACTAGACCTCACTCTCTCTCTCTCTCCACGACACAATACTGTTCCTCTCTCTCTCTCTCTCCACTACACAATGCTGTTCCTCTCTCTCTCTCTCCACTACACAATACTGTTCCTCACTCTCTATCTCTCCACTACACAATACTGTCCCTCTCTCTCTCTCCACTACACAATACTGTTCCTCGCTCTCTCTCTCTCTCCACTACACAATACTGTTCCTCTCTCTCTCTCCACTACACAATACTGTTCCTCTCTCTCCCTGCACTACACAATACTGTTCCTCTCTCTCCACTACACAATACTGTTCCTCTCTCTTTCTCTCTCCACTACACAATACTATTCCTCTCTCTCTCTCCCCGCTACACAATACTGTTCCTCACTCTCTCTCTCCACTACACAATACTGTTCCTCACTCTCTCTCTCCCCACTACACAATACTGTTCCTCACTCTCTCTCTCCCCACTACACAATACTGTTCCTCTCTCTCTCTCTCCCCACTACACAATACTGTTCCTCTCTCTCTCTCCATTACACAATACTGTTCCTCTCTCTCTCTCTCCCCACTACATAATACTGTTCCTCTTTCTGTCTCCACTACACAATACTGTTCCCCACTCTCTCTCTCCAGTACACAATGCTGTTCCTCACTCTCTCTCTCTCCACTACACAATACTGTTCCTCACTCTCTCTCCCCACTACACAATACTGTTCCTCACTCTCTCTCTCTCCACTACACAATACTGTTCCTCTCTCTCTCTCCACTACACAATACTGTTCCTCGCACTCTCTCTCTCCACTACACAATACTGTTCCTATCTCTCTCTCCACTGCACAATACTGTTCCTCTCTCTCTTTCTCTCCACTACACAATACTGTTCCTCCCTCTCTCTCCACTACACAATACTGTTCCTCTCTCTCTCTCCACTACACAATACTGTTCCTCTCTCTCTCCACTGCACAATACTGTTCCTCTCTCTCTCTCTCTCCACTACACAATACTGTTTCTCTCTCTCTCTTCACTACACAATACTGTTCCTCTCTCCCTCCACTACACAATACTGTTCGTCTCTCTCTCTCTCCACTACACAATACTGTTCCTCACTCTCTCTCTCTCCACTACAGAATACTGTTCCTCTCTCACTCTCCACTACACAATACTGTTCCTCTCTCTCTCTCCACTACACAATACTAGTCCTCACTCTCTCTCTCTCTCTCTCCACTACAGAATACTGTTCCTCTCTCACTCTCCACTACACAATACTGTTCCTCACTCTCTCTCTCTCCACTACACAATACTGTTCCTCTCTCTCTCTCCACTACACAATACTAGTCCTCACTCTCTCTCTCTCTCTCTCCACTACACAATACTGTTCCTCTCTCTCTCTCTCTCCACTACACAATGCTGTTCCTCTCTCTCTCCACTACATAATACTGTTCCTCTCTCACTTTCTCTCCACTACACAATACTGTTCCTCTCTCACTCTCTGTCCTCTACACAATACTAGTCCTCACTCTCTCTCTCTCCACGACACAATACTGTTCCTCTCTCTCTCTCTCTCCACTACACAATGCTGTTCCTCTCTCTCTCTCTCCACTACACAATACTGTTCCTCACTCTCTATCTCTCCACTACACAATACTGTCCCTCTCTCTCTCCACTACACAATACTGTTCCTCGCTCTCTCTCTCTCCACTACACAATACTGTTCCTCTCTCTCTCTCCACTACACAATACTGTTCCTCTCTCTCCCTGCACTACACAATACTGTTCCTCTCTCTCCACGACACAATCCTGTTCCTCTCTCTTTCTCTCTCCACTACACAATACTATTCCTCACTCTCTCTCTCCCCGCTACACAATACTGTTCCTCACTCTCTCTCTCCACTACACAATACTGTTCCTCACTCTCTCTCTCCCCACTACACAATACTGTTCCTCACTCTCTCTCTCCCCACTACACAATACTGTTCCTATCTCTCTCTCTCCCCACTACACAATACTGTTCCTCTTTCTGTCTCCACGACACAATACTGTTCTCCACTCTCTCTCTCCAGTACACAATGCTGTTCCTCACTCTCTCTCTCTCCACTACACAATACTGTTCCTCACTCTCTCTCTCCCCACTACACAATACTGTTCCTCACTCTCTCTCTCTCCACTACACAATACTGTTCCTCTCTCTCTCTCCACTACACAATACTGTTCCTCGCACTCTCTCTATCCACTACACAATACTGTTCCTCTCTCTCTCTCCACTGCACAATACTGTTCCTCTCTCTCTTTCTCTCCACTACACAATACTATTCCTCTCTCTCTCTCCACTACACAATACTGTTCCTCACTCTCTCTCTCTCCACTACACAATTCTGTTCCTCTCTCTCTCTCCACTACACAATACTGTTCCTCTCCCGCTCTCTCTCTCTCCACTACACAATACTGTTCCTCTCTCTCTCTCCGCTACACAATACTGTTCCTCACTCTCTCTCTCCCCACGACACAATACTGTTCCTCACTCTCTCTCTCCCCACTACACAATACTGTTCCTCTCTCTCTCTCCACTACACAATACTGTTCCTCACTCTCTCTCCACTACACAATACTGTTCCTCTCTCTCTCCGTTACACAATACTGTTCCATCTTCTCTCCACGAGACAACACTGTTCCTCTCTCTCTCCACTACACATGACTGTTCCTCTCTCTCTCCACTACACAATACTGTTCCTCACTCTCTCTCTCCACTACACAATACTGTTCCTCTCTCTCTCCATTACACAATACTGTTCCTCACTCTCTCTCTCCACTACACAATACTGTTCCTCACTCTCTCTCCACTACACAATACTGTTCCTCTCTCTCTCTCCACTACACAATACTGTTCCCCTCTCTCTCTCCACTCCACAATACTGTTCCTCACTCTCTCTCTTTCCACTGCACAATACTGTTCCCCTCTCTCCACTACACAATACTGTTCCTCACTCTCTCCACTACACAATACTGTTCCTCTCTCTCTCCACTCCACAATACTGTTCCTCACTCTCTCTCTCCCCACTACACAATGCTGTTCCTCACTCTCTCTCTCCCCACTACACAATACTGTTCCTCTCTCTCCACTACACAATACTGTTCCTCTCTCTTTCTCTCTCCACTACACAATACTGTTCCTCACTCTCTCTCTCTCCACGACACAATACTGTTCCTCACTCTCTCTCTCCACCACACAATACTGTTCCTCACTCTCTCTCTCCCCACTACACAATACTGTTCCTCACTCTCTCTCTCCCCACTACACAATACTGTTCCTCTCTCTCTCTCCCCACTACACAATACTGTTCCTCTCTCTCTCTCCACTACACAATACTGTTCCTCACTCTCTCTCTCTCCACTACACAATACTGTTCGTCACTCTGTCTCTCCCCACTACACAATACTGTTCCTCACTCTCTCTCTCCCCACTACACAATACTGTCCCTCTCTCTCTCTCCACTACACAATACTGTTCCTCGCTCTCTCTCTCTCTCTCCACTACACAATACTGTTCCTCTCCCTCTCTCCACTACACAATACTGTTCCTCTCTCTCTCTCCACTACACAATACTGTTCCTCTCTCTCCCTGCACTACACAATACTGTTCCTCTCTCTCTCTCTCTCCACTACACAATACTGTTCCTCTCTCTCTCTCCACTACACAATACTGTTCCTCTCTCTCTCCACTACACAATACTGTTCCTCTCTCTCTCTCCACTACACAATACTGTTCCTCGCACTCTCTCTCTCCACTACACAATACTGTTCCTCTCTCTCTCTCCACTGCACAATACTGTTCCTCTCTCTCTTTCTCTCCACTACACAATACTGTTCCTCCCTCTCTCTCCACTACACAATACTGTTCCTCTCTCTCTCTCCGCTACACAATACTGTTCCTCACTCTCTCTCTCCCCACGACACAATACTGTTCCTCACTCTCTCTCTCCCCACTACACAATACTGTTCCTCTGTCTCTCTCCACTACACAATACTGTTCCTCACTCTCTCTCCACTACACAATACTGTTCCTCTCTCTCTCCGTTACACAATACTGTTCCTTCTTCTCTCCACGAGACAACACTGTTCCTCTCTCTCTCCACTACACATGACTGTTCCTCTCTCTCTCCACTACACAATACTGTTCCTCACTCTCTCTCTCCACTACACAATACTGTTCCTATCTCTCTCCATTACACAATACTGTTCCTCACTCTCTCTCTCTCCACTACACAATACTGTTCCTCACTCTCTCTCCACTACACAATACTGTTCCCCACTCTCCACTACACAATACTGTTCCTCACTCTCTCTCCACTACACAATACTGTTCCTCTCTCTCTCTCCACGAGACAATACTGTTCCCCTCTCTCTCTCCACTCCACAATACTGTTCCTCACTCTCTCTCTCTCCACTGCACAATACTGTTCCCCTCTCTCCACTACACAATACTGTTCCTCACTCTCTCTCTCCACTACACAATACTGTTCCTCTCTCTCTCCACTCCACAATACTGTTCCTCACTCTCTCTCTCCACTACACAATACTGTTCCTCACTCTCTCTCTCCCCACCACACAATACTGTTCCTCACTCTCTCTCTCCACCACACAATACTGTTCCTCACTCTCTCTCTCACCACTGCACAATACTGTTCCTCACTCACTCTCCCCACTACACAATACTGTTCCTCTCTCTCTCTCCACTACACAATACTGTTCCTCACTCTCTCTCTCCACTACACAATACTGTTCCTCACTCTCTCTCTCTCCACTACACAATACTGTTCCTCACTCTGTCTCTCCCCACTACACAATACTGTTCCTCACTCTCTCTCTCCCCACTACACAATACTGTCCCTCTCTCTCTCTCCACTACACAATACTGTTCCTCGCTCTCTCTCTCTCTCTCCACTACACAATACTGTTCCTCTCCCTCTCTCCACTACACAATACTGTTCCTCTCTCTCTCTCCACTACACAATACTGTTCCTCTCTCTCCCTGCACTACACAATACTGTTCCTCTCTCTCTCTCTCTCCACTACACAATACTATTCCTCTCTCTCTCCACTACACAATACTGTTCCTCTCTCTCTCCACTACACAATACTGTTCCTCACTCTCTCTCTCTCCACTACACAATACTGTTCCTCTCTCTCTCCACTGCACAATACTGTTCCTCACTCTCTCTCTCCACTACACAATACTGTTCCTCTCTCTCTCTCTCCACGACACAATACTGTTCCTCTCTCTCTCTCTCCACTACACAATACTGTTACTCTCTCACTTTCTCTCCACTACACAATACTGTTCCTCTCTCACTCTCCCCACTACACAATACTGTTCCTCACTCTCTCTCTCCCCACTACACAATGCTGATCCTCACTCTCTCTCTCCCCACTACACAATTCTGTTCCTCTCTCTCTCTCCACTACACAATACTGTTCCTCTCCCGCTCTCTCCACTACACAATACTATTCCTCACTCTCTCTCTCTCCACTACACAATACTGTTCCTCACTCTCTCTCTCCCCACTACACAATACTGTTCCTCACTCTCTCTCTCCCCACTACACAATACTGTTCCTCTCTCTCCCCACTACACAATATTGTTCCTCTTTCTGTCTCCACTACACAATACTGTTCCCCACTCTCTCTCCAGTACACAATGCTGTTCCTCACTCTCTCTCTCTCCAGTACACAATACTGTTCCTCACTCTCTCTCTCCCCACTACACAATACTGTTCCTCACTCTCTCTCTCTCCACTCCACAATACTGTTTCATCGCACTCTCTCTCTCCACTACACAATACTGTTCCTCTCTCTCTCTCCACTACACAATACTGTTCCTCTCTCTCTCTCCACTGCACAATACTGTTCCTCTCTCTCTTTCTCTCCACTACACAATACTGTTCCTCCCTCTCTCTCCACTACACAATACTGTTCTTCACTCTCTCTCTCTCCACTACACAATTCTGTTCCTCTCTCTCTCTCCACTACACAATACTGTTCCTCTCCCGCTCTCTCTCTCTCCACTACACAATACTGTTCCTCTCTCACTCTCTCTCCACTACACAATACTGTTCCTCTCTCTCTCTCCAGTACACAATACTGTTCCTCACTCTCTCTCCCCACGACACAATACTGTTCCTCACTCTCTCTCTCCCCACTACACAATACTGTTCCTCTCTCTCTCTCCACTACACAATACTGTTCCTCACTCTCTCTCCACTACACAATACTGTTCCTCTCTCTCTCCGTTACACAATACTGTTCCTTCTTCTCTCCACGAGACAACACTGTTCCTCTCTCTCTCCACTACACATGACTGTTCCTCTCTCTCTCCACTACACAATACTGTTCCTCACTCTCTCTCTCCACTACACAATACTGTTCCTCACTCTCTCTCTCCACTACACAATACTGTTCCTCTCTCTCTCCATTACACAATACTGTTCCTCACTCTCTCTCTCTCCACTACACAACACTGTTCCTCTCTCTCTCCATTACACAATACTGTTCCTCTCTCTCTCTCTCTCCACTACACAATACTGTTCCTCACTCTCTCTCTCCACTACACAATACTGTTCCTCTCTCTCTCTCCACTATACAATACTGTTCCCCTCTCTCTCTCCACTCCACAATACTGTTCCTCACTCTCTCTCTCTCCAGTACACAATGCTGTTCCTCTCGCTCTCTCTCCTACACAACACTGTTCCTCTCTCTCTTTCTGTCCTGCATAATCCTGTTCCTCTATCTCTCCACTAGACAATACTGTTCCTCTATCTCTCTCTCTCCACGACAAAATACAGTTCCTCTCTCTCTCTCTCTACCGCAGAATACTATTGCTCTCTCTCTATCTATATCGCACAGTACTGTTCCTCCCTCTCCCCCACCACACAGTACTGTTCCCCCTTCTCTGTCCAAGTGGCTGCAGCAAAACCCAGAAAACACAGGAAGACTTTTGTTTTTATTTGTTTATTTTTTATTTAGAGCTCCAGCACTGAAACAGGCCCTTCGGCCCACCGCGTCTGTGCCGACCAACAATCACCCATTTATACTAATCATACATTAACCCCATATTCTTTACCACTTCCCCACCATTCTCCCAACTACACTGGGGGCAATTTATAATGGCCAATTTTCCTATCAACCTGCAAGTCTTTGGCTGTGGGAGGAAACCGGAGCACCCGGCGGAAACCCACGCAGACACAGGGAGAACTTGCAAACTCCACACAGGCAGTACCCAGAATTGAACCCGGGTCGCTGGAGTTGTGAGGCTGTGGTGCTAACCACTGCACCACTGTGCCGCCCGCACCTTGAAGAAGAAAACAAATAAATATCTTCAAGAAATAAAGGCTTGCTCTTCTATCGCACCTTGCAGCCCCTGCGGACATCCCAAAGTGCTCTACAGCCATTGAAGCACTTTTCTCCAAGTGCTGTATTGTCGGAAACACAGCATAGCAAGCAGCAACAGGTCACAATGGAATGACGACCAGATCATCTGTTTGGGTGATTTAGATTGAGGGATAAGTATTGGCCAAAACACCTGGCAGAGTTCCCCTGCTTCTCTGTGAAATAATGCATGGGAGCTTTTATGTGCATCATAGGGCAGAAGGGGCCTCAGTTTCATATCTCATCTGAAAGATGGCACCTCTGACCGTGCCGCGCTCCCATCATCCGGCCTGCCCGACAGTACGGAACTCCCTCCATTCTGCCCCTCTGACAGTGCAGTGCTCCCTAGTACAGCACTGAGAGAGTCATCTGATGAGACTCATCCAGAACCGTTCACTGCATCGCACCCAAGAACAGAAACCTGTCTTTAGGTTGGCCTAAGCAAGTCCAACAGTAATTTCCCTATCACCATTCCATCTGACATAATTAACTGTTCACACACCAAAGACCTAAGCTGGCCCCTTGTGGCCCCAAGCTGTTCTTTTGTCTGTTTTGGATGGTTTCCAGGAAATCTTCCAATCCATTTTCAGGTCCAATATCTTTCAGGCATGCTTGCAGTGCAAAACACTGATCCCCGAAACTGACCCCCTTGTTCAACTGCTTCGGTCTCAATAATTCTGCGCTTAACCTGAGATGATTCGTCTGCAGTGACATATAATAGTTCATTTAAGAGAAATGTATGAATAAATCCCAGTTTGTACCTCTATCTCACAAGGCTTCTGAATGCTGCAATTGATTCTCAAATTCAGAACTTCTATCATTTACAGAAAATTTGTGTTTTGCCACATTTATTGCACAATAAATACATTCTTTCCATTGAAATTCTTTACAGACACCATATATGGATATACACTTTCAAGTAGAGAGAAATATTTGATGATAAATGGTAGTAACCAGCAGGGATAGTGAGATCAGAATTCAGCAAGTGTCTCACTCTCTGTCGAGTTGAAACCTGAATGGATTCCCAGAAGGTACAGTGATTTCCACCATTTCTACAATCTGATCTGAGCAGTTGTACTCTGTTTTGTGCTGTGCCTCAGGCTTTCATGGGCTTAGTTCACAGAGAAAGTCAGTATTGAGTATTTTTTTCATATATCTGATGTTGCAGCCTCAATTTATAGATTTATTTTTGTTTTCACATTGACAGAATTGTTGGTTCCACAGCTTTCCTCCTCAGTCCCATGAGGGTTCTATGTCCAGAGGGGAAGTTTACTGGGCTACCTCCGTCTGCGCATGCTGACTTCCATTCTCGCCAACTCTTCACACGACTGATAGAAGAGCTCAAATTCCCTGGATCCCCAGGCTCTCCACACATACAGGCTCCACTCTTTGGTCTCATTCCGAAAACAGCAGACCACTGTGTCCTTCGCCACAACAGCGGCTTCCATGAGTGTGCTGTGGGGAAGGAGAGGTTGGACAGGATGGTATAAGTCTTCTAGTAAAATACAAAACACCAAACTACAATGCTGAAAGACAAGACAGGTCAGAAAAGTAACAGCCCATGGGATCCAAGTGCAAGTGGGAAGTTGGATCCAAAATTAACTCAGTGGTAGGAAGCAAAGGGCAATGGTCAGCGGGTGTTTTTGTGTTTCTATGTTTCTCTGCATTAAATTTCATCTGCCACATGTCCACGCTCATTCCACGAGCCTGTGTTCTCTTGAAGTTTATTACTCATAGTTCACAATGCTTCCAAGTTTTGTGCCATCTACAAATTTTGAAATTGTGGCCTGCACACCCAAATCTAGCTCATTAATAACATCCATACACTACGACTCTGTTTCCTGTCACTCAGCCAACTTCATATCCATATTCATATCGAGGAACAGCATCTCATTTACCGATTAGGCACACTACAGCCTGCTGGACTGAACATAGAGTTCAATAATTTCAGAGCATGACGGGCCCCCCATTTTACTTTTATTTTTAGTTTTTTTTTTCTTTTTTCTATTTTTTTTGTTTGTTTTATTTTATTTCATCTTAGTTTGTTCAGTTTGCTTACCCACTGTTTTTTTTCATGTTTGTACTTGCGGCAGTTCAGTTTTCAGTCCGTTAACACCCTATCTGTACTAATGCTTTGTCTTTCAACACACCATTAACATATTGTTTGCCTTTGCTCCATGACCTTCTGGTCGATTATTCTCTGTGACCTTGTTCTATCTACACCTTCTCCTTTGTTATCTCTTGCCCCACCCCCACTTTACTTGCTTATAACCTTTGACATTTCTAATATTTGCCAGTTCTGAAGAAGGGTCACGGACCTGAAACGTTAAATCTGCTTCTCTCTCCGCAGATGCTGCCAGACCTGCTGAGTATTTCCAGCATTTCTTGTTTTTATTTCATATCCATGCTGCCACTGTCCTTTCACTACATGGGCTTTAACTTTGCTGACAAGCCTGTTAAATGGCACTTTATCAAATGTCTTTTGGAAGTCCATGTAAATAACATCAACTGCATTACCCTCATCAACCCTCTCTGTTACCTCATTAAGAAACTCAATCAAGTTAGTTCTGGCTAGCACAGACATAATGAGCCGAATGGCTTCCTTCTGTGTCGCAAATGTTTTATTTTTCTATGTTTTCTAAGTTATGTTTATGCTATTGACATTTCAGGTCTTTGTTACTGAAAGTCATTACTCTGCTTCATGCAGATCAGGAGTAATTAAAACAATTTTGCAGCCCAAATATAAAATGGTATATGAAGTGAGGTGATTTTATCGCTGTAATTTGGCCACGGGAGAGATTATATTTCAACATTTGACTCAGGAAAGGACAAAGTCTAATGCAGAACGAGCAGTAATAGAAAAGCATGATGGGCTTGGTTTACCTACTTTTCCATCTTAATAAAAGCACATTTCCATGCTAAGATACTCCCTGACCTTAGCACTACTTCCAGCCCTGAAATCATTAACCTACAGGAGGCAGGTCACAGGGGAACGCACCACATTTGGTGAGGACAGGAGGAGGTGGGGGGAGATCACCCCCAAGGTCCTGCCACAGGACGAGAGAGAGGGAGGCAGCCAGCCCACTGCCTTGGAAATCAGTTCTGACAGGTCCTGCGTCTAGCTGTGTTCTGAGGTTGTGCTGGCACAGGCTCTGTTCCATCTGGATATTGGGGAATTTCAGGGCCTCTCTGGTCTCCTCTGAACACTGGGGAATCTATTGCCTCCTCTGGTTACTTCTGGACATCAAGAAAGCAGGGCCTCCTCTGGACATTGGGGGAATTCCAGGGCCTCCTCTGGACAACAGGGAAGCCAGGGCCTCCTCTGGCCATTGGGGAAGCAGGACCTCCTCTGGTCACCTCTGGACATTGAGGAAGCCAGGGCCTCCTCTGATCACCTCTGGACATCAAGAAAGCAGGGCCTCCTCTGGACATTGGGGGAATTCCAGGGCCTCCTCTGAACAACAGGGAAGCCAGGGCCTCCTCTGGCCATTGGGGAAGCAGGACCTCCTCTGGACATTGAGGAAGCCAGGGCCTCCTCTGATCACCTCTGGACATCAAGAAAGCAGGGCCTCCTCTGGACATTGGGGGAATTCCAGGGCCTCCTCTGAACAACAGGGAAGCCAGGGACTCCTCTGGTCACCTCTGGACATTGGGGGATGGCAGTACCTGCCAGGTGCCTCCGAGCTCCAGCATAGTCAAGACTGCATGCCCCACATTAACATGTGATTTGCATGTAACTGCCCTTACAAGGGCGGGGCCATCTGACACCTGTGGGATTGCCCTGTGTAAAACAGGGAGGGGGCGGGACACAGCAGGATGTATTCCTGAGCACATTTGCAGCTCCAACCACTGTGGAGCCACTGGAGATCTCACAGGATCGCGAATGGGATCCTTGGCTGATATTCTCAAATCGTAAAATGTTTTGGTTTAGACAAGTAGCTCTAGTGTTAAACAGAAAGATCAAAGGATCAGCTTCTGAACAGGAATAAATCTGCATAATGGGAATAGTATTTGCATCACAGCAGGTTTACTGAGTTTATACAGTAACTAGAATAGAATAGAACATTACAGCGCAGGACAGGCCCTTCGGCCCTCGATGTTGCGCCGACCTGTGAAACCATCTGACCTACACTATTCCATTTTCATCCATATGTCTATCCAATGACCACTTAAATGCCCTTAAAGTTGGCGAGTCTACTACTGTTGCAGGCAGGGCGTTCCACGCTCCTACTACTCTCTGAGTAAAGAAACTACCTCTCACATCTGTCCTATATCTATCACCCCTCAACTTAAAGCTATGTCCCCTCGTGTTTGCCATCACCGTCCGAGGAAAAAGACTCTCACTATCCACCCTATCTAACCCTCTGATTATCTTATATGTCTCTATTAAGTCACCTCTCCTCCTCCTTCTCTCTAACGAAAACAACCTCAAGTCCCTCAGCCTTTCCTCGTAAGACCTTCCCTCCATACCAGGCAACATCCTAGTAAATCTCCTCTGCACCCTTTCCAAAGCTTCCACATCCTTCCTATAATGCGGTGACCAGAACTGCACGCAATACTCCAGGTGCGGTCTCACCAGAGTTTTGTACAGCTGCAGCATGACCTCGTGGCTCCGAAACTCGATCCCCCTACTAATAAAAGCTAACACACCATATGCCTTCTTATCAGCCCTGTTAACCTGGGTGGCAACTTTTAGGGGTTTATGTACCTGGACACCAAGATCTCTCTGTTCATCTACACTACCAACAACTCCAGGATGAACATTTGCCATCAACCACCACCCTCTGTCTTCTTTCAGCTAGCCAATTTCTGATCCAAAGCTCTAAATCACCTTCAACCCCATACTTCCGTATTTTCTGCAATAGCCTACCGTGGGGAACCTTATCAAACGCCTTACTGAAATCCATATACACCACATCCACTGCTTTACCCTCATCCACCTGTTTGGTCACCTTCTCAAAAAACTCAATAAGGTTATACCTTATATCAACTAGGATTTACCTTAGAAAGTATTGACATTAATAACATGATTAATTAGTCCAATCTAATCCAGTAATAAAACAGATTGGATTAGAACACATCTCACCCAAGTTTAAACACTGAGAAATGCCTTGACTGTAAAATTTGTCTCCAACACACCGTCCCTATTGTGTAATCAGGTTTGCAACACTAGTTGAGCAAAGTCTTCAGCTTCCTGCATTGCGTAGTGGGGTTTCTCGTGGGCTTTCCATTTACTTTTCACACACTTACCCGTCTTTAGACACAGATTCTGCCTTCAGCACCGCCATTACCCTGCCTTGCTGGCAGCCAGACTGGTGTTCCAGCTCAATAACAATGATATCACCACCACGTCTGAAAATAAATGGAACACAGCATTGAAAAAGGGGTTTAGAGCAACAGTCAGTGGCAATGGACAGTACAGAGTGGGAGCAGCAACAGCACACAGCAGGAGGAGTATAACTGATCTGCATTAAGATAGATGAACGAGTCGTACAAATAGAGGTAAATGATTTAGATCTAATCGACATCACAGAGACATGGCTACAAGTGAACAAGGTTGGGAAATAAATATTGCAGGGTACACAATATTTCGGAAAGACAGACAGAACGGCAAAGGAGGAGGGGTGGCTTTGATAATAAGGCTGCGTTTGCTGACAAGGCAACCACTAGGTGGTGCAGTACTAGCACATGCGCAAATGCAGCCTCTTCCACTGAAATGTCATTGTCTGCGATGTCTCAGGCAGCTGCCAGGATTAAAGATGGCACTGCTCAATTTATCACAAAAAACAAATTCAACCCAAAAATTCCCTCAATGGCTGCCATCGCCGCTTCCAGCCCACTCCCAACAGTGCCCCGCTGCCTCCTACCATTGCACTTCTGTTTGCTGCTCCCTTCTGCACCTGTTTTGTCGCCGCTGGCTCCCTGCTGCCTTCCCTTAACCACTCGCTCACCACTGGAGTAGCCTCACCATTCCCACCGCCGCCTCCAGCTGCTCGCGCCCTGCTTCCCACCTGCCTCTCCCCCCCCACCGCTCTCCGGCCGCTTGCTCCCCGCTCCCCCCCCCTCACCCTCCAGCCGCTAGCTTCGATCTATCTTTCTCTACCACGCTGCACTGAGAAGCAAAGTGGGCCGTGAGGGGTGACAGGGCAACATAGGAGCGAGTGGCCGAGAGGAGGTAATCAGAGCGGCTGGAGGGGTCGGGGGGAAGCGGTGAGCGAGCGGCCGGGGAAGTGAGAAGTGGGGAACAATTGGCCAAGGGGAGTGGGGGGGCGGAGCAGTGGCAAGATCTGGAGCGAGCAGCTGAGGGGGGAAAATGGCCGGTGGGGAGGAGGAGGGGGGTAGGGGGAGAAAGTGGCGAGGGCAGGAGAAAATGGCTGAGAGGGGGAAGTGAGTGGCTGAGTCGGGAGAGCGGCCAGTGGGGTGGGAGCGAGTGGCTGAGGGAAGGCAGCGGCGTGTTGGCGATCGAGCAGGGTGAAGCAGCAATTGAAGCAGGGATGGTGGGAGGGAGCGGGATACTGTTCAGAGAATGGAGGTGGTTATTGAGGGGTGAGGACGTTATTGTGTGGTGACATCATGCGTGCATTCATGCTGGCAAGCTGGCAAATGATCGCACACACTGATGACATCTGCGATTGCTCTGCATATGCTCTGCGTTGTCACGAGTAACTTTGTTGATAATAAAGGATGACGTAAGGACATTAGTGAGAAAGGATCTGGCCTCAGAAGATCATGAAGCAGAATCAGTACGGGTGAAAATTAGGAATAGCAAGAATCGGTAAACACTGGTGTGAGTAGTTTATAGGCCCCCAAACAGTAGTTCTACCATTGGACAAAGCGTTAAACAAGAAACTATTGGAGCTTGTAACAAAGGCAATGTAATAATTGTGGGGGACTTTAATCTACTTATAGACTGGACACAATGAAATTGGCAAGAGTGGTCTGGAAGATGAGTTTATAGAATGTTTTTGGGACAGTTTCTTGGAGCAATACGTTGTAGAACCGACTATGGATAAGGCTCTTAGATCTAGTATTGTGTAATGAAGCAGGGTTAATTCGTAATGTCATAGTAAAGGATCCACTGGGAAGTAGTGACCGGAAAATTCCATTGAATTCCATTTTAAGTTTGAAAGTGACATACTCCAATCACAAACAAGAATCTTAAACTTAAACAAAGCCAATTACGTAGGTATGAGGGGAGATCTGGCTAAAGTAAATAGACTAAAAGGTATGGCGGTAACTGAACAGTGGGAAACCTTTAAAGAAACAATTCAAAATGTTCAACAAAAATACATTCCTTTGAAAAACAAAAACTTCGCAAGAAGACTCACCCATCCGTGGCTCAATCTGGAAGTTAAGGATGGTATAAGACTAAAAGAGGCCTACAATGTTGCAAACAAGCGTAGCAAGTCTGAGGATTGGCAGTGTTTTAGAAACCAGCAAAAAGCCATCAAAAAGTTGATAAAAAAGGAAAAAATAGAATGAGAGTAAACTAACCAGTAACATAAAAACAGATTGTAAGAGCTTTTTTAGGTATATAAAAAGGAAGAGAGTTGCTAAAGTAAATATTGGTTTCTTAGAAGCAGAGACAGGAGAAATTATCATGGGGAATGAGGAAATGGCAGAGGCGTTGAACAAATATTTTGTGCCCGTCTTCACAGTGGAAGATACAAGTTTCATATCAGAAATAGACAGTTACCTAGAGGCTACAAAGACTGGGAAAATGAAGGAAATTCATTTCAGCAGAGAGAAAGTATTGCAGAAATTTATGGGATTAAAATCTGACAAATCCCTGGGACCTGATGGCCTACCCCCTACGGTTCTAAAAAACGATAGCTGCAGATATAGTGGATGCGCTAGCTATGATTTTCCAAAATTCCTTAGATTCAGGAACGGTCCCAAAAGATTGGAGGTTGCCAAATGTTACACCACTTTGCAAGAAAGGAGGGAGACAGAAAACAGGTCAGTTAGCCTAACATCAATCGTTGGGAAAATGCTGGAATATATTAGAATCATAGAAAATTTAAGGCACAGAAAGAGGCCACTTGGCTCATTGTACCGGCCAAAAAACAATCCACCTATTCTAATCCCACCTTCCAGCATTTGGTCCGTAGCCCTGCAGCTTACGGCACTTGAGGTGCATATCCAGACTCCTTTTGACTGAGTTGAGGATCTCTGCCTCAACTACCTTTTCAGGCAGTGAGTTCCAGACCATCACCACCTTCTGGGTGAAAAAAGTTTTCCTCATCTCCCCTCTAATTTTTCTACCAATCGCTTTAAATCTATGCCCCCTCATCACTAACCTCTCGGCTAAGGTGAATAGACCCTTCACCTCCACTCTGTCCAGGCCCCTCAAAATGTTGTACATTTCAATCAGATCTCCCCTCAGCCTTCTCTGTTCCAAGGAGAACCACCCCAGTCTATCCAATCTTTCCTCATAGCTGCATTTTACCAGTCCTGGCAACATCCTCGTAAATCCCCTCTGTACCCTCTCCAGTGCAATTACATCCGTTCTGTAATGAGGTGACCAGAACGACACACAGTACTCAAGTTGTGGCTTAACCAATGAGTTATATAGGTCCAGCATAACCTCCCTGCTCTTGTATTCCATACCTCAGCTAATAAAGGAAAGGATTCCATATGCCTTCTTAACCACCTTATTGATCTGTCCGGCTACCTTCAAGGATCTGTGGACATTCACTCCAAGGTCCTTTACTTCCTCTACATTTCTCAGTATTTTCCCATTAATTGGCACAGTGGCGCAGTGGTTAGCACCGCAGCCTCACGGCTCCAGCGACCCAGGTTCAATTCTGGGTACTGCCTGTGTGGAGTTTGCAAGTTCTCCCTGTGTCTGCGTGGGTTTCCTCCGGGTGCTCCGGTTTCCTCCCACATGCCAAAGACTTGCAGGTTGATAGGTAAATTGGCCATTATAAATTGCCCCTAGTATAGGTAGGTGGTAGGGAAATGTAGGGACAAGTGAGGATGTGGTGGGGAGTATGGAAATTAGTGTAGGATTGGTATAAATGGGTGGTTGATGGTCGGCACAGACTCGGTGGGCCGAAGGGCCTGTTTCAGTGCTGTATATCTAATCTAATCTAATTGTGTATCCCTTTGCCTTGTTTGACCTCCCCAAATGCATCACCTCACACTTCAAGTTGAATTCCATTTGCCACTCTTCTGCCCATCTGACTAGACCATCAATATCTTCCTGCAGCCTACAGCTATCCTGCTCACTATCTACCACACAGCCAATCTTTGTGTCGTCTGCAAACTTCTGGATCATGCCCCCTACATTTACATCCAAATCGTTAATATACACCACAAAAAGCAGGGGACCCAGTACTGAGCCCTGCGGAACGTCACTGGAAACAGCCCTCCAGTTCCTAAAACAACCGTCAGCAATTACCCTTTGTTTCCTGCCATTGAGCCAATTTTGTATCCACCTTGCTGCATTTCCCTGGATCCCTTGGGATTTTATTTTTTTAACCAGTCTGCCATGTGGGACCTTGTCAAAAGCCTTGCTAAAATCCATGTAGACCACATCAACTGCACTACCCTCATCTATCTTCCTCTTCAAAAAATTTGATCAAGTTGGTCAAACAAGATCTTCCCTTAACAAATCCATGCTGACTATCCTTGATTAACCTGTGCCTTTCTAAGTGACAGTTAATCCTGTCTCTCAGAATAGATTCCAATAATTTGCCCATTACTGAGGTTAGACTGATTGGCCTGTAATTATTCTGTCTATCCTTCGCTCCCTTTTTAAACAGAGGTAAAACGTTAGCAATTCTCCAATCCTCCAGCACCACACCTGTATCCAGTGAGGACTGGAAAATGATGGTCAGACCCTTTGCTATTTCCTCTCTTGCTTCTTTTAACAGCCTAGGATACATTTCACCTGGCCCTGGTGATTTATCAACTTTCAAGGATGCTAATCACATTAATACTTTCTCTCTCCCTCTCCCTATGTTTATCACATTATTAAGGAAGTCTTAACAATGCACTTAGAAAAGCACAGTATGATTAGAACAAATCAACATGGTTTTACTAAAGGGAAATCTTGTTTGACAAATGTATTCGTTTTTTGAGGATGTAACTAGTAGGTAGATAAAGGGGAACAATTAGATGTAGTATAGCTGGATTTCCAAATGGCATTCGATGAGGTGCCAGACAAAAGGTTAATAGGCAAGATAAGGGCTCATGGAGTTGGGGGGGTAATATATTAGTATGCATAGAGGATTGGTTAATGGACAAGAAGCAAAAAGTGGGCATAAACGAGGCATTTTCAAGTTGTTCAGCAGTGAATAGTGGAGTGCTACAAAGATCAGTGCTGGGGCATCAGCTATTTATAATCTATATTAATGACTTAGATGAAGAGACAGAGATTGTATCTAAGATTGCTGGTGATACAAAGGTAGATGGAAAGGTAAACTGTGGGGAGGACACAGAGAGGCTATAAAGAGATGTTAAGTGAGTGGGCAACAAGATGGCAGATGGAGTATAATGTAGGGAAGTGTGAAGTTATTCACTTTGATTGTAAGTATAGAAAAGTAGAATATTTTTTAAAAGGTGTGAAACTTGTAAGTGTTTATGTTCAAAGAGACTTAGATGTGCAGAACAAGGAATGCAGAAATTTAGCGTGCAGTATAGCATGCAATTAAGAAAGCAAATTGCATTTTGGCCTTTATTGCAAGGGATTGGAGTATAGGAATAAAGAAGTCTTGCTACAACTGTACATGGTTTTGGTGAGACCACATCTGGAATACTGTTGCAGTTTTGGTCTCCACATTTAAGAAAGGATATACTTGCATTGGAGGTGGTACAGTGAAGGTTCACTAGATTGGTCCCAAATTACCATTTCTAAAATCTCTCACCACCAGGGTTAAACTTACTGGCCTGTAGTTGCTGAGCTTGTCTTTACACCCATTTTTGAACAAGGATATAACATTTGCAATTCTATAGTCCTCTGGCACCACCCCAGTATTTAAGGAGGATTGGAAGATTATGGCCAGTGCCTCTGCAATCTCCACACTTACTTCCCCAAGTATCCTTGGATGCATCTGATCTGGTCCTGGTGACTTCTCAATCTTAAGTAGAGCCAGACTATCTAATCCCTCTCCTTTTAATAAATTTTAGCCCATCCAGTGTCTTAACTACCTCTCCTTTCATCAGGACTTGGGTGGCATCTTTTTCCTTGAAAGACAGATGCAAAGTGTTCATTTAGTACCTCAGCCATGCCCTCTGCCTCCATGTGAAGAGAAATCTCTCTACATAGAAGGAGCAGGGAATGCTTTCTCACAGGGAATCGATCAGGCAGCAATCATAGCATCTTCTGAGGGAAAATTAGGTTATTTGAAATGGAGGAAAATACAGGGCTAAGGGACAGAGTTGGAGAGAGGGACTAGTTTAGAATTGATACAGGGCTGTGGGGAGAGTGTGGGGCAGTAGATTAATTTAGGAACTATAACAGGTCTGTGGTGGAGTGAGCAGGGCAATATGTGGAGAGAGTGGGACAATAGGATTAGTTTGGGACTGATTCAAGGCTATGGGAAGCAGTGGATACGGAAAGGATGTTTCCCCTTGTGGGAGAATCTAGAACTAGAAATCACTGTTTAAAAATAAGGGGTCGCCCATTTAAGACAGACGAGGAGAATTTTTTTCTCTTAAAAGGGTCGTGAGTCTTTGGAATTTCTCTTCCTCAAAAGGAGGTGGAAGCAGAGTCTTTGAATATTTTTAAGGCAGAAATAGATAGATTCTTGATAAACAAGGGGGTGGAAGATTATCGGTGGAAATGTGGAGTAATCAGTTCAGCCATGATCTTATTGAATGGCGGAGCAGGCTCAACGAGCCAAGTGGCCTACTCCTGCTCCTAATTCGGATATATGTTCGATTAGTTTGGGATTGATTCAGAGCTATGGGGAGAGAGTGGGGTTAATTTCAGATTGCTGTAACAAAGATGGCATGAACACATTGGCCTTCAATGGTTCACTGTTGGTTGACCTTCTGATTTTTGAAAGTCTAATGAAGCAACAAGACTACAGATTGCTTTACTAAAAATGTTAAATGGATATGATTGGGTAGATAGAGAGAAACTATTTGTTCTGGTAGGGGAATACAGAACAAGGGGGCATAACCTTTAAAATTAGAGTAGGAAATTTAGGAGTGAAATCAGGAGGTGCTTTTTCGCACAAAGGGGAGTGGAAATCAGGAACTCTTTTCCAAAAGGCTGTGAATGCTGGCAGTCAGTTGGAGCTTTCACTGAGATTGATGGTTTTTGTCGGTTAAGGGTATCATGGAATATGGAGCTAAAACAGGGGAATGGAGTCAAGGTACAAATTAGCCACAATCTAATTGAATGGTGAAGCAGGTCTGAGTTGAATGGTCTGCTCCTGTTCCTATGTTTCACTGCCCAACCCCTCCTGGCTCTCACGCATGGTGATGTTGTGGTTACCCCTTTACGAAGGCAATGCGCCACTCCTTTCCAAACCTGCTGTCACCACCTCCTTCTCCAAAAATCCCACTCTTGGTCAATCATTCTCTCCATCTTTTCTTTCCTTCCTTCTCCAAGGTCCTCAAGCACATTGGGCTGAATCTCACTGCCTTTAATTTTTAAATCAGGGTATAGGACCATTTCTGGTTTGAGGTCTGCCCGCCTGTGCAATCTTACCAGAAGTGGCCAATTAACAGATCGCCTCCAAGAGCCCCATCCAATTAGGGAAGGTGGATGGGCTGTGCAGATGGGAGGTCAATGGGAGCGCCCAAGAGTCTGGGCAGCTGGAGCCCCAACAGGAGAGGTGGGCGCCGCCGCTGTAGGTGGAAGACTGCCAGAACACCTCAAGATGGAGGCATCCACTGATGAATTCAAAAAAGGGTTAAGTAAGAGTGGTCACAGCTGCAAGGCCATCATTGTGGAGAGAGAACCCCCTTGACAGGCTGGCCTACAGCTGTAGCCATCTTGCGCCATGGCTCCGGTGAGGGAGGGAGGGGGGGGGGGGGGGGTGGGTGGAATTTAAAGGAGGCCTCGCTGGCACCCACCTGACTGCTGCCAGGAGATGTCCTCCAGGCCATGACTGGCCTCCAACTGACCACTTAATGACCATTGATTGACTACCTGCTGCTGCCGGGTTAGTAGCTGGTGTCACTGTTACCCTGTCTCTGGCAAGATTGCTCGGAGGTGGGACACATCAGCTGGATGACCTGATGTGATATTTTCTGTAATTCCTGCCCTACCACCTCTGCGCAACTGTTAATATTCTGCCCATTGTCAGTCTCCAGCTTCTATTCCCTATTTTCCCCCTGCATCCACAGCAGTGACAGTTCTGGTCAAAATGTAACTCTGGTCTCCCGGCTTCTCGTGGAGGAAGACTTCACGCACAAAAGACAGTGGGATAGAAATTCACCATGGGCAGTGCAAAGTGAGTGGTATTGGATCAGTTGTCAGTTAAATGCAATGCCTGATAGTCCATTCCATTACAGTGAATGGAGTTAAATACCAGGTACTGCGTATAATCGGCAGCTGATCCAATACCATCCACTTTGCACCACCATCTGAGTTGAATTTCTAGCGCACTGTTAGCAGGAAGCTAATTGGATGGCTTTTGCCAGTGACAGGAAAATATTGTCTACTGAAAAAAAAGATAGCCACTTTGGTCTGCTATTTACTGAATGTACAGAGTCATTGCCTTGGGATTAAACACTGTGAATCCAGTATTTGATATGAGGTATATGATTCCAGTGCTTAGCAAAGTTGGAGATCATCAGATCATAAGAAAAAATAGCAGGAGTAGGCCATTCAGCCCCTCGAACCTGCTCCACCATTCAATAAGTTCATGGCTGATCTGATTGTGGCCTTAACTCCACTTTCTTAGCCACCAACCCCCCCACCCCCCCCCCCCCCCCCCCAATAACCCTCGACTCCCTTGTAGATCAAAAATCAAGTCTAACTCAGCCTTGAATATATTCAATTACCCAGCCCCCACCGCTCTCCGGGGAAGAGAATTACCAAGATTAATGACCCTCTGAGAGAAGAAATTCCGTCTTAAAAAGGAGACACCTGATTTTGAAACTGTTCTCCCTGGTTCGAGATTCTCCCATTAGGGAAAATATCCTCTCGGCATCCATCCTGTCAAGCCCCCTCAGAATCTTACATGTTTCAATAAGATCACCTCCCATTCTTCTCCAATGAGTATATGCCCAACTTGCTGAACCTTTTCTCATAAGACAACCCCTTCATCCCAGGAATCAGCCTAGTGAACCTTCTCTGAACTGCCTCCAAAGCAAGTATCTCTCTCCTTAAGTAAAGAGACTAAAACTGTACACAGTACAGTGGCAGAACCCTTAGGAATATTGACAGGCAGAGAGATCTGGGCGTACAGGTCCACAGGTCACTAAGTGGCAACGCGGGTGGATAAGGTAGTCAAGAAGGCATACGGCATGCTTGCCTTCATCGGTCGGGGCATAGAGTATAAAAATAGGCAAGTCATGCTGCAGCTGTACAGAACTTTAGTTAGGCCACACTTAGAATATTGCGTGCAATTCTGGTCGCCACACTACCAGAAGGATGTGGAGGCTTTGAAGAGGGTACAGAAGAGGTTTACCAGGATGTTGCCTGGTCTGGAGGGCATTAGCTATGAGGAGACGTTGGATAAACTCGGATTGTTTTCACTGGAACGACGGAGGTGGAGGGGTGACATGATAGAGGTTTACAAACCTATGAGCGGCATGGACAGAGTGGATAGTCAGAAGCTTTTTCCCAGGGTGGAAGAGTCAGTTACTAGGGGACATAGGTTTAAGGTGAGAGGGGCAAAGTTTAGAGGGGATGTGCGAGGCAAGTTCTTTACACAGAGGGTGGTGAGTGCCTGGAACTTGCTGCCGGGGGAGGTGGTGGAAGCAGGTACGATAATGACGTTTTAAGAGGCATCTTGACAGATACATGAATAGGATGGGAATAGAGGGATACGGTCCCTGGAAGTGCAGAAGGTTTTAGTTCAGGTTTAGCATCAAGATCGGCGCAGACTTGGAGGGCCGAATGGTCTGTTCCTGTGCTGTACTGTTCTTTGTACTTTAGGTGTGGCCTCACCAATGCCTTGCACAGTTGTGCAACAAATACAAATAAAACAATAAATAACAAGGCAGAAATGTTCAGCACAAGCACCTCTTGAAGAAATTCAGAGCTCTTCAATGGGGAAAACAGGCTGTGAAGTTGGCTTCTGGCAGACATTGCTTGCCCGCTGTGATCTGAGGCTGAGATTACTCTGACTGTATCCGTATGAATACGAGATCCAGATGGTCCTGACTGTGTGTCGGGAATAGCTTGTCCTATTCCAGTTGGCTCCATTCTTTGTCCTCTTGTGGTTGGGAAGTTGACTCCATTCTTTGGAGAGCTGCTCCGAGCGGCAGGGACTGTCAAGACAGTGAGAGTTGCCTGTCTGGGCCCATGTTTTTGCCAACTGATGCTGGCAGTTGAGTTCTGGTAGTAACTGCTGATTGTAGTGATCGGAGTCAACAACAACACCACCAAGAACAAAAGCAACAATAATTTGTTTTATATTCTGCATTTAATGTAGAAAAATGTCTCAAGATGCTTCACTCAGGTGTAAGTAAACAATGAGGAGGAGTGAGCAAAGCCCAAGGCGCAGCCGGCAATGGCAGGGTAAACTGAGAGCATGTACAAGAGGACTGAGTCAGCAGAACAGGGAGTATGGAGGGGAGAGTGTTGCTGGAGAAGCTTATGGAGGATAGGAAGGATTTGAACACAGAATAAGAACCTTAAACTTGAAGCATTGGGAAACTGGGAGTTAATGCAGGTCAATGAACACAGGGGTGATGAATCAGTGGGACTTGATGTCAGACAGGAAATGGGCAACAGAACTGTAAGCTTTCCGAAACCATCATTCATGGCCATCCCGAGTATGGTTCAAAGCAGGATCTCTTGGAATGGGGCAAGTGATGTGCTCACTAGTTCATGATCACAATGGATCACGACTTCATTCGTTGCCCCCATAAGGTCAGTGAATCAGCAGACCATTTTGCCATATATGGTCAGAGCGAAGACCAAAGTACGGAAAGTCCTCATCAGGGAACTCCTCTTTGCTGACGATGCTGCATTAACATCTCACACTGAAGAGTGTCTGCAGAGTCTCATCGACAGGTTTGCGGCTGCCTGCAACGAATTTGGCTGAACCAGCCTCAAGAAAACAAACATCATGGGACAGGACGTCAGAAATGCTCCATCCATCAATATCGGCGACCATGCTCTGGAAGTGGTTCAAGAGTTCACCTACCTAGGCTCAACTATCACCAGTAACCTGTCTCTTGATGCAGAAATCAACAAGCGCATGGGAAAGGCTTCCACTGCTATGTCCAGACTGGCCAAGAGAGTGTGGGAAAATGGTGCACTGACACAGAACACAAAAGTCCGAGTGTATCAAGCCTGTGTCCTCAGTACCTTGCTCTATGGCAGCGAGGCCTGGACAACGTATGTCAGCCAAGAGCGACGTCTCAATTCATTCCATCTTCGCTGCCTCCGGAGAAACCTTGGCATCAGGTGGCAGGACCACATCTCCAACACAGAAGTCCTCGAGGCGGCCAACATCCCCAGCTTATACACACTACTGAGTCAGTGGCACTTGAGATGGCTTGGCCATGTGAGCCGCATGGAAGATGGCAGGATCCCCAAGGACACATTGTACAGCGAGCTCGCCACTGGTATCAGACCTACCGGCCGTCCATGTCTCCGCTTTAAAGATGTCTGCAAACATGACATGAAGTCCTGTAACATTGATCACAAGTTGTGGGAGTCAGTTGCCAGCGATCGCCAGAGCTGGCGGGCAGCCATAAAGGTGGGGCTAAAGAGTGGCGAGTCAAAGAGACTTCGCAGTTGGCAGGAAAAAAGACAGAAGCGCAAGGGGAGCGCCAACTGTGTAACAGCCCCGACAACCAATTTTATCTGCAGCACCTGTGGAAGAGCCTGTCACTCTAGTATTGACCTTTATAGCCACTCCAGGCGCTGCTCCACACACCACTGACCACCTCCAGGCGCTTACCCATTGTCTCCTGAGACAAGGAGGCCAAAGAAGAAGAAGGTCAGTGACCTATTAACACTCAGTTTAGTCAGTATGTTGAACCCCAAAGGGCACTTAGAGTTAACAGAAATATAAATAACAATGGCAAAGAAACAAATATATATTCATAAGAAAATCCAAGATCAAATAGCGACACAATATAGTTTTGCCTCTATTAGTTATGCAATTCTATTCAAAGAAATTTATGTAAATATGCGCAGCTGGTTTGTAACTGCTCTGCATATTCCTTTCTTAATTTATAGATAAACAAGTACTTTATTCTGAAACACGAAAGTCTGGTTCAGACCTTTAATGGACGAGCATTTCCATCACGATGGGCTCAAAGTACAATACCACATGGACTCAAGCAGCCAAGTGTCACATCACGGCCACATCAAAGCTGAAAATGTTTGCTAGCCTCAAGTCAAAAGGCTCCAGGACAAGTGCATTCACCTCACTGCTCCACGGACATTACCCTCGCCCTCAACGGAGCTCCACGGACATTACCCTCGCCCTCAACGGCGCTCCACGGACATTACCCTCGCCCTCAACAGTGCTCCGCGGACATTACCCTCGCCCTCAACGGCGCTCCGCAGACATTACCCTCGCCCTCAACGGCGCTCCGCAGACATTACCCTCGCCTTCAACGGCGCTCCACGGACATTACCCTCACCCTCAACGGCGCTCCACGGATATTACCCTCTCCAATGAGATAGTTGAGGCAAATGTAGAGGTTAAAGCAAGCAAGTCCAGTAGGCAGGCCGGGCAGGGGCAGGACAGGGAGCATGGAAGGTCTGGTAGGCTAAACTGCATTTACTTTAATGCAAGAAGTCTTACAGGTAAGGCAGATGAACTCAGAGCACGGATTGGTACATGGGATTGTGATATTATAGCGATTACGGAAATGTGGTTGAGGGATGGGCAGGACTGGCAGCTCAATGTTCCGGGGTACCGATGCTTCCGGCGTGACAGAGATGGAGGTAAGAGAGCAGGGGGAGTTGCACTATTGATTAGGGAGGACATCACGGCAGTACTTAGAGAGGATATCCCGGGGGGAGCGTCCAACGATGGGTAGAACTTAGAAATAAGAAAGGGGTGATCACTTTGGGATTATACTATAGGCCCCCCAATAGTCAGAGGGAATTGGAGGAGCATAGGTGTAGGAATTATAGGGTTGTAATGGTAGGTGATTTTAACTTCCCTAATATTGACTGGGACTGCCTTAGTGCTAAGGGATCAGATGGGGAAGAATTTGTTAAGTGTGTCCAGGATAGTTTTCTGAAGCAGTATGTGGATGGCCATACTAGAGAAGGAGCTACACTCGACCTCCTCTTAGGAAATGAGGCTGGGCAGGTGGTTGATGTGTCAGAGGGAGAGCACTTTGGGACCAGTGACCATAATCCTATTAGCTTCAAGATAGTTATGGAAAAGGATAGGACTGGTCCTCAAGTTGAAGTCCAAAATTAGGGGAAGGCTAATTTCGATGGCTTCAGACAGGGACACTGAAAAGTTGAATGGGAGAGGCTGTTTACAGGTAAAGGGACGTCTGGCAAGTGGGAGGCTTTTAAAAGTGAGATCGGAAGAGTTCAGGGCCGGTATGTTCCTGTTAGATTGAAGAACAAGGCTGGCAAATTTAGGGAATCTTGGCTGACGAGGGATATTGAGGGTCTGGTCAGGACAAAGAAGGAGGCATATGTCAGGTATAGGCAGCTGGGATCAAGCGAGTCCCTCAAGGAATATAAGGGATGTAGGAGTACACTGAAGGAAATTAGGAGGGCGAAAAGGGGCCATGAGATTTCCCTGGCAGATAAGATAAAGAAGAATCCTGAAAGATTCTATAAGTATATTAGGAATAAAAGGGTAGCTGGGGAGAGAGTAGGTCCCCTTAAGGATCAGTGTGGTAATCGATGTGTGTGGCCGCGGGAAATGGGCGAGGTCTTAAATAAATACTTCTCGTCTGTATTTCCCGTGGAGAAGGTCAAGGAAGCTAGTGAGTTCAAGGGAGGGAACAGCGATATCCTGGAGCATATCAACATTACAAAGGAGGAGGTGTTGGAGGTTTTGAAGCGCATTAAGGTGGATAAATCCCCAGGGCCTGACCAGGTGTCTCCTAGGATGCTCTGGGAAGCAAGGGAGGAGATTGCTGGGGCCCTGGCAGAGATTTTTGTATCATTGTTAGCCACGGGTGAGGTACTGGAAGACTGGAGGATAGCTAATGTTGTGCCTTTATTTAAGAAGGGCAGCAGGGAACTACAGGCCGGTGAGCCTGACATCGGTGGAGGGAAAGTTATTGGAAGGGATTCTGAGAGACAAGATTTATATGCATTTGGAAAGGCAAGGTCTGATTAGGGATAGTCAGCATGGCTTTGTGCGTGGGAAATCATGTCTCACGAATTTGATTGAGTTTTTGAGGAGGCGACCAAGAGAATTGACGAGTGCAGGGCGGTGGACGTTATCTACATGGACTTGAGCAAGGCCTTTGACAAGGTCCTGCATGGTAGGCCGGTCCGGAAGGTTCGAACACATGGGATCCAGGGTGAGCTGGCAAATTGGATACAAAATTGGCTTGGTGATAGGAGGCAGAGGGTGGTAGTGGAGGGTTGTTTCTCAGATTGGAGGCTGGTGACCAGTGGTGTGCCGCAGGGATCAGTGCTGGGCCCTCTGTTGTTTGCATATATATTAATGACTTGGGTGTGAATGTAAGGGGCATGATTAGTAAGTTTGCAGATGACACCAAAATTGGTGGTATAGTGGACAGTGAAGAAGGTTGTCTAAGGTTACAACAGGATATAGATCAACTGGGGAAGTGGGCAAGGGATTGGCAAATGGAATTTAATACAGACAAGTGTGAAGTGATGCATTTTGGGAAGTTAAACCAGGGCAGGACATATACAGTGAATGACAGAGCCCTGGGGAGTGTTGTTGAGCAGAGAGATCTTGGGGTGCAAGTACATAGTTCCCTGAAAGTGGCAACACAGGTAGACAGGGTGGTGAAGAAGACGTATGCCATGCTTGCCTTCATCGGCCGAAGCATTGAGTACAAGAGTTGGGACGTCATGTTACAGTTGTACATAACGTTGGTTAGGCTGCACTTGGAGTACTGTGTGCAGTTCTGGTCGCCGCACTACAGGAAAGATGTGATTAAGCTCGAGGAGGTGCAGAAAAGATTGACAAGGGATGTTGCCTGGTTTGGAGGGCTTGAGTTATAAAGAAAGATTGGATAGGCTGGGTCTGTTTTTCCTGGAGCGAAGGAGGCTGAGAGGGGACATGATAGAGGTATATAAAATTATGAGAGGCATAGATAGGGTAGATAGCCAGAGACTGTTTCCCATGGTTAGGGGTGACTAAAACTAGAGGGCATAGATTTAAGGTGAGAGGGAGGAGGTTTAAAGGGGATCAAAGGGGTACATTTTTCACACAAAGAATAGTGGGTATCTGGAATGAGCTGCCAGAGGAGGTGGTGGAGGCAGGAACAGTAGCAACATTTAAGAGGCATCTGGACAGGTACTTGAATGAGCAAGGCATAGAGGGATATGGAATTAATGCAGGTCGGTGGGATTAGTATAGATAGGCATTATGGTCGGTATGGATGCGGTGGGCCAAAGGGCTTATTTCTATGCTGTCCAACTCTATGACTCTCGTCCTCAACAGCGCTCCATAGACATTACCCTCACCCTCAACAGTCCACAATTTGATGCAACTGCCCAAAATAAACTCCTCTATAGCAATGGGACACTGATAATTGTTGTTTGCACACATGGTAATGATAGTTACGCCCATAGCAAAGATCATGTATACTGGCAAGTATAGTCTGACACTCAGCTGGTCCAGTATATACTACATCAATATTGGCCCAGTGCCGACATCTTGATCCTATATAGGACAGCATTAGATGGCTGAGAAGGATGCAATAATGGGAATTACACACTGAAAAAGTAATGTTTTCATTCATATCAATTTGACAAATGAGCTTCATCAAAACATATTAACATTGCAGAGGTACTAAATGAATTAACACTTGATTCATTTATATCCATATACTATAAATCAGACATACTATAAGTTACATATACTATTGTGCATAGTATACTATATATCATGTACATAAATATGTATAAAAACTCCTGCATTTTCTAATTCTGCATCATTCTATTCACCATGCTGCACTCACATTGTGAGTGTATCTGTGTTTCTATTTGAGTGAAGCTGATAAAACACCTACCTCGGTATCCACAGAGTGTCCTTTACTGTTAAGACTTTTACAGCTTGTCGCTGCTCGACATCATCTACCGACGGGGAGACGTTCCCAAACCTGTCAGATGATACAGTTGACTTGTCTGATTCTTCGCAGTCAGTAGAATAAGGAATACTTGTGGGACTGGTCAGGGAGCTCAGGACACTGAATGATGACCTGTTGTTCCCGTTGGTGCAAGAGGACGAGTAGGAGGATAGAGAACAGTAATCGGTCATGGAGTCAAAATGTCTTATTATCTGCGTCCCGACCTCATCATTGAAGAGGATGCTGACATCTGTGGAGTTGGAATCATTCATGTCTTTCTGTGTAATGGCTGTGGCTGGTGTGGCACTGGCAGGGAGCTGAATGGGGAACATGTCCCTCAATGGATTACAGTCACTGCAGGTGTAATGGGCACAGATCTGATAAGCATGGTACATAACTAAGGTACTTGTCTTGTCATCCAGACACCAGATGGCCTCTTCACCATTACATCCCAGGTTGCAAGTCATTGATATGACCTGAGAAGGAGGCTGATAAGGTTCTAATCTCCGAGTTATTTCTGCAGTCTGTGTGTCTATGATCAGGATCCCAGGACCATTGCTGTACCACACTTCTGATTCACTGTTCACTGCTACCATATCAGTAACTGGGTATGCATTCTGTCGTGGGTCATTGTCGGAGATTTTAAACTGGAACTTGTTTGCTGAACGAGAGCACAAGTATGAGCACCAATCTTCAGGAATCTCACTGACTAGTGAGTAAACCGCAACCATTCCATCAGCCATGCCAGCAAGCATTAGTGGAGGCTTCTGTGACAAAGAGATTAAAACAAACATTCAGGGTTTGGAGAATCTGTGCCACAGTTTAATCTTACTCATGTAATTCTTACACTTTGGCACATACAGAAAACAAGGCAAGTCTTTGCAGGCTCCATTCCTGGTGTGGGGGCACCAGCTAGAGGATCAGACGTGCAGGCCAGCCCACCAATTACTGACATTCCCGATGTACCGGTGACTTAAGCTTCCTCGGCATGCTGGCTTCCACACCCAATTCTCTGATCCTGTATTGGGCAGAATTTTGTGCAGGGGAGGCGGGGCTCCCCGCGCCAGGCCAAAAGGCCGCTGGGGGTGAGCCCTGCCTCAGCCTTTTCATGCCCCCGCCAGCACAATCCTCTGTTGCTCCAGAGATGAAGTTTCTGACGCCAGGATCTCCATCCCATTAAAGGTGGGAATCCCGCTTCCAAAAGCTCCTTGCCAATCAGGGCTGTCAGCTCAGCAGTGCCACCGGGAGCAGTGACTACTGTCAGCATTGCAGAGGCTTGGATTCAAGTCCAGCATTAGAACCCTGATCTTCAGGTGAGTGAAGCAGGTTTGCCAGGGCCAGGCCGGAAGGCCCTGGTGAGGGGGATGGGGATGTGGTTGTAAAGCCCAGGGGAGGAGGTTTCTGGGAGGTGCAATGTTTCCTGGCCAGGGTCCTCCATGGGCCACAGATTGCCCATGAAGGAGGGATTCCCCCCTCCAAGTCTGCAGGGAGGACGCCTCATTCTACGAGGTTCCCTCCCCATATGGTGGAAGCACCCCCCCCCCCCACCAACCCACACCGCTGCTGGTTACATCCCAGTGGCCGGGGGGGTTGGGTGGGGTAAAGAGGCCCTTAAGTGGCCTTTGGGTGGGAAGCCCGTCATCGGTCTACCCACTCCCGGGAAATCGCTTGGCAGTGGAAGGGCAACGGGCCCTCCGCCCCCTGCCACTCATTGAGATTCTATGATGCCCCCCACAACCCCCGCCTCCGACCCCTCCTCAGGAAGGGGGGCCATAAAATCCAGCCCATTGTGTGAGACTTGTCCTCCATTGCCTTCAGTGCTCAGAACTCCAGGTTGGGTTTGGATAAACCCACAGCACAATGTCACCCATTTCATCCTTCCCCAAGAACATAGGGGCCCTTTGATGGAATGATGTTTCCAACAACACGACCCTATCAACATGCCACTTAATATTTAAGATTAACATGAGCCACTGTGCCAGGTGGTGCCAAGGGGAACAGTTAAATGAAGACAGTATTCGCTACTATAATAATAAAATAAAAACAAGAAATGCTGGAATCACTCAGCAGGTCTGGCAGCATCTGTGGAAAGAGAAGCAGAGTTAACGTTTCGGGTCAGTGACCCTTCATCGGAACAGTATTCGCTACTCCAGCCTGTTTTTGCAGAGACACAAACTCATACTGGGAATTCCACTGTCCAACCTCAGGCTGTCCCACTGTTTTCCAAACGTAAGGTGAATGAGCAGGAAATCATGAGGACGCTGCCCAAATTCCGAAGCGTGGAAACCCATGCCAGAGAATTAGTGGCAAAAACCTAAAGGACGTCACTTGATAATCAGAACAGATGCCGAAGAAGTTGTTATAGTTACTTTGGGAGTCAAATCACAGCCTGATTAGAAGAGGATTGCATTTCAAAGTCCATGTTTGGCCTAATTATTGACATATGGGCCCTGAATTTCAGCAGGGGTCCTCCAATTGCCTGCCAGAAGAACAGCAGAACCTCTAGATAAACAATTTTTATGTCCATTAATATCATTTCTTTAGAGCTTTTGCCAATCATCTCCTGAAGCTGCAGGGAATTCTGCGGTTGTCTTCTCTACATGATGGCCCATTGACCACTGGGGGAAGGTGGTGATTTGGGGCATCGGGGAAGATTGTTTGATGGGGTGTTTTGAAGGTTGATACTATTAATGGGCATGAAAGTACACTAGGAAGGCAGATAAGCATGGGATAGGATTGTAAAGTAACCTGGGGCTGCAAAGCTATGTTGGCAGCAGGAGGATGTGGGGGGGTGGGGGTGGGGGTGGGGGTGGGGCTGGGACAGAATGCGAACCCCTTATTTTTCTCCGGTGAGAGCAGCCTTGGGCAAATGTTTGAGCACGTGGGATGCTGATTAGAGCTCACACATTCCTATGCTGCCAAATAAAGTCTAAGGGGAACTGCAGTTAATGTTATATGACAGGATTTAACATTGTAAACTCACATCAAAGTGCCACCTGCAGGTGTAACAGCTCTGATTTATTGTGCCTCTCCTAACCCACCTCCCAATATAAAGTCATTGGATTCATTTTGGGAACTGCAATCCAATGGGTACAAAGCCCCTCGGTCACCCTCCTTAATTTTCTAATCAAGGAAGTTTCTTTTTTGGGTAGGAGAACCTTCAAGTTCATCAAAAACTGATTAACTGGTCATTCATCTCACTGTTGTTTGTGGGATCTTGCTGTCTACAGATTGGTTGCTACATCTGCGTACAAAACAACAAACTAAATCTGACTGTGATGCGTATTGGGATGTCCTGGGAGGAGAGAAGCTGTTAAGTAAATCCAAATCCTTACTTTCTGAAGTAGGTGTGCATTCTGGTCATTTGATCATAGCAAACACATAATTACTCTTCAGTGAGGGTACAGCAAGCAAGACAGGTGATTGCGAGTCTCATTAGCCCAAATTTTGAAGAAAACTCAAGAAAGCTCAATCACTTCTCTTTGGAAAATATACTTTGTAGGGGCATCATTGAAGCTGTCAAGATTCTTAAGGGATTGACAAAACTGATTCAGGCATATTATCCACTGTGGCAATGAGTTTGAACACCTGAGTCACAAGGCAACAATGAAGAATATGGAAGTCATATTGAACATTTTTATACAGAGGAAGAGAGTTCTGCAATGAGTTATCAGGACAGTCTACTGAAGCAGAGACTGTGCAGACAATGGGCTGAATTTTGAGCCCACAGCAGGGGTCTTGACACTGGGTTGGAAAGCCAAGGGCAACCCCACCTCGGCCATTTGATCAAATCACCCATCCTATTTTTCGACACTCAGGCAATTAACTGCCTGGCGCAGGGGCTCCCGTCCCTTTAAAAGATGGGAACCCGCCTTCTAGAGCTGTTGGCCAATAAGACAGCCGGCAGTTCTTCAGTCCCAGCAGCAGCACCAGCAGTAGTAGTCACTGAATGAAAGTAAATTTGTAGGGCTCACTGGGGCCAGTCAGGCAGGCCCTGGCAAAGCCTGATGGAGGGGAGGTCAATCGTGAGGGTGGCAGTGGAAGCGTAGTCTTTCTGAGGGAACAGCCCTTAATGCTGGGATAACCCTCCAAAAGTCACATGGTGCCCGATCAGGAGGCACACCGCCCCACCCTGAGCCCACAGCGAGGCCACCAGCTTTTACTGGGCAGCCTCCCCACCTGGCGGAGGGCCCCCCCCCCACCCTGTCATCGGTAAAATACCAGTGGTGGCGGGAAGAAGCCCTTAAGTGGCCCTGAATGGACCACTTAAGAGCCCCAATCGGCCTCTGGTCATCCTCGACCTTCCCCACCCCTGGTAAAATTTCATAGCATAGGAAAGCCGCAGGCATTCCACCCCTGACCTTCCCTTGTTATTATACGCACCTCCTGCCACTCCCCCGACCTTCCAGCCCGTACTTAAAGGGCTGATAAAATCCAGCCCAATGTGTGAAATAGGTCACTCAATGTGTGTCTGGAGAAAGGATTAGAAGAGTTTATTGTGCCTGAGATCAATCAATCTACCAGGGACAGGTATGTTGGGCCGAATGGCCTCTTGTTACCTGGTTTCCACGTGATACAGGCAAGAAACATGCAACAATGGCAGGAACATCCAGAACTCGGAGAGGCACGTTTAAGGGACACATTCCTTTAAGGCTGTATACCTGAATCTTCTGATCCTAACAGAAATAAACACAAAGTTAAACAGGAGTTGGGCCAGAAGCAGATCACAGAATGGTTCGTCAGCAGGAAACCCTGAATTGGAGGCAGATAGGCAGATGGACTGTAGAGGCTGAACAAATTCAGCAGCTGGGCTAATCACTGGAAACCATGCTTTATGGAGAGGAAGTGCAACTGTGTGTACAGAATCAGCAAACACTGAGAGCTGTGGTGATTCAGGACACTTGCACAGAGTGGTGGGAGGCAGCTTTATGTCCATGGATCCCCACATGCTGAGTTCATGACCTTGATGGCGTCATCAGGGGTGGTCAGCGATCAGGTGGATTGCCCCCCGTTGTCTTCACCGTGCTTTGGGGTTCTTGGAGACCTGGGAAGTGCAGGAGCAGTAATAATTGACAATATTGAACAAATACGTTTCTAATGGAACCTGGTATGAATTTACCTGTACAATCTGATGACCAAATTTATTTTATAAACTAGTTTATGGTTTGGTTAAACTGAGTTAGTAACTTTATTGAAATTGCCGTGAAGCTGCTCCTCAGCACTAGAGGTGAGCTCTGCCACCAGAGATTGGTTGTCAGTTACAGTACGAGGGAGATACTTTATCACTGTTAGCTGATGACAGTTTGAAAGGCTTGGGTAGGGACAGCGGCAGGTTTCTGGGAATCTTGCCCCTGGTCTAGGAAGCTCAGAGGCTGAAGCTAAACAATTAGCAACCTCAGAACAACATATCACCCCTGGAATCCGGAGCCTTTTTATTTTATTCAGCATCAGTGGTAGTCCCTTGTTAAAAGGCACTTAGTGCCTGAAATGAGGGACCCACCATCAGGAAGTGGGGGGTGGCCAGCTGCGAGGTGGCCAGCTGCGAGCCATCCTCCTGCCCTTGCTTCCGAGACCCCTCCCACCCTACCTGAGACGTGGGTCCAGCCTCTGATTGGCTGGCAGCTCTCCAAGGGCAGGACTTCCGGAGACAGGGTCTTTGATCCTGTGGAAGGCCCGCCACTGTCCACTTGCCTAATTGGCACTAGATTCAGTGGGCCTTCCACAGAAGAGGCGACGTAGAGATCTCGGCGTCATTTTTCCACCGCCAGGATAAAATTCCCCCTTTGATCTAGAAGGCTGTTACACCCCTTAGGTTAGGTAGTGGTACAGGTCTGTTTAGTGGCCATGGACAGGAGGGTGTCACTGTGAGTCAGGCAGGTAAAGGGACACCAGCTGCAGTGCTGGAGGAGACTCGGCCTTTGTCCTTATCCAACAGGTATGAGGTTCTTGCTGCCTGTGTGGATGAATCAAAGTTTGCAGGGTGGATGAGCAAATTGACCATGGTATCACAGTATAGTGAGGGGAATGAAAAGGAATGTGGGAGTGATAGGAGATAGTACAGTCGGGGGATAGATACTGTTCTTTGGAGTTCCGAAGGTTGCCTGCCAAGTGCCAGGGTTAATGACATCTCCTCGTGGCTGGAGAAGAACTTGGAGAGGGACGGGTAGGATCCAGTTGTTGTGGTCCAAATAGGAACATGGGCGGCACAGTGTCGCAGTGGTTAGCACCGTAGCCTCACAGCTCCAGCGACCCGGGTTCAATTCTGGGTACTGCCTGTGTGGAGTTTGCAAGTTCTTCCTGTGTCTGCGTGGGTTTCCTCCGGGTGCTCCGGTTTCCTCCCACAGCCAAAAGACTTGCAGGTTGATAGGTAAATTGGCCATTATAAATTGCCCCGAGTATAGGTAGGTGGTAGGGGAATATAGGGACAGGTGAGGATGTAGGAATATGGGATTAGTGTAGGATTAGTATAAATGGGTGGTTAATGGTCGGCACAGACTCGCTGGGCCTAAGGGCTGTATCTCTAAATCTAAAAAAAATCTAAAAATAGGTGGAATGAGGTTCTGTGGAGAGTGTTTGAGGAGCTAGGGTCCAAATTAAAAAGCAGAACCTCAAAGGTAGTAATCTCTGGATTGCCAGCTGGGCCACATGCAAATTGGCATTGGGTCAAGCAGATCAGAGAGTTGAATGCATGACTCAAAGTGTGATATAGGAGACAGGGATTTTGATTCATGGGACACTGGCACGAGTGCTTGGGAAAGAAGGAGCTGTTCCGTTGGGACGGTCTTCACTTAAACCCGGCTGTGATCAGTGTCCTGGCAAATCATATAATTAGGCTGTAACTAGGGTTTTAAACTAAAAAGTGTGGGTTGAGGTGAAATTTACAATTTGAGAAAAGTCAAGGCATGGAACAGTGTTGCATTTTGGATAAAGATAAGCAGCATGTGACAGGAAGGGACAAAGGATTTAACAGTAAATATACTATCAGTTAAGGTGAAATTGGGGAAAAATGGAAAAAGGTTAAATTAAAGGCACTTTATCTGAATACACAAGCATTCATAACGAGATAGACAAATTAATAGCACAAAGATAAATGGGTTTGATCTAATAACCATTACAAAGACATAGCTGCATGGTGACAAGAATTGGGAACGAAATATTCTGGGGAAATCGCGTTTTGAAAAGACACAAAATGGAAAAGTAGGGAGGGTGGCTCTGATAATAAGTGAGAAAGGATCTGGGCTCGGAAGATGAGGAAGTATAATCAGTATGGGTGGAGATAAGAAATAAGAAGAAAACATTAAATAAAAACAAGAAATGCTGGAACCACTCAGCAGGTCTGGCAGCATCTGTGGAAAGAGAAGCAGAGTTAACGTTTCGCGTCAGTGACCCTTCATCGGAACTGACAAATATTAGAAAAGTCGCAGGTTATAAGCAAGTGAGGTGGGGGTGGGGCAAGAGATAACAAAGGAGGTCTAGCTTGGACCAGGCCACATAGCTGACCAAAAGGTCACGGAGCAAAGGCAAACAATATGTTAATGGTGTGTTGAAAGACAAAGCATTAGTACAGATTAAGTGTAAATACACTGAATATTGAACAGCAGCAAGTGCAAACCTGAAAAAAATCAGTGGGTAAGCAAACTGAACAAACAAAGATGAAATGAAATAAATGCAAAAAAAGGATTGTAAAAAATGTAAAAAAGAATGTTAAAAAAAAGGGAAGATAAAATAACTAAAAATGAAAGTAAAATGGGGGGCTGTCATGCTCTGAAATTATTGAACTCAATGTTCAGTCCGGCAGGCTGTAGTGTGCCTAATCGGTAAATGAGATGCTGTTCCTCGAGCTTGCGTTGATGTTCACTGGAGCACTGCAGCAATCCCAGGACAGAGATGTGAGCATGAGAGCTGGGGGGAGTGTTGAAATGGCAAGCAACCGGAAGCTCAGGGTCCTGCTTGCGGACTGAGCGGAGATGTTCCGCAAAGCGGTCACCCAGTCTGCGCTTGGTCTCCCCAATGTAGAGGAGACCACACTGTGAGCAGCGAATACAGTATACTACATTGAAAGAAGTACAAGTAAATCGCTGCTTCACCTGAAAGGAGTGTTTGGGGCCTGGGATAGTGAGGAGAGGAGGTAAATGGGCAGGTATTACACCTCCTGCGATTGCAGGGGAAGGTGCCCTGGGACGGGGACGAGGTGGTGGGGGTAATGGAGGAGTGGACCAGGGTGTCGCGGAGGGAACGATCCCTTCGGAATGCTGACAGGGGAAGGGAGGGGAAGATGCGACTGGTAGTGGCATCACGCTGGAGGTGGCGGAAATGGCGGAGGATGATCCTTTGGATATGGAGGCTGGTGGGATGAAAAGTGAGGACAAGGGGAACCCCGTCACGGTTCTGGGAGGGAGGGGAAGGGGTGAGGGTAGAGGTGCGGGGAATGGGTCGGACACGGTTGAGGGCCCTGTCAACCACAGTGGGGGGAAATCCTCGGTTGAGGAAAAAGGAGGTCATATCAGAAGCACCGTCATGGAGGGTAGCATCATCAGAGCAGATGCGTCGGAGACGGAGAAACTGGGAGAATGGAATGGAGTCCCTACAGGAGGTAGGGCGTGAAGAAGTGTAGTCGAGGTAGTTGTGGGAGTCGGTGGGCTTATAATGGATATTAGTAGACAACCTATCCCCAGAGATGGAGACAGAGAAGTCAAGGAAGGGAAGGGAAGTGTCAGAGATGGACCATGTAAACGTGAGAGAAGGGTGGAAATTGGAAGCAAAGTTGATAAAGTTTTCCAGTTCGGGGCGGGAGCAGGAAACGGCACCGATACAGTCATCAATGTACCGGAAAAAGAGTTGGGGGAGGGGGCCTGAGTAGGACTGGAACAAAGAATGCTCGATATATCCCACAAAAAGACAGGCATAACTAGGACCCATGCGGGTACCCATAGCGACACCTTTTACTTGAAGGAAGTGCATGGAGTTGAAGGAGAAGTTGTTCAATGTGAGAACAAGTTCAGCCAGGCGGAGGAGGGTGGTGGTGGATGGGGACTGGTTGGGCCTCTGTTCCAGGAAGAAGCGGAGAGCCCTCAAACCATCCTGGTGGGGGATGGAGGTGTAGAGCGATTGGACGTCCAAAGTGAAGAGGAGGCGGTTGGGACCAGGAAACTGGAAATTGTCAAAATGACGTAGGGCGTCAGAAGAGTCACGGATGTAGGTGGGAAGAGACTGGACCAGCGGAGAAAAGATAGAGTCTAGATAGGAAGAAATAAGTTCAGTGGGGCAGGAGCAGGCTGACACAATGGGTCTGCCGGGACAGTCCTGTTTGTGGATTTTGGGAAGGAGGTAGAAGCGGGCTGTCCGGGGTTGTGGGACTATGAGGTTGGAAGCTGTAGAGGGAAGATCTCCAGAAGAGATGAGGTCAGTGACAGTCCTTTGGATGGTGGCTTGATGTTCGGTGGTGGGGTCATGGTCCAGAGGGAGGGAGGAAGAAGCGTCCGTGAATTGGCGTTGAGCTTCTGCAAGGTAGAGGTCGGTACGCTATACGACAACAGCACCACCCTTGTCTGCAGGTTTGATGACCATGTCGGGGTTAGACCTGAGAGAACGGAGTGCCTCAAGTTCAGAGGGGGACAGGTTAGAGTGAGTGAGGGGGGCAGAGAAATTGAGACGACCAATGTCTCGCCGACAGTTTTCAATGAAGAGATCAAGAGCGGGTAAGAGGCCAGGGGGAGGGGTCCAGGTAGAGGGAGAATGCTGGAGGCGGGTGAATGGGTCTGCTGGTCGGGGGGAGGACTCCTGGTCAAAGAAGTGAGCCCGGAGGCGGAGGCGAAGAAGGGTCACTGACCCGAAACGTTAACTCTGCTTCTCTTTCCACAGATGCTGCCAGACCTGCTGAGTGATTCCAGCATTTCTTGTTTTTATTTTATATTATATATTCGGGCAGTGGCTAAACCCGAAACACTACACGTGTAGTGTCTCCCACCCATCCTCCTCATCTAACCAAAAAAAAAGGACTCTTGTGTGGAGGGTTTGGTAAGGTAAGGTTTTCCTTTATTTGTTTTTATTCGCTGTTGTCAATTTAGAGCAGAGGGGTGGAAGCTAGGGCAGTTGCATTCTCCTCTTGCAGGATGTGGGAGGTAAGGGTCACCACTTGTGTCCCTGCTGACTTCACCTGTGAGAAGTGCACCCAACTCCAGCTCTTCACAGACCGCGTTAGGGAACTGGAGCTGGAGCTGGATGAACTTCGGATCATTCAGGATGCTGAGGGGGTGATAGAGAGCAGTTATAGGGAAGTAGTGACACCTAAGTCACAGGATAAAGGTAGCTGAGTGACCGTCAGGGGAGGGAAAGGAAATAGGCACACAGTGCAGGGATCCCCTGTGGCCGTTCCCCTCAATAATAAGTATATCGTTTTGGATACGGTTGGTGGGGACGACCTACCAGGGGAAAGCCACAGCGGCCAGGTCTCTGGCACTGAGCCTGGCTCTGCGGCTCAGAAGGGAAGGGGGGAGAATAGGAGAGCGATAATGATAGGAGATTCAATGGTTAGAGGAACAGACAGTAGATTCTGTGGTCGCGAACGAGACTCCCAGATGGTATGTTGCCTCCCGGGTGCCAGGGTCAGGGATGTGTCGGATCGAGTCTACAGGATTCTTAAGGGGGAGGGGGAGCAGCCAGAAGTCGTGGTACACATCGGTACCAATGACAAGCTAGGAAAAGGGATGAGGACCTGAAAAGAGAATACGGGGAATTAGGTTGGAAGCTAAAAGGCAGGACGAGCAGGACAGTAATCTCAGGATTGATACCGGTGCCACGTGCTAGTGAGGCTGGAAACAGGGAGCGAGTGCAGCTGAACACGTGGCTACAGAGCTGGTGTAGGAGGGAGGGCTTCAGATATGTGGATCATTGGGATACCTTCTGGGGAAGGTGGGACCTGTACAAGAAGGACAGGTTGCATCTGAACTGGAGGGGCACCAATATCCTGGGCGGGAGGTTTGCTAGAGCTCTTCGGGAGGGTTTAAACTAGTTTGGCAGGGGGATGGCAACCGGAGCTACAGATCAGTGGATGGGGTAGCTGTTGAACAGGCAGATACAGAGTGCAGAGAGTCTGTGAGGAAGGTTAGACAGTTGACAGGGCAAAGTTGCAGCCAGTATGATGGGTTGAAGTATGTCTATTTTAACGCAAGAAGTGTCAGGAATAAGGGTGATGAACTTAAGAGAATGGATCAGTACTTGGAGCTACGATGTTGTGGCCATTACGGAGACTTAGATATCACAGGGGCAGGAATGGATGTTGGATGTTCCGGGGTTTAGATGTTTCAAAAGGAATAGGGAGGGAGGTAAAAGAGGTGGGGGAGTGGCATTGCTAATCAGGGATAGTATCACAGCTGCAGAAAGGGAGGTCGTCGAGGAGGGTTTGTCCACTGAGTCATTATGGGTGGAAGTCAGAAACAGGAAAGGAGCAGTCACTTTATTGGGAGTTTTCTATAGACCCCCCAATAGCAACAGAGACACGGAGGAACAGATTGGGAGGCAGATTTTGGAAAGGTGCAGAAGTAACAGGCTTGTTGTCATGGGTGACTTCAACTTCCCTAATATTGATTGGAACCTCCTTAGTGCAAATAGTTTGGATGGAGCAGTTTTTGTCAGGTGTGTCCAGGAAGGTTTCTTGACTCAATGTGCAGATAGGCCGACTAGAGGGGAGGCTATGTTGGATTTGGTGCTTGGCAACGAACCAGGCCAGGTGGCAGATCTCTCGGTGGGAGAGCATTTCGGTGATAGTGATCACAACTCCCTGACCTTTACTATAGACATGGAGAGGGATAGGAGCAGACGGGATGGGAAATTATTTAATTGGGGGAGGGGGAATTAGAATGCTATTAGGCAGGAACTGGGGAGCTTAAATTGGGAACAGATGTTCTCAGGGAAATGTACGACAGAAATGTGGAGGTTGTTTAGGGAGCACTTGCTGCGACTGCTGGATAGGTTTGTCCCGACGAGGCAAGGAAGGAATGGTAGGGTGAAGGAACCTTGGATGACAAGAGATGTGGAACAGCTAGTCAAGAGGAAGAAGGAAGCTTACTTAAGGATGAGGAAGCAAGGATCAGACAGGGCTCTAGAGGGTTACAAGGTAGCCAGGAAGGAACTGAAGAATGGACTTAGGAGAGCTAGAAGGGGACATGAAAAAGTCTTGGTGGGTAGGATTAAGGAAAATCCCAAGGCGTTCTACACTTATGTGAGGAACAAGAGGATGGCCAGAGTGAGGGTAGGGCTGATCAGGGATAGTGGAGGGAACTTGTGCCTGGAGTCGGAGGAGGTAGGGGAGGTCCTAAATGAATACTTTGCTTCAGTATTCACTAGTGAGAGGGACCTGGTCGTTTGTAAGGACAGCGTGAAACAGGCTGATATGCTCGAACAGGTTGATGTTAAGAGGGAGGATGTGCTGGAAATTTTGAAAGACATGAGGATAGATAAGTCCCCGGGGCCAGACGGGATATACCCAAGGATATTACGGGAAGCGAGGGAAGAGATTGCCGCGCCTTTGCCGATGATCTTTGCGTCCTCACTGTCCACTGGAGCAGTACCAGATGATTGGTGGGGGGCAAATGTTATCCCTTGTTCAAGAAAGGGAATAGGGATAACCCTGGGAATTATAGACCAGTCAGTCTTACGTCGTTAGTGGGCAAATTATTGGAGAGGATTCTGAGAAACAGGATTTATGATTATTTGGAAAAGCATAGTTTGATTAGAGACAGTCAGCATGGCTTTGTGAGGGGCAGGTCATGCCTCACAAGCCTTATTAAATTCTTTGAAGATGTGACAAAACATATTGATGAAGGAAGAGCAGTGGATGTGGTGTATATGGACTTTAGCAAGGCGTTTGATAAGGTTCCCCATGGTAGGCTCATTCAGAAAGTGAGGAGGCATGGGATTCAGGGAAAGTTGGCTGTCTGGATACAGAATTGGCTGGCCCATAGAAGACAGAGGGTGGTAGTAGATGGAAAGTATTCAGCCTGGAGCTCGGTGACCAGTGGTGTTCCGCAGGGATCTGTTCTGGGACCTCTGCTCTTTGTGATTTTTATAAATGACTTGGATGAGGAAGTGGAAGGCTGGGTTAGCAAGTTTGCCGATGACACGAAGTTTGCTGCAGTTGTGGATAGTGTGGAAGGCTGTTGTAGGTTGCAACGGGACATTGACAGGATGCAGAGCTGGGCTGAGAAGTGGCAGATGGAGTTCAACCTGGAAAAGTGTGAAGTGATTCATTTTGGAAGCTCGAATTTGAATGCAGAATACAGGCTTAAAGACAGGATTCTTGGTAGTGTGGAGGAACAGAGGGATCTTGGGGTCCATGTCCATAGATAGCTCAAAGTTGCCACCCAAGTTGATAGGGTTGTTAAGAAGGCGTATGGGGTGTTGGCTTTCATTAACAGGGGGATTGGGTTTAAGAGCCGCGAGGTTATGCTGCAGCTCTATAAAGCCCTGGTTAGAGCACACTTGGAATATTGTGTTCAGTTCTGGTCGCCTCATTATGGAAAGGATGTGGAAGCTTTAGAGAGGGTGCAGAGGAGATTTACTAGGATGCTGCCTGGACTGGAGGGCATATCTGACGAAGAAAGGTTGAGGGAGCTAGGGCTTTTCTCATTGGAACGAAGAAGGATGAGAGGTGACTTGATAGAGGGGTACAAGATGATGAGAGGCATAGATAGAGTGGATAACCAGAGACTTTTTCCCAGGGCAGAAAGGGCTACCACCAGCGGGCATAATTTTAAAGTGATTGGAGGAAGGTTTCGGGGAGATGTCAGAGGTAGGTTCTTTACACAGAGAGTGGTGGGTGTGTGGAATGCGCTGCCAGCGGTGGTAGTAGAAGCAGATACATTAGGGCCATTTAAGCGATTCTTGGATAGGTACATGGATGATAGTAGAATGAAGGGTATGTAGGTAGTTTGATCTTCGAGTAGGTTAAAGGTTCGGCACAACATCGTGGGCCGAAGGGCCTGTACTGTGCTGTACTGTTTCTATGTTCTATGTTTCTAAGAGCAGGAAGCCTGAGGACTGGGAAAGTTTTAAATACCAGCAAAGGAAGGCTAAAACATTAATAAAGAGCGAGAGTAAACTAGCCTGAAATGTAACAGATTGGAAGAGCATCTACAAGTATGTAAAAAGGAAGAGAATAGCAAAAGTAAACATGGGTACCTTAGAAGCTGATACAGGAGAAATTATATTGGGAAATAAGGAAATGGCTGTAGGACTTACCATAAATAGTAGAGAACCAAGGGGCCAATGAGAGTGAAAAACTTAGTCATTAATATTAGTAAATAAAAAGTAGTGGAGAAATTAATGGGACGAAAAGCTGACAGATCTCTTGGACCTGATGCTTCCATCTAGGTTTCTGTAAAAGGTGGCTGCACTGGTTGTGATCTTCCAAAATTCCCCAGATTCTGGAACAATCCCAGTGGATTGGAAGGTTGCAGAAGTAAGACTGTTGTTTAGGAAAGGAGGGAGAGATAAAACAAGGAACTACAGGCCAGTTAGCCTGATATCAGTCATCAGGAAACTGCTGGAGCCATTATTCAGGAAATGGTAACAGGGCATTTAGAAAATTGTAATATGATTAGGCAGGCATAGTCTAATGAAAGGGAAATTGTGTTTGACAAATCTATTTGCAAATCTTTGTGGGGGAGTTTTATGCTCTCCACCGCGGCGGGTTTGGAAGCAGGGAGAGCATCTAATCGGGTGAGATGGTGCCAGGGGAGGAACCCCGCCACCTTCCCACCTCTGCCAAAGTTAAGTCTGGGACAGGAAGGCCTGTGAACAGCCTTCCCACCTCGCCGCCAATTGAGGCCCATAACTGGGCAATTAATGCCCAATTAAGGGCCTCATCCCGCCGCCTCCGCAATTAGCCAAGCCTGAACTAGGGACCTGACACCAGGAAAGAGGGACCCGCTGAGAGCTGCTGACCCACTCTCTTGCAACCCCCACCCTGACCTACCTATGGCCTTGGCTGGGTGCTCCACCTGCAACAATGGTGGTGCTGCTCAGTTAAAGAGCTGCCAGCCTCTGATTGGCCAGCAGCTCTCAGAGGGCAGGAATTCCGCCGCCAGGGTCCCTGATCCTGCTGCTGTTCAGTTAAGTGCCTAATTGGCACTTGATTCAGCGGGCCTCCCACAGGAGAGGCAATGCGGGGTTGTCAGCATTGTCCAGCTAAAACCCCAGCCCTTGCATCCTTCTCACACCTTACTTTCTTACCTAACTTTGTACCATCAGCAAACTTGGATATATTACACTCAGTGCTTTCATCTATGTCATTTTTCAAGGATGCAACCAGCAGGGTAGATAAAGGGTATGGTGTATTTGGATTTTCAAAAGGCATTCGATAAAGTGCCACAAGAAAGGTTGTTGCACACGATGAGAGTTCATGGGGTTGTGGGTAATACATTAGCATGGATGGAGGATTCGCTAACTAACAGAAAACAGACAGTATGGATAAACGGGCCATTTTCAGGCTGGCAGTCTGTAACTAGTGGGGTGCCACTATATTAATGACTTGGATGAAGGGACAGAGTGTAGTGTATCTGTTTGCCAATGATACAAAGCTAGGTGGGACAGTAAGCTGAGGTGGACATAACAACAACTTATTTTTATATAGCTTCATTAATATAATAAAACGTCCCAAGGTGCTTTACAGGAGAATTATAAAACAAAGTATGACACCGAGCCACAGTAGGCAATATTAGGTCAGATGACCAAAAGCTTGGTCAAAGAGCGAGATGTGGAGGCAAAGAGGTGCAGGGACAGTACTCCAGAGCTTCGGGCCTAGGCAGCTGAAGGTGCGGCCACCAATGGTGGAGCGATTAAAATCAGGGATGCAGAAGAGGCTAGAATTAGAGGAGAGCAGATATCTTGGAGGGTTGTGGGGCGAGAAGAGATTACAGAGATAAGAAGGGACAAGGCCATGGAGCAATTTGAATACAAGAGAGAGAATTATAAAATCAAGATGTTGCTTGACCAGGACCAGGTCAGCGAGCAGAGGGGTGATAGGGGAACAGGACTTTTTTTTAAATTTATTCATGGGATGTGGACGTCGCTGGCCAGGCCAGCATTTATTGCCCATCCCTAATTGCCCTTGAGAAGGTGGTGGTGAGCTGCCTTCTTGAACCGCTGCAGTCCATTTGGGGTAGGTATACCCACAGTGCTGTTAGGAAGGGAGTTCCAGGATTTTGACCAAGCGACAGTGAAGGAACGGCGATATAGTTCCAAGTCAGGATGGTGTGTGACTTGCAGGAGAACTTGCAGGTGGTGGTGTTCCCATGCATTTTCTGCCCTTGTCCTTCTAGTTGGTAGAGGTCGCGGGTTTGGAAGGTGCTGTCTGAGGAGCCTTGGTGCAATGCTACAGTGCATCTTGTAGATGGTACACACTGCTGCCACTGTGCGTCAGTGGTGGAGGGAGTGAATGTTTGGAGATAGGATCAGTTTCTGGTCAATGGTAGCCCCTAGGATGTTGATAGTGGGGGATTCAGCGATGGTAATGCCGTTGAATGTCAAGGGGAGATGGTTAGATTCTCTCTTGTTGGAGATGGTCATTGCCTGGCACTTGTGTGGCGCGAATGTTACTTGCCACTTATCAGCCCAAGCCTGGATATTGTCCAGGTCTTGCTGCATTTCTACACTGACTGCTTCAGTATCTGAGGAGTCACAAATGGTGCTGAACATTGTGCAACATTAGCGAACATCCCCACTTCTGACCTTATGACTGAAGGAAGGTCATTGATGAAGCAGCTGAAGATGGTTGGGCCGAGGACACTACCCTGAGGAATTCCTGCAGTGATGTCCTGGAGCTCAGATGATTGATCTCCAACAACCACAACCATCTTCCTTTGCTCTAGGTATGACTCCAGCCAGTGGAGGGTTTTCCCTGTGATTCCCATTGACCTCAGTTTTGCTAGGGCTCCTTGATGCCATACCCGGTCAAATGCTGCCTTGATGTCAAGGGCATCCACTCTGACCTCACCTCTTGAGTTCAGCTGTTTTGTCCATGTTTGAACCAAGGGCTGTAATGAGGTCAGGAGCTGAGTGGCCCTGGCGGAACCCAAACTGAGCGTCACTGAGCAGGTTACTGCTAAGTAAGTGCCACTTGATGGCACTGTTGATGGCATCTTCCATCATTTTACTGATGATTGAGAGTAGGCTGATGGGGCGGTAATTGGCCGGGTTGGACTTGTCCTGCTTTTTGTGTACAGGGCATACCTGGGCAATTTTCCACATTGCAGGGTAGATGCCAGTGTTGTAGCTGTACTGGAACAGGTTGGCTAGGGGCACGGCAAGTTCTGGAGCACAGGTCTTCAGTACTATTGCCGGAATATTGTCAGGGCCCATAGCTTTTGCAGTATCCCGTGCCTTCAGTCGGATACCACGCGGAGTGAATCGAATTGGCTGAAGTCTGGCATCTGTAATGCTGGGGACTTCAGGAGGAGGCTGAAATGGATCATCAACTTGGCACTTCTGGCTGAAGATTGTTGCAAATGCTTCAGCCTTATCTTTTGCACTGATGTGCTGGGCTCCCCCATCATTGAGGATGGGGATATTTGTGGAGCCACCTCCTCCAGTTAGTTGTTTAATTGTCCACCACCATTCACGGCTGGATGTGGCAGGACTGCAGAGCTTAGATTTGATCCGTTGGTTATGGGATCGCTTAGCTCTGTCTATTGCATGCTGCTTACGCAGTTTGGCACGCAGATAGTCCTGTGTTGTAGCTTCACCAGGTTGACACCTCATTTTGATGTATGCCTGGTGCTGCTCCTGGCATGCCCTCCTGCACTCTTCATTGAACCAGGGTTGGTCTCCTGGCTTGATGGTAATGGTAGAGTGGGGGATATGCCGGGCCATGAGGTTACAGATTGTGGTTGAGTACAATTCTGCTGCTGATGGCCCACAGTGCCTCATGGATGCCCAGTTTTACATTGCTAGATCTGTTCGAAATCTATCCCATTTAGCACAGTGATAATGCCACACAACACGGTGGAGGGTATCCTCAATGTGAAGGCGGGACTTCGTCTCCACAAGGACTGTGTGGTGGTCACTGCTACCAATACTGTCATGGACAGATGCATCTGCAGCAGGCAAATTGGTGAGGACGAGGTCAAGTATGTCTTCCCCTCTTGTTGGTTCCCTCACCACCTGCCGCATACCCAGTCTAGCAGATATGTCCTTTAGGACTCGGCCAGCTTGGTCAGTAGTGGTGCTACCGAGCCACTCTTGGTGATGGACGTTAAAGTCCCCCACCCGGAGTACATTTTGTGCCCTCGCCACCCTCAGTGCTTCTTCCAAATGCTGTTCAACATGGAGGAGTACTGACTCATCAGCTGAGGGAGGGCAGTAGGTGATAATCAGCAGGAGGTTTCCTTGTCCATGTTTGATCTGATGCCATGAGACTTCATGGGGTCCAGAGTCGATGTTGAGGACTCCCAGGGCAACTCCCTCCCTACTGTATACCACTGTGCCACCACATCTGGTGGGTCTGTCCTGCCAGTGGGACAGGACAGACCCGAGGATGGTGATGGCAATGTCTGGGACATTGGCTGTAAGGTATGATTCCTTGAGTATGACTATGTCAGCCTGTTGCTTGACTAGTCTGTGGGACAGCTCTCCCAACTTTGGCACAAGTTCCCAGATGTTAATCAGGAGGACTTTGCAGGGTCGACAGGGCTGGGTTTGCCGTTGTCGTTTCCGGTGCCTAGGTTGATGCAGTGTGGTCCGTCCGGTTTAATTCCTTTTTATTGACTTCGTAGCGGTTAGATACAACTGAGCGGCGTGCTAGGCCATTTCAGAGGGCATGTAAGAGTTAACCACATTGCTGTGGGTCTGGAGTCACATGTAGGCCAGATCAGGTAAGGACAGCAGATTTCCTTCCCTAAAGGACATTAGTGAACCAGATGGGTTTTTACAACAATCGACAATGGTTTCATGGCCATCATTAGACTAGCTTTTAGTTCCAGAATTAATAATTGAATTCAAATTCCACCTTCTACTGTGGTGGGATCTGAACCCATGTCCCCAGAGCAATACCCTGGGTCTCTGGGTTACTATTCCTGTGACAATACCACTACGCCACTGCCTCCCCTGATGCGAGCTAAGACGTGGACAACAGAGTTTTGGATGAGCTAAGTTTATGCAGAGTAGAATCTGGGAGACCAGCCAGGAGTGAGTTGGAATAGTCAAGTCTAGAGGTAATGAAGGCAAGAATGAGGGCTTCAACAGCAGATGAGGTGAGACGGGACGAATCAGGCAATGTTATGGAGGTGGAAATACGCGATCTTATTGATGGCACGAAGTCTGAAGCACATCTCAGGGTCAAATATAATACCAAGGTTGCAAATAGACAGGCTTAATCTCAGACTGTTGCCAGGGAGTGGAATGGAGTCGGTAGCTAAGGAACGGAGCTTGGAGCGGGGACCGAAAACAATGGCTTCAGTCTTCCAATATTTAATTGGAGGAAAATTTTGCTCGTCCAGTACTGGATGTCAGATAAGCAGTCTGATAATGTAGCAATAGTGGAGGAGTCAAGAGTAGTGGTGGTGAGGCAGAGCTGAGTGTCGTCAGCATACATATGAAAACTAATGCCATGCTTTCAGATCGTGTCACCAAGGGAAAGCATGTAGATGAGAAATAGGAGGGGGCCAAGGATAGATCTTTGGGAGACACCAGAGGTAATGGTGCACGATCAGGAAGAGAAGCCATTGCAGGTGATTCTCAGACTACAATTAGATCAGAATGGAACCAGGTGAGAGCAGTCCCACCCAACTGGATGACAGTGGAGAGGTATGGGAGGAGGATGGTGTGGTCAACTGTGTCAAAGGCTGTGGACAGGTTGAGAAGGACAAGGAAGGAAAGTTTACTTTTGTCACAGTCACAGATGCCATTTGTGACCTTGTTAAGAGCTATAAAGAATATGCAAAGGGATTTTTTTTTATTCATTCGTGGGATGTGGGTGTCACTGGCTATGCCAGCATTTATTGCCCATCCCTAATTGCTCGAGAAGGTGGTGGTGAGCTGCCTTCTTGAACCGCTGCAGTCCAAAGGGATATAGACAGGTTAAGTGAGTGAGCAAGAAGGTAGATGGAGTATAATGTGCAGAAATGTGAGGTTATTCACTTTGATAGGAAGAACAGGAAAGCAATATTTTTAAAAATGTTGGTGTTTAGAGGGATTTGGGGGTCCTTGTACAGGAACCACAGCATGTTATTAGGAAGGTATGTTGGCCTATTGCAAGGGGGCTGGAGTACAAGAGTAAATAAGTCTTACTGCAATTATATAGGGCTTTGATGAGACTTCACCTGGAGTACTGTGAACAGTTTTGGTCCCCTTACCGAAGGGAGGATATAGAGGGAGTGTAATGAAGGTTCACCAGATTGATTTCTGGGTTGAGAGAGTTGTCCCACGAGGAGAGATTGAGTAGAATTGGACCTATGCTGTCTGGAGTTTAGAAGAATGAGAGGGGATCTCATTAAAACATACAAGATTCTGAAGAGACTTGACCGTAGATGCTGGGAAACTGCTTCCCCCTAACAGGGAAATCTAGAACATGGGGGCACAGCCTCAGGATAAGGGGTCGATTATTTAGGAGGGAGCTGAGGAGAAATTTCTTCACTCAGAGAGTTGTGAATCTTTGGAATTTTCTACCCCAGAGAGTTGACGATGCTCAGTTGTTGACTATATTTAAGGCAGAAATAGATAGATTTTTGGACTTTAAAGGAATCAAGGGATATTGGGATCAGGCGGGAAAGTAAAGCTGTTAAGATCAGCCATGATCTTATTGAATGGCGGAGCAGGCTCGAGGGGGCCCCATGGCCTACTTCTCATGTACCCAGATATTCAACAGCAAACTGAAATTACAGAAACACTGCAGATGGAGACGTGTAAATGCCCATATAATGTAAATGATCTGCCTATATACAGTGTAAATGAGCAGGAATGTTTGTCTATGCCTGGGTTCTGTTACATGCTGTAGGCTCCGTGCCTTACAGACACTTCACTCACCTCTGTTGCTGTCCACAATGCAGTCTGCAACTTCAACTGACTGCTCAGTCTAACTCCAGGGCAGCTGATGTGATCCACTTCAATCAGTCCTTTGTCTATATTCACCACAGTGTAATTCCTACAGTTAGGGAAAAATATATATAACGTAAGTTTGTTGAAAACACTGTGGGGTGAAGAGCATCATATGTCCAGATTGATGGTACAAGATGAGCAGAAATATCCTCCAACTAATTACTGGGAAACCAAAGCCAATGGGCTGGGTTTTAGTGTGTAGGAGTGTGTGGGGTTTGGGAGTGGGTGAGTGGTTAAAATCGGCAAAATTGACAGTGCGTCATGAAGCCAGCTCCAACTTTCGCATCTGACTCCAGTGTTAGGCTGCTTGCCAGAACACCTCTCAGGAGAGGCAGGTTGTCAATATCCATATTTTAATCGCTCAATTAGAGTGATATTGACGTGGGTTTTCCTGGAACTTGCCAGTGAAAACAAGATGAGAGCACAGTGGCAACTGAGGGGGTTGAAGCTACATCACAGTAATATGTTAATAAGTACTAAGTACTTTTTTTGCTTTCTTACCTGTTTGTGGGAAAGGGTTTGTTTATCATACTTATGCGGACAGGTTACTTTACACATTTTGGACATTTCTTACACACTTTGGAGGTTTGGTGGACTGACCTGCACTTTGGAACTCTGATCAGCATGGCTGCTGCTTATGCTGAATTAGATTGGACCTCAGATGAGGACCAAGATAACCAGCATGAACAAGCAGCAGTGCCAACACCAGCCTGCTGCTCACAGACCTGTAACTCCACAGGACAGAAGGCAGCAGCAGAGACGTGCAGCTCGCAGGAGGTCATAACACAGGGCCTACAGGTAGAGGATAAGCTTGCTCAAACACCAGTGGCTCAGGTGGTTCAGGATGTCACGAGGAGGCGGCAGATCAGGTTGTGGCAGACATTTGCAGCTTACTGGAAGAAGACCTGCTGCCAGATGGAGCTGGAAGCCATGCTTTACCAGTTCCTGTCATGTCTCCACTGCCCTCAACTTCTTTGTCTCTGGACCTTCCAGGACGCTGCCAGAGACACGTGCCAGTGAGCGTCCCACAAATGCATAAGATAGGCGACTGATAGCTTGTTTGCCAGGGCCAACAATATTGGCAATTTTGACTGTAATGACGCCAGTCAGAATGAGCGAGTGCTAGGATTTGCAGCTTTGAAAGGCTTCTCACACGTGCAGAGCATCAACGATTGCAGACATTTGGCAATTAAGGCACTCCCAGATCACCCAGAGGTGTTTGGCAAATGCAAGGGCTTCCACTCCATCAATTTGCAGCTGGTGCAATCAGGCTTCCATCCTGCAGCAGTTCATCCTCTCTAATCTCTTCACAGCTTGAAGCAGAGTTACCGGCTGGCTACTTAGAGACAAGGGGTACAAACTTATAATGTGGCTTATCACACCTCTAAAAAACCTGAGGAATGCAGCACAAAAACGCTACAATGAATGTCATAGGAGCACCAGCTGTGTCAATGCGCAAGCCATTGACATGCTGAAGATGAGCTTCAGGTAGCTGGACAGATCTGGAGGTCTCAGAATGGTCATGGTGTGCACATTTAACACAGAACAACATACCTAGAGAGATACAGCACTGAAACAGGCCCTTCGGCCCACCGAGTCTGTGCCGACCATCAACCACCCATTTATACTAATCCTACATTAATCCCATATTCCCTCCCACATCCCCACCTTCCCTCAATTCTCCTACCATCTACCTGCACTAGGGGCAATTTACAATGGCCAATTTACCTATCAACCTGCAAGTCTTTGGCCGTGGGAGGACACCGGAGCACCCGGCGGAAACCCACACTGTTACAGGGAGAACTTGCAAACTCCACACAGGCAGCACATCCAGGGAGGCACTGCTGAAACAGAGTGCAGCCTTTGCCTGTCTCAACTCCACTCCAAGATTTGATTGTCTCTTAATGCCAGTTCCAACGGCTTCAACTTGCATGTTTGGAATTTCCCTTTAAATACTGGAGTTGAAATTGTGTCATGAGGGTGATCTTCACACCCCTGACACTAACTGAATAGAAAACCCAAAAATAAAATGATAGTAAGGTGGCGGAGTTAAAAAGCCACTGACAGACACACTGCACATATTTCTAGGTTTCCCATGTGCTATTACTCTCACCACCCACCACCCCCACCACCCCCCCACACCCCCCCACTCCCAGCACATCTGTGCATTAAAATCCAGCCCACAAACTCCGTTCCCTCACCACCAACTCCATCCCTCTCCTTGGCAACTGTCTGAAGCTGCAGCCGGCTGTTCACAACCCTGATGTTATATCTGACTGAGATGAGGTTCCAACCTCATATCCACACCGTCACGAAGACCACCTATTCCATCTCCGTAACCTTGCTTGACTTTGCCCCTGCCTCAGCTAATCTGCTGCTGAAACCCTCATTCATGCCTTTTTTACCTCCAGACTTAACTATTCAAAAACATCCTGGGTGGACTCCCACAATCTATCCTCCGTAAACATGAGGTCATCCAAAACTCCATTGCTCGTATCCCAGCTTACACCAAGTCCTATTCACCCATCACCCGTGTTTGCAGACCTACATAGGTTCCTGATCCAGCAATGTCTCAATTTTAAAACCTCTCCTTGGCCTTGCACCTCCCTATCTCTCTAAACTCTTCCAGCCCTACAACCCTTTGAGATATCTGTGCTCCACCAATTTGGGCCTCTTGAGCATCCCCAATTTTACTCACTCCACCACTGGCCCTTCCTTCAGCTGCCTGGCCCTAAGGTCTGGATTTACTCCCTAAATATCTCTGCCTCTCTAGCTGTCTTTCCTTCTTTTAAAAAGCTACTTAAAACCTATTTCCTTATTTGGCTTGGTGCCAAATTCCATTTGATAGCGTTCTTGTGTAGCGCCTCACTAAAGGCTCTATATCAATGGAAGTTGTTGTTGTATCCCAGTAATGTACAATATATTGAATTTGTTGTTTAGCTCTGTTAGTTTACGATCTTTTGTTTAGAAAAGGTATTGGGCATCCATGGAGCAGTAAACAGCCTTTTTTTGCACCAGACGTGATTTTGGATCATCTTGGACAACTGTTTGTTGACTCAACATGTTCCTCTTAAAGGTTGCATCACAAAAATGAAAAAAAATGAACTTTTGTCTGTTTAACTAACTGGGATCGATTTCCACTGCCTTTGTCTGGTGTTAATTAGCAGGAGTAGGCCATACAACTCATCGAGCCTACTCGGCCATTCAATAAGATTGTTACTCCACTTTTCTGCCTGTTCCCCATGACCTTTGAGTCACCTATAGTTCAAAATCTGTCCATCTCAGCCTTGAATATATTCAATGACTCACCCTCTACTGCTCCCTGGAATACAGAATTCCAAAGATTAATGACCCTCTGAGAGTAGAAATTCCTCCTCATCTGCATCTCAAATGGTGACGTCTTAGAGTCAGAGTAATGCAGCACAGAAACAGGCCCTTCGGCCCATCGTGTCAGTGCCAGCCATCAAGCACCTATCTATTCTAATCCCATTTTCCAGCACTCGGCCCATAGCCTTCTATACTATGGTGTTTCAAGTGCTCATGTAAATACTTCTTAAATGTTGTGAGGGTCTCTGCCTCGACCACCCCTTCAGACAGTGTGTTCCAGATTCCAACCACCCTCTGGGTGAAATTTTTTTTCCTCAAATCCCCTCTAAACCTCCTGCCCCTTACCTTAAATCTATGCCCCCTGGTTATTGACACCTCCACTAAGGGAAAAAGTTTCTTTCTATCTACCCTACCCTCATAATTTTGTATACCTCAATCAGGTCCCTCCTCAGCCTTCTCTACTCTAAGGAAAATAACCCTAGCCTATCCAGTCTCTCTTCATAGCTGAAATGCTCCAGCCCAGGCAACATCCTGGTGAATCTCCTCTGCACCCTCTCCAGTGCAATCACATCCTTCCTATAGTGTGGCGACCACACAGTACTCCAACTGTGGCCTAACTAGCGTTTTATACAGCTCCATCATTGTCTCCCTGCTCTTATATTCTATGCCTCGGCTAATAAAGGTAAGTATCCCATATGCCTTCCTAACCACCTTATCTACCTGTGCTGCTACCTTCAGTCCCTCTGTGCTTCCTAGGGTCCTACCATCCACTGTATATTCCCTTGCCTTGTTAGTCTCCCAAAATGCATCACTTCACACTTCTCAGGATTAAATTCCATTTGCCGCTGCTCTGCCCATCTTACCAGCCCATCTATTATCGTCCTGTAGTCTAAGGCTTTCCTGCTCACTATTTACGACACCACCAATTTTCGTGTCATCTGCGAACTTACTGATCATACCTCCTATATTCACGTCTAAATCATTACAAACATACACTACAAACAGCAAGGGTCCCAGCACCGACCCTGCGGTACACCATTGGTCACAGGCTTCCAATCGCAAAAACAACCCTCAACAATCACCCTCTGCCTCCTGCCACTAAGCCAATTTTGGATCCAATTTGCCAAATTGCCCTGGATCCCAGGGGCTCTTACCTTCGTGAGCAATCTCCCATGCGGGACCTTATCAAAAGCCCTACTGAAGTCCATGTAGACTACATCAACTGCTTTACCCTCATCTACACATCTAGTCACCTCCTCGAAAAATTCAATACAGTTAGTTAGACATGATCTCCCCCTGACAAAGCAATGCTGAACATCCTTGATTAATCCCTGCCTCTCCAAATGGAGATTAATCCTGTCCCTCAGAATTTCTTCCAATAGTTTCCCTACCACTGATGTTAGACTCATTGGCCTGTAATTACCTGGTTTATCCCTGCTATCTTTCTTGAATAATGGTACCCCATTCGCTGTCCTCCAGTCCTCTGGTACCTCTCCTGCGGCCAGAGAGGATTTGAAAATTTGTGTCAGAGCCCCTATTTCCTCCCTTGCCTCGCATAACAGCCTGGGATACATCTCATCTGGGCCTGGGGATTTATCCACTTTTAAGCCCGTTAAAATGCTAATACCTCCTCCCTTTCAATGCTAATTTGTTCAAGTATATCACAATCCCCCTCCCTGTTCTCTGCACCTACATCATCCTTCTCCCTAGTGAACACAGATGAAAAGTAATAATTTAAAACCTCACCTATGTCCTCCGGCTCCACACACAGATTGTCACTTTGGTCCCTAATGGGCCCTACTCTTTCCCTGGTTATCCTCTTGCCCTTAATATACTTATAAAACACCTTGGGATTTTTCTTTATCTTGCCCGCCAGTGTTTTTTCATGCCTCCTCTTCGCTCTCCTAATTACCTTTTTAAATACCCCCCTACACTTTCTATGCTCCTCTAGGCCTCCGCTGTTTTCAGCGCTCTGAATCTGCCATAAGCCTCCTTTATTTTCCTTATCCAATCCTCTATATCCCTTGACATCCAGGGTTCCCTGGGCTTGTTGGTCCTACCCTTCAACTTTACAGGAACATGTTGGCCCTGAACTCTCACTATGAATGACTCCCACTGTTCTGATGTAGACTTTCCTACAGTCCACTTTGGCCAGATCCTGTTTTATCATATTGAAATCGGCCTTCCGCCAATTCAGGACCTTTATTTCCGGTCCACCTTTGTCCTTTTCCATAGCTACCTTAAAGATAGATAGGAAAGTAACTTGTGAAGAGGACATAAGGAGGCTACAAAGGGATATAGATAGGTTAAGTGAGTGGGCAAAGATCTGGCAAATGGAGTATAATGTGGAAAAGTGTGAAATTGTCCACTTTGGCAGGAAGAATATAAAAGCATATTATCTAAATGGTGAGAGATTGCAGAGCTGAGATGCAGAGAGATCTGGGTGTCCTAGTGCATGAATCACAAAAGGTTAGTATGCAGGTACAGCACATAATTAGGAAAGCTAATGGAATATTATTGTTTATCACGAGGGGAATTGATTACAAACGTAAGGAGGTTATGCTTCAGTTATACAGGGCATTGGTGAGGCCGCATCTGGAGTACTGTGTACAGTACTGGTCTCCTTATTTCAGGAAGGATGTAAATGCATTGGAGGCAGTACAGAGAAGGTTTACTAGACTGATACCTGGAATGGGTGGGCTGTCTTATGAGGAGAGATGGGACAGGCTAGGCTTGTAACCGCTGGAATTTAGAAGAGTAAGAGGCGACTTGATTGAAACATATAAGATCCTAAGGGGTCTTGACAGGGTGGTTGTTGAAAGGATGTTTCCCCTTATGGGAGAATCTCCAACTAGGGGTCACTGTTTAAAAATAAGGGGTCGCCCATTTAAGACAGAGATAAAGAGAATTTTTTTCTCCGAGGTTCGTGAGTCTTTGGAATTCTCTTCCTCAAAAGGCAGTGGAAGCAGAGTCTTTGAATATTTTTAAGGCAGAGGTAGATAGATTTTTGATAAGTAAGGGGGTGGAAGGTTATCGGGGGTAGGTGGAAATGTGGAGTAATCAGTTCAGCCATGATCTTATTGGATGGTGGAGCAGGCTCAAGGGGTCGGGTGGCCGACTCCTGCTCCTAATTTGTATTCTCGTATCCCCAAAATGCTCCCCCATTGACACTTCTACCACTTGTCTGGCTTCATTAATTAGGATTAGGTCCAGTACCACCCCTTCTCTTGTAGGACTTTCTACGAGTGGGCTCAAAAAGCTCTCCAGGATACAGTTTAAGAATTCTGCCCCCTTTAAGCCTTTTGCACTAAGACTATCCCACTTAATATTATGGAAGTTGAAACCCCCTACTATTATTGACCTATTATTTTTAGACTTCTCTGAGATTTGCCTACATATCTACTCCTCTATCTCTCCCTGATTATTTGGAGGCCTGTAGTACACTCCGAGCCAAGTGATTGCCCCCTTTTTGTTTTTAAGTTGTACCCATATGACCTCATTTGAGGAACCTTCTAAGATATCATCCCTCCTTACTGCAGTAATTGACTCCTTGATCAATAGTGCAATGCCACCTCCTCTTTTACACCCTCCCCCCACCCCCCCCCCCCCCCCCCCCGGCCAGTCACGATGGCAGATTCTATACCCTGGAATATTGAGCTGCCAGTCCTGCCCTTCCCTCAACAATGTCTCTGTGATAGCAATAATATCATATTCCCATGTGTTAATCAATGCCCTCCATTCATCTGCCTTACTTGTAAGACTCCTTGGCATTAAAATAGATTCAATCCAGCCTTGCATTATTTGCTTGTGCCTTAACAAGTCTATATTTGCTCTGCCTTCCAGACTGACTTAGTTTCTCTTCTATATTTGGCTGTGCATCACACCCTACTGTACCTCCACTCTGCATCCCATCTCCCCCTGCCAAATTAATTGAAACCACACCAACCCCCCCCCACTCCCCCCCCCCCCCCCAACAACACTAGCAAACCTCCCAGCAAGGATGTTGGTCCCGTTCCAGTTCAGGTGCAACCCCTCCAACTTGTACAGGTCCCAACTTCGCCAGAAACAGACCCAGTGATCCAGGAAAGTAAAACCCTCCCTCCTGCACCATCTCTTCAGCCACGCATTCATCTGCTCTATCCTCCTATTCCTATACTCACTAGTACGTGGCACTGGGAGTAATCCAGAGGTTCCAACCTTTGAGGTCCTGCTTTTTAATCTGCTACCGAGCTTCCTAAATTCTTGTTCCAGGACCTCATCCCTCTTTCTACCTATGTCTTTGGTACCAATGTGAACCATAACCTCTGACTGTTTACCCTCCCCCTTCAGAATGTACTGCAGCCGCTCCATGATATCCTTGACCTGAGCAACAGGGAGGCAACATACCACACCGGAGTCACGTTTGTGGCCAAAGAAATGCCTATCTGTACCCCTTACAATTGAATCCCCTATCACTATATCTCTCCTACTCTTTTTGCTCCCCCCCTGTGCAGCTGAGCCACCCGTGGTGCCACAGACTTGGCTCTTGTTGCATTCCCCTGAGAAGCTATCTCCCCAAAACAGTAACCAAAGCGGAAAATCTGTCAGAGAGGGAGATGGACCCAGGGGACTCCTGCTCTACCTGCCTTGTTCTTCTACTCTGCTTGGCAGTTACCCATTCCCTTTTTGCCTGAGCAGTCTTTACCTGCTGTGTGGCCACCTCCCTGTACGTGCTATCCACGATGATCTCAGCCTCGCAGATGCTCCACAATGTCCCCAGCCGCCGCTCTACATCCGAAACGAGGATTTCGAGTAGTTGCAGCTGGAGACACTTCCTGCACATGTGTTCGCCCTGGGCACTTAGTGTCCCTGACTTCCCACATTGCACAGGAGGAGCACACAACGCTGCTGTGCTGCCCTGCCATGACATACCCTTAATTTACTCAAACATTTGAGATTATTTACACTAGGGACCTTGATTCCCTAAAATCCACTACTTACAATATAAAAAAAGTAATAATTACTCGTAATAATAATAAATTACACTAATTTTGAAAAAAAACACTTTAGTATTTATTTTGAAACTGTGCTCTTGAGCTCTAGACTCCCCCATGGGGAAAGCATCTTCTCAGCATCTACCCTATCAAGCCCCTTCAAAAGCCTATATGTTTCAATCAGATCACCTCTCATTCTTCTAAACTCCAATGAGTATAGGCCCAACATGCTCAATCTTTCCTCATAAAATAAGCCCTTCATCCCAGGAATCAACCTAGTGAACCTCTTCTGAACTGCCTCCAATGCAAGTCCATCCCTCCTTGAATAAGGAGACCAAAACTGTACGCAATTCTCTCGCTCTGGTCTCACCAATGCCCTGTAGTGTTGTAGCAAGACTTCCCTACTTTTATACTCCATCCCCCTTGCAATAAAGACCATTTGCCTTCTTAATCACTTGGTGTACCTGCATGCTGACTTATTGCGTTTCATGTAAGGGGACACCCAGATTCTCTGTATCGCAGCATTCTGCAGTCTCTCTCCATTTATTTATTCACATGGCCGGGGAAGCAGTTATAGTTTGATCCATTCAAAGGCTTCAGCTAATGCAGTGTACATAGTTGTGATGCCACCAGGAATGGATCACTCAGGGCAACAGTTCAATATGCGGATAATGGTCTGACTTGGATGGCTACAGTCACAATTTAATCTGGTCCTCATGGTTCCACTTGTGGAGCAAGTGGCCACATCTTCCCTGGCCCATCCTCAAGCGGTTGAGAATGTTCAGATTTTTGGTGGGTGGTTGAAACCTGGGACTTCACTGCTCGGGCCAGTTACCAGGTTGTGGTTGTGATGTTAGCAGTCAACCAGGAGGTGTGCCATTGAGAGGTGGGCTGTCGTTAGTTAATATGGTGTGGAGCGTGTTACAGTCGGAGCTATGAGATTTCAGGCGAGTGTGCGGAGGTTTTTTTGAGGTCCTGTATAAGTGGGAGTGTTTTGTTAGATGTCAGAACAAGAAGCCACTTGAGCAGTATTGGTCTCAACATTCCAGAAATAATCCTTGATTTCCCAGAGGGCAATCACTCTCACCTCACCTTTTGTTCTTTTGTCCAAGTTTGGACAAAGGGACTGAAATCTGACAAATACCCAGGATCTGAGGGCCTACATCCTAGAGTTCTAAAAGAGATAGCTGCAGAGATAGTGGATGCGCTAGCTATGATTTTCCAAAATCGGGGCGGCACAGTGGCGCAGTGGTTAGCACCGCAGCCGCACAGCTCCAGCGACCCGGGTTCAATTCTGGGTACTACCTGTGCGGAGTTTGCAAGTTCTCCCTGTGTCTGCGTAGGTTTCCTCCGGGTGCTCCGGTTTCCTCCCACCACCAAAAGACTTGCAGTTGATAGGTAAATTGGCTGTTATAAATTGCCCCTAGTATAGGTAGGTGGGAGGGGAATATAGGGACAGGTGGGGATGTTGTAGGAATATGGAATTAGTGTAGGATTAGTATAAATGGGTGGTTGATGGTCGGCACAGATTCGGTGGGCTGAAGGGCCTGTTTCAGTGCTGTATCTCTAAAAAAAATTTTTTTTTTTAAATTAAAAATTCCTTAGATGCGGCGCAGTGGTTGGCACCGCAGCCTCACAGTTCCAGCGACCCGGGTTCGATTCTGGGTACTACCTGTGCGGAGTTTGCAAGTTCTCCCTGTGACCGCGTGGGTTTCCGCCGGTGCTCCAGTTTACTTCCACAGCCAAAGATTTGCAGGTTGATAGGTAAATTGGCCATTGTAAATTGCCCCTAGTATAGGTAGGTGGTAGGGGAATTGAGGGAAGGTGGGGATGTGGTAGGAATATGGGATTAATGTAGGATTAGTATAAATGGGTGGCTGATGGTCAGCACAGACTCGGTGGGCCAAAGGGCCTGTTTCAGTGCTGTATCTCTAAATAATAAATAAATAAATGCAGGAACAGTCCCACCAGATTGGAAGTTGGCAAATGTAACACTGCTTTTCAAGAAAGGAGGGAGAGAGAAAATGGAATTGCAGGTCAGTTAGCCTGACATCAGTCGTTGGGAAAATGCATGGCAGCATTTAACAGAGTGTGACATCAAGGAGCCCTAGACAAATTGAAGTCAATGGGAATCGGGGGAAAACTCTCCTCAGGTTGGAGTCATACCTAGTACAAGGAAAACGGTTGTGTTGTTGGAGGCCAATCATCTCAGCCCCAAGACATTGCTGTAGGAGTTCCTCAGGGTAGTGTCCTAGGCCCAGCCATCCTCAGCTGCTTCATTAATGACCTTCCTTCAATCATAAGGTGGGGATGTTTGCTGATGACTGTACAATGTTCAGTACCATTCACAACTCCTTAGAGATACTGAAGCAGCCCATGCCCATATGCAGCAAGACCTGGACAACATTCAGGCTTGGGCTGATAAATGGCAAGTAACATTTGCTTCACACAAGTGCCGGGCAATGGCCAACTCCAACAAAAGAGAATCTAACCATTCTGCCTTGACATTCAATAGTGTTGCCATCACTGAATCCCCCATGATCAACATCCTGGGGGGGTTACCATTGACCAGAAATGGAACTGGAGCGGCCATATAAATACTGTGGCTACAACAGCAGGTTAGAGGCTGGGAATTCTGCAGCGAAAAACCCATTTCCTAACTCCTCAAAAGCATATCCACCATCTACAAGGCGCAAGTCACGACTGTGGTGAAATACGCTCCACTTGCCTGGATGAGTGTGGCTCCAACAACACTCAGGAAACACAACACCATCGAGTACAAAGCAGTCTGCTTGATCAGCACCCCATCCACCACCTTAAACATTCACTCCCTCCACCATTGGCACACAGTGGCAGCACTGCGTACCATATACAAGATACACTACAGCAACTCATTACACTTCCTTCGACAGCACCTTCCAAACCCGCGACCTGTTCCACCTAGACGGACAAGGGCAGCAGATGCGTGGGAACCATCTGCAAGTTCTCTTCCAAGCCATACACCATCCCGACCTGGAAATATATTGCCGTTCCTTCACTGTTGCTGGATCAAAATCCTGGAACTCCCTTCCTAACAGCACTGTGGGTGTACCCACACCAGATGCACTGCAGTGGTTCAAGAAGGCAGCTCAGCACCACCTTCTCAAGGGCAATTAGAGATGGGCAACAAATCACAGAATTGTTACAGCGCAGGAGGCAGCCATTCGGCCCATTGTATCTGCACCAGCTCTCCGAAAGAGCATTTCACTTTGTGCTATTCTGCTGCTTTCTCCCCATAACCCTGCACATTCTTCCCTTTCATATAACAGTCCAATTCCCTTTTGAATGCTTCAATTGAACCTGCCTCCACCACACTCTCAGGCAACACATTCCAGACCTTAACCACTCGCTGCGTGAAAATGTTTTTCCTCGTGTCGCTTTTGCTTCTCTTACCAATTACTTTAAATCTGTGCCCTCTCGTTCTCTATCCTTTCACAAGTGGAAACAGTATCTCCCTATCCACTCTTTCTAGACCCTTCATAATTTTGAATACCTCTGTCAAATCACCTCTCAGCCTTCTCTTCTCCAAGGAAAACAGTCCCAACCTCTCCTATCTATCTTCATAACTGAAGTTTTTCATCTCTGGAACCATTCTCGTGAATTTTTTCTGCACTCTCTCCAGTGCCCTCACATCTTTCTTAGAGTGCCCAGAACTGAATGCAATACTCCAGCTGAGGCCAAACTAGTGTCTTATACAAGTTCAACATACCTTCCTTGCTCTCGTACTCTATGCCCCTATTAATAAAGCGCAGGATACTGTATGCTTTATTAACCGCGCTCTCAACCTGTCCTGCCACCTTCAATGACTTATGCACATATACACCTAGATTTATAATCATCTTGAAAAGAATAAGTTCATTAGTGATAGTCAGCACATTTTTGTGACTGGTAGGTCGTGCCTCACAAACCTTATTGAGTTTTTTGACAAGGTGACCAAACAGGTGGATGAGGGTAAAGCAGTGGATGTGGTGTATCTGGATTTCAGTAAGGCGTTTGATAAGGTTCCCCACGGTAGGCTATTGCAGAAAATACGGAAGTATGGGGTTGAAGGTGATTTAGAGCTTTGGATCAGAAATTGGCTAGCTGAAAAAAGACAGAGGGTGGTGGTTGATGGCAAATGTTCATCCAGGAGTTTAGTTACTAGTGGTGTACCGCAAGGATCTGTTTCGGGGCCACCGCTGTTTGTCATTTTTATAAATGACCTGGAAGAGGGTGTAGAAGGGTGGGTTAGTAAATTTGCGGATGACACGAAGGTTGGTGGAGTTGTGGATAGTGCCGAAGGATGTTGTACGGTACAGAGGGACATAGATAGGCTGCAGAGCTGGGCTGAGAGATGGCAAATGGAGTTCAACGCGGAAAAGTGTGAGGTGATTCACTTTGGAAGGAGTAACAGGAATGCAGAGTACTGGGCTAATGGGAAGATTCTTGGTAGTGTAGATGAGCAGAGAGATTTTGGTGTCCAGTTACATAAATCCCTGAAAGTTGCTACCCAGGTTAACAGGGCTGTTAAGAAGGCATATGGTGTGTTAGCTTTTATTAGTAGGGGGATCGAGTTTCGGAGCCACGAGGTCATGCTGCAGCTGTACAAAACTCTGGTGAGACCGCACCTGGAGTATTGCGTGCAGTTCTGGTCACCGCATTATAGGAAGGATGTGGAAGCTTTGGAAAGGGTGCAGAGGAGATTTACTAGGATGTTGCCTGGTATGGAGGGAAGGTCTTACGAGGAAAGGCTGAGGGACTTGAGGTTGTTTTCGTTAGAGAGAAGGAGGAGGAGAGGTGACTTAATAGAGACATATAAGATAATCAGAGGGTTAGATAGGGTGGATAGTGAGAGTCTTTTTCCTCGGATGGTGATGGCAAACATGAGGGGACATAGCTTTAAGTTGAGGGGTGATAGATATAGGACAGCTGTTAGAGGTAGTTTCTTTACTCAGAGAGTAGTAGGGGCGTGGAACGCCCTGCCTGCAACAGTAGTAGACTCGCCAACTTTAAGGGCATTTAAGTGGTCATTGGATAGACATATGGATGAAAATGGAATAGTGTAGGTGAGATGGTTTCACAGGTTGGCGCAACATCGAGGGCCGAAGGGCCTGTACTGCGCTGTAATGTTCTAATTCTAATCCCTATGCTCCGACATGCTCTTTAAAATTGTACGCTTTATTTTATATTGTGTCTCCTTGTTTTTCCTACCAAAATGAACCACTTCACATTTCTCTGCATTATACTTCGTCTGCCACCTCTCTGCCTATTCCACCAACTTGTCTATGTTCTTTTGCAGTTCTACACCTACCTCCTCACAGTTCACAATGCTTCCAAGTTTCGTATCATCTGCAAACTTTGAAATTGTCCCCACTTCTGACCTTATGATGGAGGGTAGGCCATTGATGAAGCAGCTGAGGATGGTTGGGCTTAGGCCACGACCCTGAGGAACTCCTGCAGCAATATCTTGGGGTTGAGACGATTGGCCTCCAACAGCCACAACCATCTTCCTTGTGCTAGGTATGACTCCAAGGTCAAGGTCATTAATATATATCAGGAAAAGCAAGGGTCCCAACACTGACCCCTGGGGGACTCCACTACAAACCTTCCTCCAGCCCGAAAAACATCCATTAACCACTACTCTCTGTTTCCTGTCACTCAGCCAATTCCATATCCACGTTGATACCGTCCTTTTATTCCACGAGCTATAACTTTGTTCATAAGTTTGTTGTGTGGCACTGTATCAAACACCTTTTGAAATTCCATGTACACCACATCAACTGCATTGCCCTTATCAACCCTCTTTGTTACCTCCTCAAAAAACTGCAGAAAGTTAGTCAAACATGATTTTCCCTTAAGAAATCCATGCTGGCTTTCCTTAATCAACTTGCATTTGTTCATGTGACTATTAATTTTGTCCCAAATTATTCTTTCTGTAAGTATCCCCAGCACCGAAGGTAAACTGACTGGCTGTAGTTGCTGGGCTTTTTGAACAAGGGTGTAACCTTTGTAATTCTCCAGTCCTCCGGCAACACCCCCGAGTCTAAGGAAGACTGAAAAATTATGGCCAGTGCCTCCGCAATTTTCACCCTCACTTTTCTCAGTATCCTTGGATGCATCTCATCCGGTCCTGGTGCCTTATCCACTTTAAGTACAGATGGCCTATCTAATACGTCCTCCTTATCAATTTTAAGACCTTCTGGTGTCTGAATAACCTCCTCTTTCACCATTGCTGGATTGTACCTTCTTCCTTGGTAAAGACAGATGCAAGGTATTAATTTAATACCTCAGCTATGCCCTCTGCTTCCCTTTATGGCCCCTAATTGGCCCCATTCCTCCTTTTACCACCCTTTTATTATTTATATGTCGATAGAAAACTTTGGGATTCCCTTTAATGTTAGTTGCCAGTCTCTTTTTATGCTTCCTTTTTGCTTCTCTTATTTGCTTTTTCACTTCTCCTCTGGACCTTCTATTCAGCCTGGTTCTCAATAGTATTTTCTACCTGGCATCTGTCAGAGGCACATTTTTTCTTCTTTATCAATCTCTACCTCTCTTGTCATCCAGGGAGCTCTGGAATTGTTTACCCTATCTTTTCCCTTTGTGGGAACATACCTTGACTGTGCCCCAACCATCTCTTTGAAGGTAACCCATTGTTCAGCTACCATTTCTCCTGCCAATCTTTTACTCCAATTTATTCGCCCCAGCTCTGTTCTTACCCCATTGAAGTTGGCTTTCCCCCAGTTAATTATTCTTACTCTGGATAGTCCTTTGTCCTTTTCCATAGTCAGTCTAAACCTTGTGATACAATGATCACTGTCTCCTAAATGATCTCCTACTGATACTTGATCCATTTGGCCCACCTCATTCCCAAGAATCAGGTCTAGCAGTGCCTCCTTTCTAGTTATGCCCAGGTACCTGATGGTGTCCCCATGTACCCTCCAAACTGCACAAACCAGAGGGGCGGAGTAGATCCCAATGGGTCCAAACTGGACAGACCAGAGTGGGGTATGATGGCCCCATGCTGAGCCTTTTCAAATTGGTTTGATTCAGACAGCAGTGGTTGATCCCCTGATAAGTTATACTGAAGTGGCAGAACCATACCTGTCGTTTCCTTCTCCATCCCAGAAAATAACAGTACGCTCCAGTTCTTGAGAAGGGCAGAATGACCTTTGCTCGCCGCACTGCAGCATGTACATGAAGACTGGAAAACTGGGATCCTGCATCTGTCTGAGGGCAGAGCCTGCTCCTGGTCGCTAAACAATAACACATGGAAAGCACAATTCAGAAGAGTTTTCTTTGCTCAAGCATTGGTCAAAGTAAAATCGTAAATCACAAATCTGAACTGCTTACTTGGCATTAGACAATCGGGCCTGGATTTAGCTCTGTTATCCTGCAGAGACAGGCTGATGAATGGGCAGACACATGGCAGATAAAATTTAATGCAGGAAGTGTAAAGTGATATAGTTTGGTAGGCAGAACGAGGAAAGGCAATAAAAAAAATAAAGGATATAATCCTGACCCAAATCAGGAGGGTTAGCTGCAGAGACAGTGACAAAATGGAACCGCCCTGAATCATTGATGAACCCTGACCCAAGAAAGTGGGGGCAGGATAGAAGAGCTGGAATCCCACTCAATCCACCAGGTGAAGGAGTAAAATCCAGACTTTCATCTCCAGGGCTGCTCACAGATACAAACATTGTGTCTCTTTCTCTAACTGGTCCTCGGCACTTTTCCTTCTTCCTCTAATGTTTCTGCGTCCCTGTGTCCATATTTCTATTTATACTCCAATATTGCAATCTCTCTCACTTACTCGTGCTCTACAGCTCTTACGCAATCTGCTGTGATCATAGAATGATTACACCATAGAGGAAACCAGGTCCATGCCAGCTCTCTGTAAGAGTAAATTCTTTGAGGAAGTGACAAAGTTGATTGATGAGGGAAGGGCTGTAGATGTCATATACATGGACTTCAGTAAGGCGTTTGATAAGGTTCCCCATGGTAGGCTGATGGAGAAAGTGAAGGCGCATGGGGTCCAAGGTGTACTAGCTAGATGGATAAAGAACTGGCTGGGCAACAGGAGACAGATAGTAGCAGTGGAAGGGAGTTTCTCAAAATGGAGACGTGTAACCAGTGGTGTTCCACAGGGATCCGGGCTGGGACCACTGTTGTTTGTGATATACATAAATGATTTGGAGGAAAGTATAGGTGGTCTGATTAGCAAGTTTGCAGACGACACTAAGATTGGTGGAGTAGCAGATAGTGAAGGGGACTGTCAGAGAATACAGCAGAATATAGATAGATTGGAGAGTTGGGCAGAGAAATGGCAGATGGAGTTCAATCAGGGCAAATGCGAGGTGATGCATTTTGGAAGATCCAATTCAAGAGTGAACTATACAGTAAATGGAAAAGTCCTGGGGAAAATTGATGTACAGAGAGATTTGGGTGTTCAGGTCCATTGTTTCCTGAAGGTGGCAACGCAGGTCAATAGAGTGGTCAAGAAGGCATACAGCATGCTTTCCTTCATCGGACGGGGTATTGAGTACAAGAGTTGGCAGGTCATGTTACAGTTGTATAGGACTTTGGTTCGGCCACATTTGGAATACTGCGTGCAGTTCTGGTCGCCACGTTACCAAAAGTATGTGGATGCTTTGGAGAGGGTGCAGAGGAGGTTCACCAGGATGTTGCCTGGTATGGAGGGCGTTAGCTATGAAGAGAGGTTGAGTAGATTAGGATTATTTTCATTAGAAAGACGGAGGTTGAGAGGGGACCTGATTGAGGTGTACAAAATCATGAGAGTTATAGACAGGGTGGATAGCAAGAAGCTTTTTCCCAGAGTGGGGGATTCAATTACTAGGGGACACGAGTTCAAAGTGAAAGGGGAAAAGTTTAGGGGGGATATGTGTGGAAAGTTCTTTACGCAGAGGGTGGTGGGTGCCTGGAACGCGTTGCCAGCGGAGGTGGTAGACGCGGGCATGATCGCGTCTTTTAAGATGTATCTAGACAGATACATGAATGGGCAGGAAGTAAAGAGATACAGACCCTTAGAAAATAGGCGACAGGTTTAGATAGAGGATCTGGATCAGCGTAGGCTTGGAGGGCCGAAGGGCCTGTTCCTGTGCTGTAATTTTCTTCGTTTTTTTTAAGTACCTCAGCTTGTTTCACTCCCCTACCTTTTCCCTGAGGCCCTGCAAATTTTCTCTCTTCAGGTAATCACCCAACTCCCTTTTGAAAGCCACAAATAATCTGCCACCACCATATTCTCAGGCAGTGCATTCCAGATCATAACCCTTGCTGTGTAAAAAAGTTTTTCCTCCTGTCGCCTCTGGTTCTTTTGCCAATCACTTTAAGTCGGTATTCTCTGGTTCTTGACCCTTCTGCCAACAGGAATGGTTTCTCCCTATCTTCTCTGTCCAGACCCCTCATGATTTTGAAAACCACTATCAAATCTCTCAACCTTCTCTGCTCTAAGGAAAACAGCCCAAGCTTCTCCAATCTATCCATATAACTGAAGTTTCTCATCCCCAGAAGCATTCTTGTAAATCTTTTCTGCACCCTCTCTAAAGCCTTCATATCCTTCCTAATATGTGGTTCCAGAATTGGACACAATACTCCAGTTGAGGCTGCACCAGTGCTTTATAAAGTTTCACCATAATTTCCTTGCTTTTGTATTGTATACCTCTATTTATAAAGCCCAGGATCCCTTGTGCTCTATTAACCACGTTCTCAACCTGCCCTGCCACTTTCAATGATTTATGCACACAAACCCCCTGGTCCCTCTGCTCCTGCACACCCTTTAGAATTATATCCTTTATTTTTTATTGGCTTTCCTCATTCTGCCTACCAAACTGCATCACTTCACACTTTTCTGCATTAAATTTTATCTGCCATGTGTCTGTCCATTCATCTGCCTGTCTATGCCCTCTGAAGTCTATCACTATCCTGCAGGCAGATTTGAGAGTGTTAGGAAGGAAACTAGCAAGCAGGACCTTTGAAGTAGTAATCTCTGGATTACTCCCTCTGCTACATGCCAGTAAGTATAGAAATGGGAGGGTAGAGCAGATGAATGCATGGATGGAAAAATGGTGTAGGAGGGAGAGCTTTAGATTCCTGGGACATTGTGTCCAGCTCTGGAGGAGAGAGGACCTGTACAAGCCAGACGGAGTGAACCTGAACAGAGCCAGGTCCAATGTCCTTGCAGGACCTCGTCCTCTTTTTACATATGTTATTGCTACTGAAATAGGCCATGACTACTGGCTATTCACCCTCCCCCCTCAGAGTGCTCTGCAGCCGCTCAGTGATATCCTTGACTCTGGCACCCGGGAGGCAACATACCATCCTGCATTCACGTTTGAGACCACAGAAATACCTGTCTGTTCCCTGAACTATGGAATCCCCTACCACTATTGCTTTCCCAATCATCCTCCTGCCCCCTGTACATCTGAGCCAGGCGTGGTGCCGTGGACTTGCCTCTGGCTGCACATCCCAGAGGAACCAACACTCTCACCTGTATTCAGAACTGAATACTGACTGGTGGGTGAGATGCACTCCGGGGACTCCTGCACTACCTGGCAGTCATCCATTCCCTCTCTGCCTGCATACCCTTAAACTGCACGGTGACCAAATCCAGAAACGTGCTATCCACGTAGTTCTTAGCCTTGCCGATACACCGTAGTGAACCCAGCGGCTACTCAAGCTCCAAAACTCAGAGCTCAAGCTCCTCCAGCTGACAGCAATTCCTGCACATGTGGTTGTCCAGTACACGAGAAGTACCCTGGAGTTCCCATGTTACAGGATGTGCATTCCATAGGACTGAGGATCCCTGTCATGCCTTTATTAGATTAATTAAACTTAACAGAAATAAACTAAATATTTATGAAACACTTATTTAAAAAAAACTCAGCAGTCAGCTCCCTCCCTTGTGCTGACGATACTTTTAGTTTTTTTTTATTACCTTGCTCCCTGAGGCTCACACACATTCTGATCTGCTGCTCTGATCCCAAACTCCTTCTGTTACATGCTCCTCATCTAGGGGCTCTCAGAACAACCAAACACCTACCTGTTTCCCAGTGATGCCACTCCTTGATTTTTTTTTGTTCATTTGCTCTCCCAGTGCTCTCTCTGACTCCCGCTGCCATTTTTATCTGTTGGTCTCTGGCACTACTTTCCCTCAGGCACATTCTCTCTCTGACTCCTGGGTAGAATTGTGTGTAGGTGGTGGGGAAAACCGATGCCGAGATCCCCACATTGATTCTTGTACGGGAGGTTTGCCAAATTTAGTGCTAATCAGGCACTTATTTGACAGCGCCAGGCCTTCTGTATGATTTAGGGCCCCGCCGCCGGCCAATCAGAGGCCGGTGGCTGCTGCTGTAGCTGCAGCAACCACACAACGAGGAGGGCGCTGGGACTGGCAGCCTGAGGGAGAGGGTCTGGGCACTGTGTTGATGCGGGGTAGCCAAAGTGTCCTCTGCCAGCAGTGACTGAACCCACATGCATTTTGAAGTTTTTGGTCATTTGATTGGGAGACTTAGCTCCTGAGGGAGGGAGGAAAATCACCGATTGCATCAGATTTGAGAGGCCTGAACTTTGTACTTGGGCATCAAGAACTGGTTTGGTGCTTGGTCCTTATATATGGCTATACTTTTTCTCTCCACTCTGTGAAGTGCTTTGGAATGTTTTCTGCACATTATGAATGCAAGTTGTTGACCTTTCACCTTCCTGTCCTTTCCTTGTTGGCCTTTCACCTTCCTGCCCCATTGCCTGTGGCCCTTTACCTTTTCAGGTTTTGTATCCCAGCACTTGAACATCAGATTGTGCATTCTGTGGAACTGCACTTCCTCCAGGGCTCCCAGTGAAGGTCTCACTCCTTTCGACAGCTTTTTAGCAATCTGCGCCTGGTGTTGTCCAAGGACTGGCCGTTGTCCAGACAGCAACTCATACAGGACCATTCCGTATGAAAACATGTCAACCTTTTAAAAAAAAAGCATAGATTTATTTGTCAGAATGTGTGAAAACTTCTGCCATGCTCACTGACACTTTATTCATCAATTCCAAATTACACAGTCACAGAAATGTTTAATTTTTCACCATTCCTTTCGCACAGATATTAAAATAATGGCAGCACAGTGGTGCAGTGGTTAGCATCGCAGCCTCACAGCTCCAGCGACCCGGGTTCGATTCTGGGTACTGCCTGTGCGGAGTTTGCAAGTTCTCCCTGTGACTGCATGGATTTTCGACAGGTGCTCCGGTTTCCTCCCACAGCCAAAGACTTGCAGGTTGATAGGTTAATTGGCCATTATAAATTGCCTCTAGTATAGGTAGGTAGTAGGGGAATTGAGGGAAGGTGGGGATGTGGTAGGAATATGGGATTAATATGGGATTAGTATAAATGGGTGGTTGATGGTCGGCACAGACTCAGTGGGCCGAAGGGCCTGTTTCAGTGCTGTATCTCTAAATAAAATAAATAAAAATAAAATAAAATAGGATTAATGTTTCTCTTACATTTGTTTTATTTATCCTTATTGTTCTAGATACTCTTTAGTTCCTGTACCAGAGATTATTCCTGCTACTAAGCCCTTCCTCAAACAACGTTGATTGTTTTCACATCTGCTTTGACATCAGGTAAGGTTTGTTTACCCAGGATGGATAAAATAATGGAAGGGCTGGATAGTGTGCCTATTGAGAGATTATTCCTGTTAAAGAGATTGGAGAGGGCCAGGAGACACAAATATAAATTGTGTAAGAGTAGGAATAGACAGGATGATTGGCATCGTGTCACAATGCTAGAAAAACAGAGTGCAGTTAAGGTAGTCGCAAAGTGCATTGCACTTTTGAACTACAAGAAAGCCCCCAGCGAGTTAACATCCGTAGCACTTAAAGCAGCCAGAAGCACTGCACAAAGAACAGCCAGGCGTTGCGCAAATGACTACTGGCAACACCTATGCAGTCATATTCAGCTGGCCTCAGACACCGGAAACATCAGAGAAATGTATGATGGCATAAAGAGAGCTTTTGGGCCAACCATCAAGATCGCCCCCCTCAAATCTAACTCAGGGGACATAATCACTGACCAACGCAAGCAAATGGACCGCTGGGTTGAGCACTACCTAGAACTATACTCCAGGGAGAATGTTGTCACTGAGACTGCCCTCAATGCAGCCCAGCCTCTACCAGTCATGGATGAGCTGGACGTACAGCCAACAAAATCGGAACTCAGTGATGCCATTGATTCTCTAGCCAGCGGAAAAGCCTCTGGGAAGGACGGCATTACTCCTGAAATAATCAAGAGTGCCAAGCCTGCTATACTCTCAGCACTACATGAACTGCTTTGCCTGTGCTGGGACGAGGGAGCAGTACCTCAGAACATGCGCGATGCCAATATCATCACCCTCTATAAAAACAAAGGTGACCGCGGTGACTGCAACAACTACCGTGGAATCTCCCTGCTCAGCATAGTGGGGAAAGTCTTTGCTCGAGTCGCTTTAAACAGGCTCCAGAAGCTGGCCGAGCGCGTCTACCCTGAGGCACAGTGTGGCTTTCGTGCAGAGAGATCGACCATTGACATGCTGTTCTCCCTTCGTCAGATACAGGAGAAATGCCGCGAACAACTGATGCCCCTCTACATTGCTTTCATTGATCTCACCAAAGCCTTTGACCTCGTCAGCAGACGTGGTCTCTTCAGACTACTAGAAAAGATTGGATGTCCACCAAAGCTACTAAGTATCATCACCTCATTCCACGACAATATGAAAGGCACAATTCAACATAGCGGCACCTCATCAGACCCCTTTCCTATCCTGAGTGGCGTGAAACAGGGCTGTGTTCTCGCACCCACACTTTTTGGGATTTTTTTCTCCCTGCTGCTCTCATATGCGTCCAAGTCTTCAGAAGAAGGAATTTTCCTCCACACAAGATCAGGGGGAAGGTTGTTCAACCTTGCCCGTCTAAGAGCGAAGTCCAAAGTACGGAAAGTCCTCATCAGGGAACTCCTCTTTGCTGACGATGCTGCTTTAACATCTCACACTGAAGAGTGTCTGCAGAGTCTCATCGACAGGTTTGCGGCTGCCTGCAACAAATTTGGCCTAACCATCAGCCTCAAGAAAACGAACATCATGGGACAGGACGTCAGAAATGCTACATCCATCAATATTGGCGACCACGCTCTGGAAGTGGTTCAAGAGTTCACCTACCTAGGCTCAATTATCACCAGTAACCTGTCTCTAGATGCAGAAATTAACAAGCGCATGGGAAAGGCTTCCACTGCTATGTCCAGACTGGCCAAGAGAGTGTGGGAAAATGGCACACTGACACGGAACACAAAAGTCCAAGTGTATCAAGCCTGTGTCCTCAGTACCTTGCTCTATGGCAGCGAGGCCTGGACAACGTACGTCAGCCAAGAGCGACCTCTCAATTCATTCCAGCTTCGCTGCCTCCGGAGAATCCTTGGCATCAGGTGGCAGGACCGTATCTCCAACACAGAAGTCCTCAAGGCGGCCAACATCCCCAGCTTATACAGACTACTGAGTCAGCGGCGCTTGAGATGGCTTGGCCATGTGAGCCGCATGGAAGATGGCAGGATCCCCAAAGACACATTGTACAGCGAGCTCGCCACTGGTATCAGACCCACCGGCCGTCCATGTCTCCGCTTTAAAGACGTCTGCAAACGCGACATGAAATCCTGTGACATTGATCACAAGTCGTGGGAGTCGGTTGCCAGCGTTCGCCAGAGCTGGCGGGCAGCCATAAAGACAGGGCTAAAGAGTGGCGAGTCGAAGAGACTTAGCAGTTGGCAGGAAAAAAGACAGAGGCGCAAGGGGAGAGCCAACTGTGTAACAGCCCCGACAAACAAATTTTTCTGCAGCACCTGTGGAAGAGCCTGTCACTCTAGAATTGGCCTTTATAGCCACTCCAGGTGCTGCTCCACACACCACTGACCACCTCCAGGCGCTTATCCATTGTCTCTCGAGATAAGGAGGCCAAAGAAGTTAAGGTAGTAAATGAACTGCACACGTGTAGATTCTCTGTGGTGCTTGGGCTGTTGATGCAACTGGAATTCCTGTAAATCTTAGAAAAGCTTTTCCCCCTTGCTGACTCTAGCACAACACAAGAACAGCAGAACAAATGCCATCTTAAAGGATAAACTTTAAAAATTCTCACCTGGTTTTCAAATCCCTTCATGGCCTCACCCGCCTCCCAAGAGGCCAAGGATAGATACTTGAGGGTCACCAGAGGTTAACAGTGTAGGAACAGGATGAGAAGCTATTGCAGGTGATTCTCTCTCTGGCTACGATTATATGGATAAGAATGGAGCTGTATGACAGAGAGGCACTGGAGGAAGATGGTGTGATCAACCGTGTCAAAAGCCACAGACAAGTTGAGTAGGATAAGGAGGGAAAGTTTACCTTTGTCAAAGTCATTTTATCCTGGCGATGGGGAGCTCAACGTCCGGAAAAAGCGACACTGAGAATCCCACGTCGCCTGTTCTATGGAAAGCCCTCCGAATCTCCTGCCAATTAGGCACTTAAGTGGACAGTGATGGGCCTTCCACGGGATCAAGGATCCCGACAATGGAAACCCTGCTCTCGGAGTTGGAGGCCAGAGCTCTTCTACTGAGCAGCGCCACCACAGAGGCAGTGGCTGCTGCCGGTGGAGCACCTACCCAAGGCCCAGGAGTTTTGCTGGATCCAGGCCACAGGTAGGTCAGGGTGGGAGGGGTCTCGCGGAATGGGGGACGTGGGGGAGAGGGTCGTTATCAAGGGCTGCGGGTTGGCTTCCTGATGCTGGTATATTCAAACTGTCTGAGAGGGACAAAGAAAAATCTTCAAAGCTAAGAGGTATCAATTGAACCCATCCTGAAACATTCCAGAATTGAATGTCTTCTTCTGAAATAAAGAAGGTGTGAAGTAGCCACATCCTGGGCTATTGTGCGATCACCATGGGGAAGACCCAGAGGTGAGAAGCAACACAGCTTTACCTTAACAAGCAACTGACAGAGAGAGACAGAGACTCCAGAAAAAAAAGCAGCATCCAGAAGCTTGTTTCCAGCAAACCAAAAGGCACATGTCCTGCTGTAGAATTTTGCATCTACACTATATAGCAGTGAACTAGAAGTGATCCACTGTCTTCAACTGAACTTTCAACCAAGAGAGAAATCTACAATCACCTCAGGCCTGTACCCAATGTGAACCTGATTTCCAAGAGAATTCAACAGGTTTGCCATGATCTCCCCTGAAACCCACCCTCACTTATAATTGCTTACCCCTTTTTTCCTGTCTCTTGTGTGTGTTTGTGTGGGCGCGCAAGCAAATGCGTAAGTGGCTGCAGTTGCGACAATTTTGGGATAAGGTGTTTTGATAGATAAATAATTGTTTTAAACCTACAAGAAAACCTCTCACTGTCTGTTTATTTAATAAATCAAACACCAAGTGGTTAAACTCCAATACCAAAACACACTTGCTGCGGTCAGGTGAGAGTTGATCAGTGAGAACCACCCCTGACCGCACCACCTGGCCGTAACAACAGTCACAAGGACTTGATATCCCAGTTATAGGTCACTGCAGGCACAGTTTTATCTTTAAATTGCAATCTGATCGAAAACTACTACTATTTAGTGCAATATTTCAGACAAACAAATTCCGCTGCATACCTTTTCATCATAAACAATTCCAGGCATGACTTCTGGTGCCTGATATCCAGGAGTACCTTCTACACCAAGGGCTCCCTCATGGAACGACTGACGAGATATCCCATAATCAGACAGCTTCACATTTACTGGGTCTGTCACATCCAGAGTCCAAACTAAAACGTTATCGGACTTCAGGTCACAGAAGATGATGTTTTTTTTATGCAGATAGGCCAAGCCGGCTGCAATTTGATAGGCTATTCTGTGAGTTAACATGTGTCCCAGGGGTATGGACAAGGTGCCTGTTTGAAAGAGAACAGCTGTTTTATGCTTACACAATGAATAACCTGTAGTTCATTTTAGATAACCATTCTTTCACTGATAGGATTTAAAATTAGTGTAAATCATGAACCTTTATTACTCGATAATGGGAGCTAACAGATCCACAACAAATCCTGCCGTTGTGTTATAATCTGCTTTTAATTTTCCATTCGAACAGTGCTGGTTTAGATTCAGTGTTATTCCTAAATCCAAACTTGCTTCACATTTTACCTCATTTTTCGATTATTTCAGATTCTCCAGGATGCATTCACTCTGTGATGAAGTGTTTTTCACTGTTACCTTTAGAGTATTCAGTCAGCACTGTATTGAGACTGCCCAATGGAGCCAGCTCCAAGGCAAAGCAAAGTGGGTGAATACTGATGCCAACCAGTGACACAATGCATGGGTGCTGCATGGAGTGAAGCATGCTGGCCTCCTGACGGAACTCAGAGAAATTTCGCAATGCCTCCATGGCTTCCAGGTGCCTGAACATTGAATCTGAAATGAAAGATTGAAAAAAATAACTTTCTCCAGTTATGGAACAGAGACCATGAATATTTCCAGGCCTTGGCTTTTGATAAATTCTACTTATATTTCTCTCTCCAAAGTCACACACCATCCTGACTTGGAACTATATCGCCATTCCTTCATCATTGCTGGGTCTAACTCCTGGAATTCCCTCCCTAACAGCACTGTGCGTGTAGCTACACCACAAGGACTGCAGCGGTTCAAGCATGTAGCTCACCACCACTTTCCCAAGGGTAATTAGGGATGGGCAACAAATCTTGACCTTGCCAGCAACGCCCACATCCCGACAATGAATAAAAAAAATCCCACATTGTCAATCTTTAATATTTAACAGTCATCAGTGCTAATTCTTAACATTTAAGATCGCTCATTGCTAACACAATGTTTAAAAATTTCTCACTGCTAACACTTAATATTTAAGATCCCTCAGTGATAATCATTAATATTTAATATCTCTCACTGCTAACTTTTAATAATGTATTGTGCAGTAATATACGATAGGTTATAAAACAGTGCATCTTCCAACTAATCATAAGCAATGCCACGGTACAAAAGGCAGATCCAACAGCAAGGGTGAAGTGCTACACTTGAAGCTGGGGTTCTAACCTGTTCCCATCACCCAGAGGTCTCACAGAACCAATGTGGGAAGTGTCTAATGTCTGGAAACACTCAACACATACAATGACCATTCAGGGTAAAAAATGCCAAAAGGTTTTGTTGCAAGGAAATGCCAGATATCAAGGGAAGTCTCATGAACACTCTGGGAGGATTCCCTGGCAGTATGTTTAAAATTCCCCAACCTTTGTTGCCAGTTTGGCTGATTCTGGTTGGATTGCACTGATACTACTGGCGTAAATGAGCAGAAACCCAATCCCAAAGACCGCAGTAGTGGCATTCAGATATTAAATATGAACACCTTTATTCCAAGATGTTTACCTGGGTTGAAGTCATCAGATTGTTGTCGACATTTTTTGAAGTGGAACCACTTGACTGCTGTGGGTATTGCTTTGTATTTTGCTCTGTACACCGTTGTCCCACTTCCTCCCTGTCCTAGGATATGGTTTGTAGTTTCACTATGTTCTAGACAACTCATTTCCAAAAATAGCCTGTATAACAACATTAAACATTGTTATAGAAATAAAACTGAAATAAACTGCTCATAATCCAATTCAGACAAAGTAGAAGATAACTTAATACTAACTTTTTGTTAAAAAGGGGCAGGAATCACATGTAGGACAAACTAATATAAATGTAATTATTTAATAAGCAAATTATTTGCCATATAACCTTGTAGTCATTCAACATCTAAACATAGCCCGTGTCCATGTACTGTTAAACAAAAGGTCACAAATCAAATTAGACAGAAAACAAAAGAGTTTGCAACTCTGCCTCCTAAAAAGTGTACCATTGACGGTTTTGCTGGGGCAGGGATTAAACTCCCATTGAGTTACATCATGAGGAGTCAAAAATGGCAGCTCTGAAGGTGCTGAATATGTTTGCACCAATTTTTTGTTTGCTTTTTTCATGTTTCTTGTCACTGTTATGGATCTTTGTCTGGGGGAACAGTACAGTCCTGACTCAGTTTGACTATTTTATTTTGCAGTAATAGTGCTTGCTTGTAGTTCTGCCCTTTGTCATTGGGTGTCAGTATAGGAATCCACAGTCAAAGAGAATAATGTACACTGATCTACCAGCAAACAAATCAGATCCCTGGCCTCTCAGTGGGACACAAATGTTCTGAAAAAATATCTTTATGAATATATTAAACAAAAGATAAACAAGGGAATGAGCTACACATTTTTATGTTTGCCAATGTGGCAGTGAGATTGTAGGGTTGCCAGCTCCTAGAGGTTTGATTGCCTGACCACCTGATGTCTGCAACTGTCACATCCCTCTCACTATCGCCTTGGACTCTGGTTCTGTGTAAAGGTGACAACTTTGCACTGGAAACCCCAGTCAGAGCTGATCTGTACTTGGATTTCAGATGTCAAAGCTGGTTGGCACAGACCAACCTGACCACTCAGAGATCACACAAAGGGCCGTGGGCTCGGTGTGTGGGGCCATTTCGCAGACAGGGCACATCAACTTAAACTCAACTCAACATCAACATTCCTAAAACACTCCGAGCTCATAGAATTATAGAAACTACAGCACAGATCCTTTTATATTCCTCTTTTTCAAATACTTAACCCATTTCCTTCTAATCTTTGCATCAATAGCCATGTATGGTGAAGCACTCATGGACTAATAGCACTTAGTTCAAGAATATTCCTTCTGCCTTGGTTCCTCCAGTGAGAATCCTTGGTCTCCATCCCATTTCCCATTTACTTACCAATGGAACAAATTTCACGATTTATCCTCTGTAAAGTCCCTAGATTTTACTCACCCATTTACTGGCTGCTCCTCTCTCAGTACCGCTGCCAGACATCACCTTGCTGCTGCTACCAGCTCTACAAGCAATGCTGGTCCCTACCCCAGCCCACTCTGACTCTTGCTAAACTGCTTGAACTCCAGTCTCCCTGAATTCTGGTCCTCGTCTCATCCCCCACCTGCTGCTGAAGCAACATTCCCCCTCACCCCCTATCCCCTGCTCCCCATTTCTATCTCCCACTCTCCTCCTCCCCATTTCCCTGACTGACATTTCAGACTGCCTGTCTTTTTTTTCGTTCCTGCGATGTGGGCGTCGCTGGCTGGGCCAGCATTGATTGCCCATCCCTAATTGCCCTTGAGAAGGTGGTGGTAAGCTGCCTTCTTGAACTGCAGAAGTCCATGTGGGGTAGGTATACCCACAGTGCTGTTAGGAAGGGATTTTGACCCAGTGACAGAGAAGGAATGGCAATATAGTTCCAAGTCAGGATGGTGTGTGGCTTGGAGGGGAACTTGTGAGGGTGGTGTCCCCATGCATCTGCTGCCCTTGTCCTTCTAGGTGGTAGAAGTTGTGGGTTTGGAAGGTGCTGTTTAAGGAGTCTGGGTGCGTTGCTGCAGTGCATCTTGTAGATGGTACATACTGCTGCCACTGTGCGTCGGTGGAGGAGGGTGTGAATGTTTGTGGATGTGGTGCCAACCAAGTGGGCTTCTTTGTCCTGGATGGTGTTGAATGTCTTGAGTGTTGTTGGAGCTGCACCCATCCAGGCAAGTGGACAGTGTTCCATCACACTCCTGACTTGTGCCTTGTAGATGGTGAACAGGCTTTGGGGAGTCAGGAGGTGAGTTACTCGCCACAGGATTCCTAGCCTCTGACCTGCTCTTGTAGCCACAGTATTTATGTGACTACTCCAGTTCAGGTTCTGGTCAATGGTTACCCCAGGATGTTGATAGTGGGGATTCAGCAATGGTAATGTCATTGAATGTCAAGGGGAGATGGTTAGATTCTCTCTTGTTGAAGATGGTCATTGCCTGGCACTTGTGTGGCACAAATGTTAATTGCCACTTTTCAGTTCAAGCCCGGATATTGTCCAGGTCTTGCTGCATTTCTACACGGACTGCTTCAGTATCTGAGGAGTTGTGAATGGTGCTGAACATTGTGCAATCATCAGCAAACATCCCCACTTCTGACCTTATGATTGAAGGAAGCTCATTGATGAAGCAGCTGAAGATGGTTAGGCCTAGGACACTACCCTGAGGAACTCCTGCAGTGATGTCCTGGAGCTCAGATGATTGACCTCCAACCAACCACAACCATCTTCCTTTGCATGAGGTGAGACTCCAACCAGCGGGGAGTTTTCCCCCCAATTCCCATTGACTCCGGTTTTGCTAGGGCTCCTTGATGCCATACTCAGTCAAATGCTGCCTTGATGTCAAGGGCAGTCACTCTCACCTCACCTTTGGAGTTCAGCTCTTGTGTCCATGTTTGAACCAAGGCTGTAATGAGGTCAGGAGCTGAGTGGCCCTGGAGGAGCCCAAACTGAGCGTCAGTGAGCAGGTTATTGCTAAGCAAGTGCCCCTTGATAGCACTGTCGATGACACCTTCCATCACTTTATTGATGATTGAGAGTAGACTGATGGGGCAGTAATTTGCTGGGTTGGACGTGTCCTGCTTTTTGTGTACAGGACATACCTGGGCAATTTTCCACATTGCCGGGTCGATGCCAGTGTTGTAGCGGTACTGGAACAGCTTGGCTAGGGGTGCAGCAAGTTCGGGAGCACATGTCTTCAGTTTAATTGCCAGAATATTGTCAGGGTCCATAGCCTTAGCAGTAGCCAATGCTTTCAGTTGTTTCTTGATATTACGCAGAGTGAATCGAATTGGCTGAAGACTGGCATCCATGATGCTGGGGACTTCAGGAGGAGGCCAAGATGGAGCATCAACCCGGCACTTCTGGCTGAAGATTGTTGTAAATGCTTCAGTCTTATCTTTTGCACTGATGTGCTGGGCTCTCCCATCATAGAGGATGGGGGATGGGGTCTAGCTCTGACTCCTCATCTACTGGATCCTTCTCCACCAGTCCCAATCCCAAAGGGTTCTGATTTCCCCCATGCCCCCCACTAGGTTTTGGCTCTCTGTGGTGGCAGCTGATGAGGTCATGATGGGGGGTGATTTGCACTGCTGTGGGTGGAAATTAATAGCACAAGGATCTTCCAGGAGATCCATGGCCCATTCCAAGACACTCCCAGATAATCTGGGTAATTTTGCAACACTATGTGATTGGCAGCAGAGAGCAACTTGCCAAGGCTCCTTCAAAAGCACCTTACAATCTCACAGAAGGACAAGGGCAGCAGACGCATAGGAACACCACCACCTGCAAGTTACCCTCCAAGCCACACACCATCCTGACCTCGAACTATATCGTTGTTCCTTCACTGTTGTTGGGTCAAAATCCTAGGAACTCCATTCCTAACAACATTGTGGTTGTATCAACACCACATGGACTGCAGTGGCTCAACAGGATGGCTCACCACCACCTTCTCAAGGGAAATTAGGGATGGGCAATAAATGCTGGCCTTGCCAGCGGTGCTCACATCCCATGAATGAATTAAAAAAAAGACTGACCAATGGCGGCATTGGTGGCCATGGTCAAATTGACAAGTGTCAGGAGGCTGGTCGCGATGAGCTTGACTAATGTGAGGAGGGCTGATTGCGGTGAGATTGACCAGTGGAGGTAGCCCTGGTTACAGTGAGATTGATTGGTGGAGGTCGCGCTGGTTGTGGTGAGATTGACCAGTAGAATGAGCACTGGTCATGGTGAGACTGACAGTCCCATGGAACTGGTAGATAAGCTGGGACTAGAACACAACCGTCTGGCTGGGATCTCAAACTGTTCTTCTATCGTCAAGAGCAGTCTTACACCTTGCAGTGATCATAATCAAACTCAGAGGTCACCTTTTTTAATTAATGAGATGCCTCAGGAATTCGCTGTCTCCTGCAGTGTCTCTGCCGGGAAGATTGTGAGAAGACACACAGGCAGTGGTCAGGGAGACTGGGGCTTGATTGACATGGAAAGAGAGGGATTGAGGATGGGGGGTGGATGCGGTGGGATGGGGGACAGCATTTGAGGGTGGGCCCAGGGGCGGGGATCCCTGGGCCGGGAGTACCCACTTGCTGCCACAGTGAGGTGAGAAGTACCGACCTTCATTGAGGCTGCATGTTGGAGTAGTGGGTGGGCTCCCGGTAAGGCGAATGGGCTGGAACCCCACAGAGGAACTTTTCCTTTCAATTCCTGGATCAACTCCCACACTCAGAATGGCAGAATTATCAGGGAGGGAACAGTTGGAGGGAGACAGGCAAATGCTGCCCCTCCTCACCCCAACTCACACAGGTGGATGGCTGAGCTTCTGACAGCAGGTGGGTCTTTTACACACACCCAACCCCCTGGGCACCTCTCCCCACCCAATTTCAATCGACCCTGAAGTGAATGCAGAGTAAAACTGGATAGTGTAAAACCAGCATTAGACTCAAACCAAACTCAGCTGCTTTTCTGAATTGAATTGCAGGAGAGGCACCAAAATGCCAACATTTCCTCAGATTGTTCCTTTTTTTCCCAGTCTCCTCAGTATTCCCATGGGAACTGCCAACATTAGGGAACTTTTGGGAGTGAGATTTATGTTGAGAATGGGCGAGACCCATCTAATCAGAAGGAGCTTGTCCGTTTATAGAACTAGAAACTTGAAAATGACCAGTTTCAAACCAAAATGAGTGCGAGTTAATAACAGTGCAGCCAGGACTAGGAGGGATGGCATGTGGAGTCAATGAAGCTATGTCCACACAGCATCCCATTGCTGGGGTAGGGCTCTGCTGCTCTCCACATGACAGTCACATCGATATTTTATTGTCACATCTGATTACAGGGGGGCCTGTTGATCCAGGCTGCTAATCTCACCACAGCCTCGGCTCACAGCAGTCAGTGCTGTACGGGCACCATTGCCCAGCACCCAGCGCTCCCCATTGCCCTGCACTGAGCACCCCATTGCCCGGCACCAAGCGCTCTCCACCCCTCGCTCTTCTGTTCCCCGCTCTCCCCCATTACTGTATTTTTATTTTATCAATCTTTCTTGAGGTTACAATAATATCCAAAAGGTTTTCGTCTTTTAAACAGTGGAGCCCAAGATCATAATGTACATTCTGAGCCCCATTCTACCTTCGCAAGATTCACATATGGTCCTTACCGGGCTGGGAAATCAGTCATGAAAAGTTCAGGAACCAACTCCTCCAGAGGCACAGGGTCTGTTGGGTGATTTGGGCACTCGATGTGTGTGTGTTCGATGGCAGTGAGTAGGCAGTCCTCCATACTGAAGTAATGCAGGCCTTGAGTCTGGGAGTGGATTTGTGATTCCCCTGTGGCTGTGGGAGTGCAATGAGGGCAGGGAACGTACTGTTCGACCAAGGGAGTTCCATCGGCTTCAGTAGCTGTAAGAGCTGCCGGTCACACAAGGGGTTAAAGCCAAATTTCCGCTAGTTACACTGAGACTTCTACACAGACATTCAAAAAAGGACATGGAAAAACACCAACAGAAACACTTTAAAATAGCAAAGGACCAGAATAAACTCAGCATTGGATGGTGTTTTTTTGAAGAAGTATTTAGATTTAAATATTGAAATAAACCAGGATGACTACAGCACAAGTCCAGGCACATGATAATCCATTGCATTCTCTCAGGAACAGTGCTGTAAGAATCAGGCGCTGAATTGGAGGCCAGAGAATCTGAGGTTGGGGAGGATGGAGGGAGAGACGGTAGAGAGGTGGAGGTTGATAGAGAGGAAGGTGGGGTGGGTGGAGGGAGGGTATATGGAGGAAGGGTGGATGGAGGGAGGGCAGGACAGGGAGGGTAGGCAGAGGGAGGGAGGAAAGAGGATGGTGGCGGGAGGACAAAGAGAGGGAGAAAGGAGGAGGGTGAAGGAAGGGTGGTATGGAAGGAAAGAGGGTGGCACGATGGGAGAAAGAGGGAGGGAGAGAAGCAGCGGGTCTTCTTAACAGGGGGGCTGGAATCTGAGGTGGAACCCAAGATGTACTAGTTTCCAGCATATAATAGGTGCTTGAAATTCCGATCAGAGGATGCTTGCTGTCTACTCCCCAACATCAGGGGATGTGGCTGAGGGAATTTCACAACTGATGGTTCCATTAGCCCAAAATAAATTCTCACCAGACAGTAACTGGCAACAGTTCAATTTTGAGCCTGTTAGGACCCACAAGTTGTCAAGGCAGAGGAATTGAATTCTGTCAAGTGGCACTAAGCAGGTTCCCGGACTCCGTGATCAAAATAAATAACAGTTGATTCTAAGACATAAAGGCTGGAATTTTATGGCCCCCAAATGTGTGGGCTGGTGGTGGGGGACAAAAAATTGAGTGGGAGGTGGGGGGCCTTTCCTGACCCTCTCCCGCCCCTGCTGCAATTTTATGCGGGGCGGTGGTGAGAAACCGCCTGCCCGAGGCCAATTAAGGCCCTTAAGTGGCCGATCAACTGGCACTTAAGGGCCTCTTCCCGTTGCCAAGGGTATTTTAGCCTCAGCGGCCAGAAGGCAAAGGATCCAAGAACCCCGCTTGGTAAAACCAGGCGGCTTTCTTGCGGGCTTGGGGGGGTGGGTGTCCTCCTGATCGGGCACTCTGTACCCCATGGAGGGCCGCTCCCAAAGCCCCAACTGCCCCCAACGCATAACACTTCCCACCCTTGCCTCGCCAGGGCTCAGCCAATTGTTACCAGTCAGGCCCCAAAAACTGACCGTAGTTCCGGGGCCATCCTTCCTCTTGCTTGTGATGGCTGGGTGTAGTTGCAGCAGTGGCCACTATTCCCAGTGGCGCTGCTGGGACTAAGAGCTGCTGTCCCACTGATTGGCTGGCAGCTCCATTAAGCGGGACTTCCTGCCTCAAGGAGATGGAAGTTCTGCCCAATCCCAATTAAGGGCCTGGGGAGCTAAAATTCCCAGCCTGGCTCCCCAGTCCTGGCGGCGGCGGGCTCGCCCCAACCTTTCGGCAGGTGGGGCAGGACCTCCCGCCCAACGTAAAATTCTGGCCATTATTTGATTTCTAGTGGTTATTTTTTAAAGATGGAAAAATGAATGGGAAATACTACCCCAGCAGCCCAGGTTGAAGAATTTGAGCATTGCCTTGAGGGAAGAAATTTAGGGCCAAGAAATCTTTTTATCAATTCTGTCTGTTATATCTACACCCAATCCAAGTGTGAGAAGTTAGACTTTCATTTCTATAGCACCTTCATGACTTCAGGATGTCCCAAGCACCTCTGACCTGTAGTCACTGTTGTAATATAGGAAGTGGGGCAGCCAATTTGTGCACAACAAGCTCCCACAAACAGAAAAGTGATAATGACCAGATCATCTGTTTTAGATAAGAACATAAGAAATAGGAGCAGCGGCAGGCCATGCAGCTCCTTGAGCTTGCTCCACCATTCAATAAGATCATGGCTGAACTTGTGCACCAACTCCGCTTTCCTGTCCTATCCCCATATCCCTTGATTCCCTTAGTGCCCAAAAATTTATTGATCTGTCTTGAATGTACTCATCAACTGAGCATTCACAGTCCCCTGGGGTAGAGAATTCCAAAGATTCATAACCCTCTGAGGGAAGAAATTTCTCCTCATCTCAGACCTAAATGGCTGACCCCTTATCCAGAGACAATGCCCCATAGTGCTGGACTCTCCAGCCAGGGAAAACAGCCTGTCAACATCTACCCTGTCAAGCCCTCTAACAATTTTACATGTTTCAATGAGATCATCTCTCATTCTTCTAAACGCCAGACAAAATAGGCCCATTCTACTCAATCTCTCCTCAGAGGACAGCCCTCTCACCCAATCTAGTCAATCTAGTAAAACTTCATTGCACTCCCTCAAAGGCAAGTATATCCTTCCCTAATGAGAGTAAAACTGTACACAGCACTCCAAGTGTGATCTCATCAAAGCCTTGTATAATTGCAGCAAGATTTCTTTACTCTTGTACTCCAACCTCCTTGCAATACGATAAGCCTCTGCATTTAAGTTTCTGTGATGTGTACAAGGACACCCAAATCCCTCTAAATACCAACACTTAATAGTTTTGCACCATAAAAAAAAAATTGGCTTTTCCGTTCTTCCTACCCAAGTGGATAATTTCACATTTCCCCACATTATACTCCATTTGCCACCTTATTGCCCAGTCACTTAACCTGTCTATATCCCTTTACCACCTCTATGCGCACACCTCACAGCTTATTTTCCCACCTAGCTTTGTAATGTCAGCAAACATGGATACATTACACTCGACCCTTTCATCTATGTCATTAATATAGATAGTAAATAGCTGAGACCCAAGCATTGATCCTTGCAGTACTCGCAAGTTACACCCTGCAATCCTGAAAATGACCCATTTATCCTTACTGTTTTCTGTCCCTTAATCAATCCTCAATCCAAGCTAATATTGCTAATAAAAGAAACCTGCTGTTGAAGCTTTTCGTCTTGCATTCATCAGGACAGATGCAAGATTGCCAAATTTCAAAGGGAGTAACAATTTGTACTGCATGAGAAAAGGGTGCTGACTAGTTGGCAAGCCAACTGATTGGTCGAGGCATTGATGGATCATATCAAAACAGTACGTCCCTTCGGCTGTTTGCAATAGGCAGAGTACTGACCGTACTCAACCAGCCTGTACTCGCAAAACTGAGAACACAATGTCTAATGTTAGATGTGATTCCGTTCTTGGACAGCACTTACTGAACAATCGTGAGTATGCTAAGAATTACACTAACAACCGTTTTAAGATTATCAGCCGGGCTCGCAATGTGGCTCACTTACGCTTGCTAGAAGTTACATATATTCATATGCAGGGACCTGCCCTCTACAGGCAAAAGGAACATGTCCAGGTGTTGTGCCTTCTATGAATTAAACAAAAGCGTGGAGGACAATAGTTCCCTGGTGCATTCTCATGGCACGCCTTGACCAATCAGAATTGTTATGAAAGTGCTTCCATTTTGTGAATTACTTTGAGGACTCATGTTTAAAGTTGTGGAAATAGACAGATTTTTTAAAAAAAAGGTTGCTGGAAGGACTTGAGATTTCTGTTTGAAAACAACCCTTACTGGATGTTACATGCCTTAAGCTAAATAAACAGCAAGAGCCTTGGCACTAGGGGGAGTTGGTTACTGAGAGATGACATGTCAAGATTTATGGTGGTCAAGAGTTAGTTTCATTTTGGGTATTGTTTTGAGTCAGTTGGGGGTAAGCCTGCTAAGAGAGAAGCCCTTTTTCCATCTCTCCGAGAAACCACGAGAGTGATAGCTAAAACTCCTGATGCCGCATTTCTCCTGAAAAGCCTGCCAGACTAATCCTTGACGCCGCCTGAAGAGAACTGCTCAAAAAAGATCCCAGTGACAGCCATGTACGAGTATTTAGGATGCCAGAATAAAGGGACAACCGATATCATTCCATATCTTATCCTTTTCCTTCAATAATTAACAAGTATTTAGCCAAAGTATTTTTTTTGCCTTTTTTGTAAAGAGATCTCTGCAGAGAAAACTTCTTTATTTTCTCTTTAACCGGTGTGAGCGTGTTGGGCCATGTTAGAAGGGAACTTTCATATTTCAATCTGTATGTTAATGCTTTGCATCTTTACTGAATAAGTCTTGTTTTATAATAAATTAATAATTTTGTTGATTATTAAAGAAACCTGGTTGTTGGATTTATTCTGAAATAAAAATAGAGTATATAATTGGTCATATTGGTTACTGGGTTAAACATTTAAATATATGTTGTGACCTGTGGAGAAGTGGAACTAGAGAAAGACAGTGCACTCCTCCAGCCTTGGTCGTAACAGAGTCACCTTGCCAACCAATCAGCACCCTTTTCTCAAGCAGTATAAACTGTGCTCCCTTTGAAATTTGGCAATCTTGAGTCTGTCCTGATGCATGCAAGACAAAAAGCTTTGACAGCATGTCTCTTATCAACAATACTCAAGTTCTGTACTACAAAGTCATGTTAATATACTACCTCCAATCCCATGAGCCCAAATCTTGTGTAACAACCTGTCCTGTGGCAGCTTATTGAATGCCTTCAGAAAATGTTGACTGAGGATAAATATTGGCAAGAGCAGAGGGATAACTCCACTGCACTTCTTCAAAATAGTGCCATGGGATCTTTTATGTCTACCTAAGGTCTCAGTTTACCACCTTATCTGAAAGATGGCACTTCTGATAGTGCAGCACTCATCAGTACTGCACGCCTGAATTAAATGCTCAAGTCTCTGGAGTGAGGCTCGAACCCACAACCTTCATGATTTGGAGGCGAGATTGCTACCCACTGAGCCACAGCAGTGCAGTAGTGGGGTGTTCCTGCAGCATAGAACGACATAACTTTACACCCCCTCCTGGGCCTTACCCGGAAACCACTGATCGATCAGAGAATTGACGTGATCGGTGATGAACGCAACAGCTGAGAAATCTCGTGTTTCGGACTGGCAATTGATTTTTATTCCCGCACTTTTTTTCCTCTTCCAGTTCACCTCAGAGGACTCCACACTACAGGAAGGAAAGGAGTTGTTGAGTTTCAAGGACTTTGTGCAGTCAGTCAGCATCAATGCTTGTTTCGATTCTCAGACACCAGAGAAAGCCTCCAGGGTTCATGGCCAGGCAAAAACTTCAATTCTGACAGTAACTAATAACTTGATTACCTCAGAAACCCACCATCGTAGTTCACCTGCAAACCTTCTTGCCAATAAATAGTTTGGTTTCTTCTTACTCGGAAAGTGCTGCAGCGATTGCGACGCTGTGACCCTGTGAAGCTGTAAAGTGAGGCCCGATTTGTTCTGCCTCGCTTTGGATTCTTTTGAGTTTCAAAGAGCTGGTCAAAAATGAAAGGAGAGAAAACTCAGAGAAAAGAAACTGCTGGAAAAACTCCGCAGGTCAGGAGGCTCCTGTGGAGAGAAAAACGGAGTTAATGGCCTTTAATAATTACCATCCACGATGGGTGGGAAAGGATTGGTGGAGGATAAAAGGTGAAATATGCAGAATGGGACCCCAAACCACCATGCACACACCTGCCACCATTTTTAAGGTGGGGGCGTCATCGGGGCATACAAATGTCACACTGCAGAGAGGCGGGGTACTTCATTAACATATTTAAATTGGGCTCTCACAGTAAAAGTGGGAGCTAATTTAAATTTTACTGGCAGCGAAAGGGAGGCAGGAGTCTCCACAGGGTTTTCCTACATTCCAGTGTTTCGTCCCAGGACCCTCAAGGAAGGCTTCAGTCTTCCCCAACCTCAATTGCTGACCGCTCCCCCTCCTGATTATTCCAAGGGTCCCTCTTGCAGTCTCCTGCCACTGGAGTTCCCTCCCACCCCCAGCAAGGCTGTCCAGGTAAACAGCTGCTGGGCAAGAGGAGGAACTACAAAATGTTAATGTGGTTCTGATGTTAACAATGGCAGGACCTCCGCATCCTTGAACATGCCAGGTTCCTTGGCCGTTTGCCTTGCAGCTAGTTGAGGTACTGGATGGGCTAATAATTGATAAAGACATATCAGAAAGGCTGGCTGTACTTACAAGTTGATAAGTCAACAGGATCGGAAGGGTTGGGTGAGGATACGGAGGGTGGCAGGGTGGAAATCGGGGAGGCACTGGCCATAATCTTCCAATCCTCCTTAGATACAGGGGTGGTGCCAGAGGACTGGAGAATTCCAATTGTTGCACCCTTATTCAAAAAAGGGTATAAAGATAAGCCCAGCAACTAAAGGCCAGTCAGCTTAATCTTGGTGGCAGGAGAGCTTTTAGAAATGATAATCCAGGACAAAATTAACAGTTACTTGGATATATGTAGATTAATTAAGGAAAGCCAGCATGGATTTGTTAAAGGCAAATCGTATTTAACCAACTTGATTGTGTTTTTTTTTGAGGTAACAGAGATGGTTGATGAGGGTAATGTGGTTGATGTGGTGTACATAAGAACTAGGAGCAGGAGTAGGCAATTCAACCCCTCGAGCCTGCTCCGCCATTCAATACAATCAGGCTGATCTCATCTTGGCCTCAACTCCACTTTCCTGCCCGTTCTCCATAACCCTTCAACCCATTTCTAATGAAAAATCTGTCTATCTCCTGCTTAAATTTACTCAATGTCCCGGCATCCACCGCACTCTGGGGTACTGAATTCCACAGATTCACGACCCTTTGAGAGAAGTAATAATATCTCCACATTTCTGTTTTAAATCTGCTACCCCTTATCCTAAAACTATGACCTCTTGTTCTAGATTGCCCCACAAGAGGAAACATCCTCTCTATGTCTACTTTGTCAATCCCCTTAATCATCTTTTATACCTCAATTAGATCTCCTCTCATTCTTCTAAACTCTAGAGAGTAAAGGCCTTCCAAAAGGCATTTGCTAAAGTGCTACATTATAGGCTTGCCAGCAAGGTGAGAGTCCATGGAATAAAAGGGTCAGTGGCAGCATGGATACAAAACCCGCTGAGTGACAGGAAACAACGAGTAGGGGTAAACACCAGACAGAAGAAAGAGTTGGGATCCCCAGGGATTGGTACTAGGACCACTGCTTTTCTTGATATACATTTATGAGCTAAACTTGGGTGTACAGGGCACAATTTCAAAATCTGCAGATGATACAAAACGTGGAATTATTGTGAACTGTGAGGAGGATAGTGATAAACTTCAGAGGACATAGACAAGCTGGTGGACTGGGCAGATATGTGGCACATGAAATTTAATGCACAGAAGTGTGAAATGATACATTTTGGTAGGAAGAACAAGGAGAAGCAATATGAACTAAAGAGTACAATCCTAAAGGGGGTGCAGGAGCAGAGGGAACTGGGGGATATGTGCACAAATCATTCAAGGTGGGAGGGCAGGTTGAGAAAGTAGTTAAAATGGCATATGGGATCGTGGGCTTTATAAATGGAGAGAAAGAGTACAAAACCAAGGAAGTTATGATGAACCTTTACAAAACTTGGTTTGGCTTCAACCGGAGTATTGGTGGGCATCGCACTTTAGGAAGGACATGAAGGCACTGGAGAGGGTGCAGAATCGTTCCAGGGATGAATGTCTGGGGTTGTTCTCCCTATGGAAGAGTAGGTTGAAAGGAGATTCGATAGAAGTGTTCAAAATCATAATGGACAGAGTAGATAGGGAGAAACTGTTCCCATCAGCAGAAGCATTCAAAAACAGAGGACACCAATTTAAGGTGACGGGCAAAAGAAGCAACAATGACATGAGGAAAACTTTTTTACGCATTGAGTGTTTAAGATCTGGAATGCACTGCCTGACAGTGTGGTGGAGGCAGATTCAGTCATAGCTTTCAGAAGGGAATTTAATAAGCAGCTGGAGAAAGAATTGCAGGTCTACAGGGAAAAGGCAGGTGAGTGGGACTAGCTGAGTAGCTCTTACAGAGAGCTGGCATGGACTCAATGAGCCAAATGGCCTCCTTTTGAGCTGTAACCATTCTATGTTTCACTCTCCTACCTATTTGAAGATATCAGCGCCAATGTTTCAGGTTGATGGCCTTTCATCAGGAAGGTGCTGATGATCAACAACTTTTAATTTTTGAAACAGTAACTCTGTTCTCTCTGAAGAGATGCTGCCTGACCTGCTGTTTGCTTCGCATTTTCTATTTTTGTTTCAGAACCCTAGCATCTGTAATAATCTGTTTATGTTTTAGAGGAAAGTCACAATCTGTTTCAGAGGAAAAGATTCAACTTTCCATATCACTTGCGAGTTAATCCCTAGATTTTAACATCAGTTAGTAAAAAGGAGCCTCACAGCTCCAGCGACCTGGGTTCGGTTCTGGGTACTGCCTGTGTGTAGTTTGCAAGTTCTCCCTGTGACTGCGTAGGTTTCCTCCGGGTGCTCCGGTTTCCTCCCACAGCCAAAGACTTGCAGGTTGATAGGTAAATTGCCCATTGCAAATTGCCCCTAGTGTAGGTAGGTGAATTGAGGGAAGGTGGGGATGTGGTAGGGAATATGGGATTAATGTAGGATTAGTATAAATGGGTAGTTGATGGTCGGCACAGACTCGGTGTGCCGAAGGGCCTATTTCAGTGCTGTATCTCTCTATTGATGGGTAGTGTTGGCAGATTTGAGGGGAAATTCCATCCACAATTCTTGGCTCAAATCATTGGTGACAGAATAATTTCCATGGCAGAGAATTAAGCCATCCAATCATAGCAGTGCACCGATAACCACAGCTAGCTGGAAATAACCCCTCCCTCTCTCTCCCTTCCCACTCTTCCCTTCTGGGTACCTACTGTCATCCCTTCCCTCCTTCCTCCCTCTCTTCCCCTCCCTCCCCTCCCCCACAGCTTCCACTTACTCCATCCCTTCTCCTGCTTGCTCCTTCCTCCACTTCCTGGACCCAGCACCATGCAGAGTTTGAGCTGGAGACATTGATAACTTTGCTACCTTTTTAAAATGACTGTAGGGCTTGATATACCTTGTCAGGATCTTGGAGTGGTGAATAAAGTATTTATCTGTCCAGCTGAATGGGTGTTTGTTGGCACCAAACGTCACTGCTTCTGCTCTACCACAGCACTCAACTTCCTCTCCACATTTCTCACAGTGTCTGCTGAATGTCATATCAGCTGGCTGGAGAATCTCAGCTGTGATCCTGCAGAAGCAGTGTCAGCAGTGGGGAGGGGAAAGAGGAAGGGAGAAGGGAGAGGGGAAGGAGGGGGAAGAGAGGGAGGGGGAAAGGAGAGATGGAGGGGGTGGGAGGGGACGGGCAAGAGGAAGGGGACAGAAAGGAAAGGGGGGAGATGGAGGTGAGTGGGAGGGAAGGTGTGGGGGAGATAGAGGAGAGAAGGAGGGGGAAAGGAAGGAAGAGAGGAGGTGGTGAGAGGCAAGGGGGTTAGGAAGGAGGAGGGAAGCCCGGAGGGGGTGTGGGGTTGGGCAAGTTTGTACAGAATAAACAGTCGAACAGAGATTCTGGACAGATTTCAAACTCTCTCCCTCTCTACATATCTACATTACATATGGTGAGGTTCAGTGATGGTCAACAGACTATAACAGCAGTTCTCAACAAGACCTAACTCAGTTCCTAACAATCAGTTAAACTTTTCAGAACATATTTTTCACTGAAATAAACAAAAAGTGAACCCAATGGAAGAGAACTTGGCCCAAGATCTAGGTTTCTATATAAAATCCAATTTCATATCTGCAGAAAACACAAGCAGCAACAGCCCAGGAACAGCTCCGTGTGTGTGAGTGAGTTGGCAGTGTGGTCATACCTGGGCATCCATCTCTGACAGGCTGATCAAAATGCGGGCAATAAACCGCTGCCAGAAGCCAACGGGCACGAAGTTCATTTTGAAAAGTCTCTGGATGGTGTTGGTGCTCTTGCCCCTCAAATTACTGAATTCGAATCCTGGTTTTGGTGGCAACAGATGTGGGAGGAGATAACTGGTGAGGAAAATATAGCCACAGTCATCAGCAATAAGCACTTTTTCTTGAATTGCATTTACCACATTCTTCGTCCTATAAAGATGACTCATCCAAACCCTATCTCCTTCACTGCATTTACAAAAGGAAATAACAGCTTGCTTTTATATAGTGCTGGTCATCTCACATAATTTCACAAAGGGTAAGTGGGCACTAAGCAGGATAGTGCAGCCAAAGGGATTGGTATTGAGAGCTTTCAAAGGCAGTAAAGGAGGAAGTATTCAAGTGTGTGTGGTTTTGCACTAATAAACCAGAGAACTTGAGTTCACATCCCACAATGGCAGTTTGAGAATTTGGGTTCAGTTTAAAAAATCTGGAAATACAAAGCTGGGATCAGCAAAAGTGACCATAAAGCTGTCGGATTGCTGTAAAAAAAACAGCTGGTTCACCAATGTCTTTTAGGGAAGGAAATCTGCCGCCCTTACCCCACCTGGGCTATATGTGACTCCAGTCCAACATCAATGTGGCTGTCTCATAACTGCCCCCTGAATTGGCTTAGCGAGCCACTCAGTTGTATCAAATTGTTATATGCAGTGGTTCAAGAAGGTCCATCACCACCTTCTCAGGGCTATAAGGGATGGGTAACAAATGCTCGCCCTGCCCACATTTTGAGAATGAAGGCAAAAGGTTGGTGGTTTGGGGAAGCGAATTCTGAGGGTAGAGGGTATAGTGAGGAGTCTGATACGTGGGAGCGTTCAGACAACTTCAAACAGCTGGAGGAGATAATCCAGGTGGATGCAGTGAGGCTGTGGAGGAATTTAAAAATGACAAGAATCTTGAGTGACTTGGCTGGGGTGAGGGTGCCAGTGAGCAGATCAGGGGTGATAGCCACATGGGGCCTTTTGAGAGAGGGCACAGGATAGGGAGCTCTCAATCAGCTTAAAGTTATGGAAGATGGAGACAAAAAACCAGGTGACTGATGACATTTGAGAAGTCAATCCTTGAGGGTGCAGGTTTATCAGAGGGCTGTTAGGGGGTCAGCCATGGCTCACTGGGTAGCACTTTCACCTCTGAGCCAGCAGGCTGTGGGTTCAAGTCCCACTCCAGAAACTTAAACACATAACCTAGGCTTACACACTGGTGCAGTATTGAGGCAATGCTACACTGTTGGAAGGGATGGGATATTAAAACAAAGCACTATCTTCCCAATGTTGTGGGTATGTGTTCAAAAATTCCAAAATTTTAATGTTGATTAACCAGCAGGAAATGAAAACAATGTGCATTTATGTAACACTTTTAATGCACAAAACATCTCACTGCACTTCACAGGAGCATTATCAGGCCAAAATTGACACCGGACAGCTGACCCAAAGTTTGGTTAAAGAGGTAGGTATTAAGGAGTGTCTTAAAGGAAGATAGAGAGGTGGAGAGGTTTAGGAAGAGAATTCCACAGCTTTGGACCCAGGCAGTTGAAGGCATGGCCACCAATGGTAGAATGATTGAATGCAGGGATGCCAGAATTGCAGAAATGTAGAGATCTTGGAGGGTTGTGGGTCTGGAGGAGAAATAGTGAGGGGTGAGGTCCTGGAGGAATTTGAACACGAGAATGAGAATTTTAAAATCAGAAAACAATTTACCTGTTGTTGGCAATTGGAAGTGCAATCTCAAACTTGGCTAAAAACTGGAAATATTGCTCCTCGGTCTGCTCCGTGAAGCCTGTTCCAACCAGTAGTGTTCTCAGCTCTGTAACTTGTATGATGCCATTCTTGGCAAGAGAGCGCGAGGCTTTGATATTGATAATTCTCTCCAAGCATTCGGATAACCACACTGGATGCAGGAAGTAGAGGTTCCGCAGGCCATGACTGGTGTCTGGAAAATGCAGCACTGCTCCTGTCTCAATGAGGAAGGCAAGGGCTGCCAAACAAACAGAGAAACAATGCATTAGCTAGTTATCCCATTCTCTGGCCTACTACCATATCGATTTGTCCAGCACATATTTCCAATGGGAAGATAATTGGTTCAATTTGGGCTTTAATAGATTCTATTTGACAAATATTGAAAAAGGGCTGGTTAGAAACAATACAAAAGAATGTGAGGGAAGTGTACAATTGAGCAGATATTGGACTTTTACTCAAAATATCGACACGAATTACCAGTCTGTAAATCTTCAAAGTCCCTGATATCATTGTCGTGAGTCTGCTGCACAATCTCCTCCAGTTGTTGGTCAGTTAAGTACTGGACCTCATTGCTGTTACTTCTTCTCTGTTGTTCTTTCAGGACAGCATTCAACAGATTGAAATAGCTTCTTGGTATCTGTAAGGCAGGCCAGTATTATCACAAGGTAAGAAAAAAAAAGCTTGCATTTCTGTGGCTCCTTTCTTGACCTCAGGACATCTCAAAACCCTTTACAGCCAATGAGGTACTTTTTGAAGTGTCGTCACTGTTGTAGGAAAGACGGCAGCCATTTTGCACACAGCAAACTCCCACAAACAGCAATTTGATAATGACCAGATCATCTGTTTGTGATAAAAACAAGAAATGCTGGAAATACTCAGCAGGTCTGGCAGCATCTGCGGAGAGAGAAGCAGAGTTAACATTTCGGGTCAGTGACCCTTCTTCGGAACTGACAAATATTAGAAAAGTCACAGATTATAAACAAGTGAGGTGGGGGTTGGGCAAGAGATAACAAAGGAGAAGGTGTAGATAGGACAAGGTCACAGAGAATAACCGACCAGTAGGTCATGGAGCAAAGGCAAACAATATGTTAATGGTGTGTTGAAAGACAAAGCATTAGTACAGATAGGGTGTTAACGGACTGAAAATTGAACAGCAGCAAGTACAAACATGAAAAAAAACAGTGGGTAAGCAAACTGAACAAACTAAGATGAAATAAGATAAACATACAAAAACATTTTTTTTAATGTAAAGAAAGAAAAAATAACTTAAAATAAAAGTAAAATGGGGGGCCCGTCATGCTCTGAAATTATTGAACTCAACGTTCAGTCCGGCAGGCTGCAGTGTGCCTAAATCGGTAAATGAGATGCTGTTCCTCGAGCTTGTGCTGATGTTCACTGGAACACTGCAGCAAGCCCAGGATAGAGATGTGAGCATGAGAGCAGGGGGGAGTGTTGAAATGGCAAGCAACCGGAAGCTCAGGACTGAGTGGAGGTGTTCCGCAAAGCGGTCACCCAGTCTGCGTTTGGTCTCCCCAGTGTAGAGGAGACCACATTGTGAGCAGCGAATACAGTATACTACATTGAAAGAAGTACAAGTAAATCGCTGCTTCGCCTGAAAGGAGTGTTTGGGGCCTGGGATAGTGAGGAGAGAGGAAGTAAATGGGCAGGTATTACACCTCCTGCGATTGCAGGGCAAGGTGCCATGGGAAGGGGACGAGGTGGTGGGGGTAATGGAGGCATGGGCCAGGGTGTCGCGGAGGGAACGATCCCTTCGGAACGCTGACAGGGGAAGGGAGGGGAAGATGCGTTTGGTAGTCTGTTTGTGATGTTGATTTAGGGATAAATATTGGCCAGGACACCGGGAATAACTCCCCTGCTTTTCTTCGAACTAGTACCGTGGAATCTTTTACGTGCCCGAGAAGCTTTGGTTTAACATCTCATCCAAACGAAGGCCTCTGACCTTCTGACTCAGATGAGAGTGCTACCCATTCAGCCCAGCTGACATTTTACTGAATAGCTAAAAATATACAATAAAATAAATTACTAATCATCCAATGTCAGACTAATGGGCTCCACGACTGGGGAAAGCGTCTGGAAGTTGCAGACGTGTTTCACTGCTCTATTTTCCTTTCGCTCCCCATCTCTCCCGAGACCCGAGACCAGAAGCGGTGAAAGCACTCTGTTCAGTGGAACGGTGGACCTGCTTGACCAAAAAAAAAATCGATGTGTGATGTCACAGGAGAGCTGGTAAGTGATTGGTGGGTATTCTGTGTCTCTTTTTTGTTTTGGCCAAGTGATTTAAATCAGGAGACGTCATTACAGGTTAAGAGTACATTTAAATAAATCATTTTAAAAAAAAATACTGAGATCCAAATTAATTAATTAAATAGAATAGAGATGGCTGGGCAGGCGATGTGTTGCAGTTGTAGTATGTGGGAGCTGGTGGACGCCATGTGATCCACGGTGACCACATCGGCAGCAAGTGTTGGCTGCTCAAGGAACTTCGGCTCAGAGTTGATGAGCTGGAGTCACTGCGACACATCAGGGAGGGGGACCCTTATATTAATTACATCAAATTTGGACCGTGGTCAGGGACAGGAGAGTGTGACTATGAGTGACGCAGGTATGTGGATTCAGAATTTAGCTTTGGAGGACCCTCAGTCAGTGCCCTTATCCAATAGGTACAAGGTTCTTGCTCCCAGTGTGGACGAGGGCACAGACTGCAGGGAAAGTGAGCGAACTGACCACAGCACCGTGGTTCAGAGCGCCATTCAAGTGGGGGGAGAAAAGAGAAGTAGTAATAGGGGATAGCATAGTTAGGGGAATAGATACTGTTCTCTGCAGCAAAAATAGAAAGTCCCGAAGGCTGTGTTGCCTACCTGGTGCCAAAGTTAAGGACATCTGTTCTGGTCTAGAGAGGAACTTGGGAGTGGGAGGGAAAGGATCCAATTGTCGTGGTCCACGTAGATACCAACGACATAGGTAGGACTATGAAAGAGGTTTTGCTGAGGGACTATGAGCAGCTTGGGGCTAAATTAAAAAGCAGAACCACAAAGGTAATAATCTGCGGATTACTACCTGAGCCACATGTAAATTGGCATAGGGTAAATAAGATTAGATTGGCTCAAAGATTGGTGTGGGAGAAATGGCTCTGATTCATGGGACACTGGCACCAGTACTGGGGAAAGAGAGCTGTTCCGTTGGGATGGGCTTCACATGAACCATGCTGGGACCAGTGTCCTGGCGAATCGTATAACTAGGGATGTAGATAAGGCTTTAAACTAAATAGTTGGGGGGGAGGGTTCAATTGAAAGGAAGTTTAAAAAGTCAAAAAGTAACGAGAGAGCAGAGGTGCAGGGTAGTGAAGGGGCATACATTAATCAGAGTGTGACAGAAAGGGACAGAGAATACAAGCATAAGAGTACAGCAGAAATTAGAACCAGAGTAGGTAAAAATGGTAAAAAGTCAAAGCTTAAGACTCTTTATCTGAATGCACGTAGCATTTGTAATAAGATAGATGAGCTGACGGCACAGATAGAAATAAATGAATATGATTTGATAGTTATCACAGAGACATGGTTGCAGGATAACCAGGACTGGAAACTCAATGCTCAAGGATATTCGACGTTCTGGAAGAATAGACAGAAAAGGAAAAGGAGGTGGGGTAGTTTTGTTATAAAAGGAAGGGATCAGTGCAGTTGTGAGTAATGATATAGGTGTAATACATAGTGATGTAGAATCAGTTTGGGTGGGAATAAGGAATAGCAAGGGAAATAAATCATGGGTGGAAGTGGTCTAAACCAGCAGCGGATGACGAAAAAAGTAATAAAGAGGGAGAAAATTGATTGAGAGTAAATTGGCAAGAAATATAAAAACAAACAGTGAGAGCTTCTACGGGTATATAAAAAGGAAGAGAGTAGCTAAAGTAAGTGTGGGAACCTTAGAGGATGAGACTGGGGAATTAATAATAGGGAACAGGAAAATGGTAGATAATTTAAACCAATATTTTGCATCGGTCTTCACGGTGGAGGACACTATAAACATCCCAACAATAATAGATGAGCAAGGTGTAAATAGGAGGGAGGAATTTGTAACAATCTCTATCATGAGGGAAAAGGTGCTGGACAAAGTGATGGGACTAAAGGCGGACAAGTCGCCAGGACCTGATGGCCTGCATCAAAGGGTTTTAAAAGAAGTGGCTGCAGAGATAGTGGAGGCATTGGTTATAATATACCAAAACTCTGGATTCTGGTAGGGTACCAGAGGATTGGAAAACCACTAATGTGATGCCCCTATTCAAGGAGGGAGACAGAAAGCAGGAAACAACAGACCAGTTAGCTTAACATCTGTCATTGGGAAAATGCTAGAGGTCATTATTAAGGAAGAAATAGCAGGACATTTAGAAAAACATAAAGCAATCAAACAGAGACGACATGGTTTTATGAAAGGGAAATCATGTTTGACAAATTCGTTAGAGCTCTTTGAGGCTATAACAAGCAGAGTGCATAAACGGGAACTGGTAGATGTAGTGTATTTAGATTTTCAGAAGGCGTTCGACAAGGTGCCAAATAAAAGGTTATTGCACAAAATAGGGTATTGGGGGTAATGTGTTGGCATGGACTGAGGATTGTCTAACAGACAGAAGGCAGAGAGTTGGGATCAATGGGTCTTTTTCAGGTTGGAAAGCTGTAACTAGTGGGGTGCCACAAGGATCAGTCCTAGGGCCTCAACTATTTACTATCGATATTAGTGACTTGGAGGAAGAAACAGAGAGTAGTGTATCCAAATTTGCTGGCGATACAAAAATAGGTGGGAAGGCATGTTGTGATGAGGACACAAAGAATCTGCAAAGGAATATAGATAGGTTAAGTGAGTGGGAAAAAAACTTAGCAGATGGAGTTCTAGAGATGGGCAATGAATGCTGGCCTGGCCGGCGACGCCCACATCCCATGAATTAATTTTTAAAAATGTGGGAAAGTGTGAGGTCATCCACTTTGGTAGGAAGCATAAAAAGGAAGATTATTTAGATGGCGAAAGACTACAAAATACTGCAGTACAGAGGGATCTGGGTGTTCTTGTACCTGAAACACGAAAAGTTAGCATGTAGGTGCAGCAAGTAATTAGGAAGGCAAATGGAATTTTGGCCTTTATTGCTAGGGGGTTAGAGTTTAAAAATAGAGATATCTTGTTACAACTGTACAGGGTGTTGGTGAGGCCACACCTGGAGTATTGCATACAGTTTTGGTCCCCGTATTTAAGGAAGGATATACTAGCTTTGGAGGCAGTTCAGAAAAGGTTCACTAGGCTGATTCCTGGGCTGAAGAGGTTGTCTTATCAAGAATGGCTAAACAGGTTAGGCCTTTATTCACTGCAGTTTAGAAGAATGAGAGATGATCTTATTGAAACATATAAGATTTTAAGGGGGCTTGACAGGGTAGATGTTGAGAATATGTTTTCACTGGTGGGGGAATCTCGAACTAGGGACATGCTTACAGAATAAGGGGGCACACATTTAAAACTGAGATGCAAAGGAATTTCTTCTCTCAGAGGGTGGTGAATCTCTGGAATTCTCTACTTCAGAGAGTTGTGGAGGCTATGTCACTAAATGTATTTGAGAAGGTAGGTAGATTTTTGAAATCTCGGGGAGTCGAGGGTTATATCGAGCAGGCCCGAAAGAGGAGTTGAGGCCTGGGACAGATAAGCCATTATTTTACTGAATGGCGGGGTAGGCTTGAGGGGCTGAATGGCCTACTCCTGCTCCTATTTCTTATGTTCTTATGTCTCCCCGTCAGTGATTCTTTCCCTATTCCACGTTCCTGATCAGTAATTTCTCAGTTTTCTTTCAGCTTAGCTTCTCTCCGGACCTTTTAAGTTTAGGTTGTCCCTTTTCTGTTTTGTATTTCATGTTGTCTCTTTTTGTTTCAATCTGCTTTTAATTTTCAGTTTTATTTTAAACTGCTCTCTACTTAGCAGCACAGAAATAGGTAAACTTTGCTGCATAGCAGATATATTTCCAAATAGAACTAATTAGATGGAACGACATCCACACTTATACAACAAGAAGCCCCTTTCCACTCTGCAACACTGGCCCACTCTCCTGTTCCCGTGCCACGCTGTATTGGATGACCTGAGAATCAGGCAGCTTCCCTTTCCGGCCCACGATCAATCTCAGCCGATCTTTCTCTCTTTACTGCATCCAAGTGATCCAATACACCAAATGTAGGAACAGGGTGACTGGCTCCATTGTGCTTAATTTAGCCTTTACCAAAGAGCAGTTAGTACTGTTTGTTTAAAATGCTCATTTCATTCAACCAATTGATTGACACAAGGAGTGACCAAGCTACACAGATCAATAAAGCTCCAACTTCAATCCTTGGTCTGTAGCAAGTTTGCTGATCTTAGCCAGATCATTGATGGTATAGACACAATGATTAGCTTCAGCACCTCAAGTCAGCAAAGGGGAAAAAAACTCAGACAGATTTCCAGCGGCTGTTGGCTCGCTTCCTCATGGAAAAGGTGTGGAGGATGAAAATGGGATCAGACTGACTGTGAACAGCATATGACACTCAGTCTGGAGTCTCACACCAAGAATGACCACTTGGGCAAAGTGTCAGTTTAAGCAGGACCACTGGCACTGTACCCAAGGAGTAGGGAGTTGGGAGTTGGGGCGGGAAGGATAGGAAACTGACACAAAAGAGAAAAAAACTGAAAATGTGCATAGAGTCAGAGTCAAAGAATGATTCAGCATAGATACCCATTGTGCTTGTGCCGGCACTTTGAAAGAGCTATCCAATCAATCCCACTCCCTCATTCTTTCCCTATAGTCTTGTAAATGTCTCCTGTTCCTCTATATGTAATACAGAAAGAATTACAGCATGGAAGGAGGCCATTTGGCCCATCATGTCTATGCCAGCTGACAAAGAGCCATCCAGCCTAATCCCACCTTCCAGCTCTAGGTCCGTGGCCCTATGGGTTACGATGGTCAAGTGCCTAAGTGTTTTTTAAATACAATGATGGTTTCTGCCTCTACCTTTCAGGCAGTGAGTTTCAGATTCCCATCACCCTCTGGGTGAAAACAATTACTTCTCAACTTCCGTTTAATCCTCTGTTTCCTCTGTTCCAAAGAAAACAACTCCAGCTTATCCAATCTTTCCTCACAACTAACATTCTCCAGTCATGGCAACATCCTCATAAATCTCCTCCATACCTTTTCTCGTGCAATCACCACTTTCCGTGAATGCAATGACCAGGACTATAAACAGTATTCGAGCTGTAGTTTAACTAATGTTTTATACAGTTCTAGCATAACTAACCTAATTTCCGCTCATCGCCCCGCTTTTGCTAATCACCCAAAATCTGTGTCCTCTGAACAACCGTGCTACCACTGGAAACAGTTTCCCCTTAATTCCTCTATCAAAACCCTTCATGATTTGAACACTATTAAATCTCCACTTAACCTTCTCTGTTCTAAGGAGAACAATTACAACTTCTCTAATCTTTACATAACTGAAACCCCTTATCCTTTGTACCATTTTGGTAAATCTCCTCTGCACCTTCTCCAAATGTTCATCTGTCTGCCTTTTGGAAGATTGGAGAGGTGCACGTGTGATATGACAACATCGATTTCATATAACATGAGTCATGCTATCTTACCACCATATAGTGGGCAGTAGGGAAAAACCTCTGATCATAAGGAACATTATGTTCCTTTATGGGAGAAATTGGAAACACAGGAATATTCAGTGTAGATTCTGTGTAATGTATCAAAGATTAAACATTTATTTTTTAGCTGTTTTCAAAATTTAACAAAAAATTGAGCTAAGGTTCCAGGGAAACATCTTGTAGTTTCATAACCATCAGCTGCAGCACATTTCATTACTTCCTCCAAACAGAGAACAAATTAATAAAAAATTATGTCCTCACATGCTGCGTTAATAAAATGCACGTTAGAACTTTTAATTTCAGAAGTTTTATGTTTGAACAAACAAGGAACAGCTAGTTCTGAAAACATTGCCAATGCAGCAGGAGGGACAGATTGGGCTCTGGTAAATCCTACATCCCTTGCAGTGAAATTTCCACAATACATTCTCCCTCCCTGGGATGTAACTTCATTATAATCAGAGCAAAGTGGGAACATGGCATTCATCCAAACTGCACCCATGGTGTAGCATGATGCAATTCTACTGATTCTAGAAAAGATTGACTCAAAACAAATCAACTCCAAACTTTGTTGGGCAGAAATAATGAAAAGGTCCAGTCTGTGTTGTTCACTTCATTGCAAGTTGGGATAACCAGCTGCTTATTCCTCTTTAACTTATTGCTCAGAAATGTATGTCCACAGAGCTGGGGCATTAATTCTTTATGGGTGAGCTCTGGACATTGATGAACTGATCATATATACCTCCCTTCACCAATGACCCAATTAAAAGTATTAGCTCTTTAAAAATTAGAAAACGAACTACAAACTGACTAATGTCTGAAACAATGTAGGAGACCTCGTGGGCAGAAAATCTAGAAATGAACATAGATTTTTAAGTTAGGACACGGTCCTGTCGTGGGAGTATAACACCTGGTCTATTTTCCTTCTCATACTAAGCACCTACCAGTCTCCCAATCAACTTCTGTGAAGCAGTTAGATTCCCCGTGTCCTTCATGCTGCAAGCAACTTGAAAGATCAGTTTACGGAGCCCTTCCAGTCCATCAAGCGTCTTGCAGGATATTTCACTGTAAGGGAAAAATGCAATGGAGGATATTTCACTGAAAAGGAGAATGCAATGGAGGAGAGCTCACAGTAAGGGATAGAGTGGATGATAGCTCACAGTGAGGGAGAGATAGAGTGGAAGAGAGCTCACAGTAAGGGAGAGATAAAGTGGACAATAGCTCACAGTAGGGGAGAGATAGGGTGGAAGAGAGCTCACAGTAAAGGATAGAGTGGAGGACAGCTCACAGTAAGGGAGAGATGCTACTGAAGCAGTTTAACACATGACCTGAGGAGTTGTGCTTTACACCTCATTCTCTAGCTCTTTTCATTCTATTTTTTAACAAGAATAAACACACTAAAACCATTGGGAACTGGATAATTAATACGATTTATTTATTTATTTATTGATACAGCACTGGAACAGGCCCTTCGGCACACCGAGTCTGTGCCGACCAACAACCACCCATTTATACTAACCCTACAGTAATCCCATATTCCCTACCACCTACCTACTAGGGGCAATTTACAATGGCCAATTTACCTACCACCTGCAAGTCTTTGGCTGTGGGAGGAAACCGGAGCACCCAGCGAAAACCCACGCAGTCACAGGGAGAATTTGTAAACTCCGCACAGGCAGTACCCAGAATTGAACCCGGGTCCCTGGAGCTGTGAGGCTGTGGTGCTAACCACTGCGCCACTGTGCCGCCTTAACAGATCTTAACAGAATTGCTATCTCATTGTGTTAGTCTTCATGCATTCATGTCTTCATCTTTCTCTCTGCTGCCTCATTGTACATTCGACCAGGTGACTATGGTCTAGCTCATGGATCCCATGGCAGTCATCAATGCCACTTGCTATTGGTTTATTACAAATTCAGGTCTGCCATAGACACCTTTGTGGCGTCAGTCACTCCAGTCAGTGGTATCAGGGTCTTAAAGAGAGTGGTTCACTTTGCACCATATCTACTTTGCAGTGTGTACCAGCAAAACCTCCTTGTGGCCTGAACAACCTATCCTGTGTTTCTTCAAACCCTTCAAAAGGTGGACCAAGTTAACACCGGATGAGATAAAGCAAGGTTTGGTTTGAAGTGTTAAGCTTACAGTAAAGTCAATGCACAGAGTAATCATCATCATCAAACTTGCTTAGTTAAATCGATACCTATGCCTCTGCGCAATAACATGAAAATAATGCAACACTACACTCCCCTGCTTCCACAGAGTGTCCTGCTCAAGTTAAACAGACTAACTCCTCTGCTTCCTGCCGTCTTGACCTTTAATTTCAGCTACTGTTGTAGAAACAAATTATGGAGACAAACCACCAAATTGCTTATATTGTACATGTGTTTGGCAAACTCTGCCCAGTCCCTAGTAGACATGGTTACACAGAAGCTGACACTATAATAGGTCCTCAGTTGGCAAATTCCCTCATTGAGGCTACACAATGGCTGCTATTGGAAAAATGAGAATGATGCACCATTAGAGGAAAGGACATTCCTGAGTTAGGGAATGAGGTACATTGTTGAGAAGTGTTCAGATTACTTTATAAAGTTATGCAAGAATGGGATTGTGAAGATAAAAGCAGGCTGTTTCCAGTAGTTGAGGGGTCAAGGACAAGGGACATAGAGACAAGATTAGATGTAAGAGATTTAGAACAGAGGGCAGGAGAAACTTTGTCACTCAGAGTTGCAAGGCTGTGGGATTCACTTCCAGGGTGAGTGGCTGAGGCAGAAACTATGTCAACACTGGAAAGGTGGATGAAGAAAAAGACAATGAATTGACAGGGTGATAAATGTGATTCAAACTATTTAGACTGGTGGGTCTGAATGACCTGTTTTCATGTTGTAACATTATGTATTTACCCTGTGTATACATTATTCTATTTATTTACAAGTCTATGAGGAAACAACATAAGGGCCAGCTCATTAGTATCTTAACCACCTACCACATCAGCGTCCTCTCTATACCGGCAGAATATAATGTGCTTGTAAAACTCAACCTTAGAAGTAACTTTGTGCCATTTCTTTCTTTGGAAAAATGGTCAATGGCCAATCCAGATGGAAGTGATGAAGGATTTCTACTTCTGCTGGGGGTATGGATCTTACACAAATGAGTTCAAGCTAGTTCATTATAGACACGGATCTACAGCAGAATATTACATACTCTTCAGTACTGATCGACAATCTCACTAACTGATGCTATAGAGCGGAGATGGGGGAAGGAAGGCTTGGGCAGTCTGGGGCACACTTTCACGGTTGAATATATTGTTCAACAGAATGAGGAGGAGAGGCTTAGCTTTGCAGCCTCGACTGAGAGTGTCTAATGCTGAGATTCAGTGGAAAAAGTGCACAGGGCTTTGCACTCCACAGGACTGGCATCCTTCACTTTGCTGAGCAATACATTCACCAAAAATAGGAACTCGACCATTGTTGCAAGTCAAAAGCACTTAAAACACAAAGCTAGGAGTTCAGCATGGGAGAGGAACACAAGGGCAATGTTTGGCTACAGGTTCCAAACCAGTAACAGCAACACACAGCTTAGGAATTCTGACACTGGTGAAACATTTACACAACCCCTGTATCCATGGACCTGCACTTAATACTTCTGAACATCATGAGAAGGGCAACAACTGGAAGGGAATTGCATTTAAGATTACATGGCCAACAAAGACCCCTACAGCAGACCAAAATCAAAGATCTTAAATGATCTTACACTGCCTGTAAATGGGATTTGACTCACTGTAAATTGGATTGTCCTCATGTGATTCAAATTATTTACTTGTGTGGGAAAACACCAGCACAAACTGGTGGGACTGAATGACCTGTTTCCATGTTGTAACTCACTGTAAATGGGATTAAACTCACTGTAAATGTTTTTATACTCACTGTAAATTCCGGCAGCTGATGTCTGGATACCCAGTTGCTCGTGGCCCAGATGGAGAGCGACACAAAGCTAAGACGTATGCTCGAAGCGTAGCAATTCTCTCTGTGCGGAATTTTGTGTCAATCAAATCCAGGTGGGTTCCTACTACAATCACAGTGGCATTTGGAGCCTTTGCCTTCAATAAAACACAATCAAAATTTGTCAAACCAGCTCTGGTTAAACCTGCTTGTATTTATTTATTTATCGTACACTATTGCTCATAAAGATGAAAATCATAGAATGGTTACAGCACAAATGGAGGTCATTCAGCCCGTCGTATCTGTGCCGGCTCTCTGCAAGACTGACTCAACTAGTCTCACTACCCTGCTTTTTCTCTGTAGCCCTACAAATCTTTCCTCTTCAGATAATTATCCAATTCCCTTTTGAGAGCTATGATTGAATCTACCTCCACCACAATTTCAGGCAGTGCATTCCCAATCCTAACCACTCGCTATGTAAAAAAGTTTTTCATGTCTCTGTTGCTTTTTTTGCCAATCACCTTAAATTGACGTCCTCTGGTTCTGGATTTACACCAGGGCTTAAATTATGAGGCCAGGTTGCAAAGGCTTTATTTTAGAAGGTGCTTAAAGTAATAGAGATTCAATAGGGTAGATACAGACAAACTATTTCCTCTGGTGGGGAAATCCAGTTCAAGAGGGCATAATCTTAAAATTAGAACTATGCCATTTAGGAACAAAGTCAGGAAGAACTTTTTCCCACAAAGAATGGTAGAAATCCTGTGGATGCTGGGGGTCATTTGGAGTTTCATACTGAAATCAATAGAATTTTGTTGGTCCAGGTTATCAAGGGATATGAAGCAAAGGTGGGTAAATTGAGTTTAGGTACAGATCAACCATAATCTAACTGAACTGTGGAACAGGTTCGAGGGGCTGAATGCTGGCTCCTGTTCCTATGTTCCCAAATCCTTCGCAAATTTCAGTTGCATCCTCTGCTTTTCTGCAAGTCCTAATTTATGTCAGCATATGTCTCCAGTTTTTGGTCTTCAGGCCACTTACAGAAGCTATATACAGTAGGGACCAAACACAGACCCTTCAGACAACAATTCCTATAGTCTGACCTTCACCCTCTCGTATGTTCTTCCCTACTTTATAATCAGATGGTCAGTCCAGTCCCGTCTTGAAACCTGAATTCCGATGATCTTTAGATTAGAATATAAGAACATGAGAAACAGGAGAAGGACAGGCCATTTGGCCACTTGAGCCTGGTCCGCCATTCAATAAGTTCATGGCTGATACGATTGTGGCCTTAACTCCACTTTCCTGCCTGCTCCCCAATAACCCTTTACTCCATTGTAGATCAAAAATCTGACTGGCTCAGCCTTGAATATATTCAATGACCTCTGAGATTCCACTGTTCTCTGGGGTAGAGAATTCCAAAGATTAATGACCCTCTAAAAGAAGAAATGCATCCTCATCTCCATCTTAAATGGGAGACCCCTTATTTTGAAACTCTGCCCTCAAGTTCTAGATTTCCCTATGAGGGAAACACCTTCTCAGCATCCACCCTGTTAAGCCCCCTCAGAGTATAATATGTTTCAATAAGATCACCTCTCATTCTTCCAAACTCCAATGAGTACAGGCCCAACATGCTCAACCTTTCCTCATAAGACAACCCCTATATCACAGAAATCAACCTAGTGAACCTTCTCTGACTACCTCCAATGCAAGTATATCCCTCCATAAATAAAGTGACCGAAAGTATGCGCGCAGTATTGAAGGTGCAGTCTCATCAAAGTCCTGTAAAGTTGTAGCAAGACTTCTCTACTTTTATTCTCCATCCCTCTTGCAAAAAGGCCAACAATCCACTTGCCTTCCTAATTACTTGCTGTACCGATTCATGTATCAGGACACGCAGATCCCTCGGTACTGCAGCATTCTGCAGTTTCTCTCCATTTATATAATATTCTGCTTTTCAATTCTTCCCGCCAAAGTGGGCAATCTCCCATTTTCCCAGATTATACCCTATCTGCCAAATTTTTGCTCACTCACTTAACCTTTCTATATTCCTTTGCAGACTATTTGTGTACAGCTCACAACTGGCTTTCCTGGGCAGGGCAGTGAGACTAGGTGGGTTGCTCGTGCAGAGAGCCAGCAAAGACAGGATGGGCCAAATGGCCTCCTGTGCTGGAAGCATTCTATGATTCTATCTTTGTATCGTCAGCAAACTTGGCTACAATAGACTCGGTCCTTTCATCCAAGTCATTCATATAGATTTTAAATAGTCGAGGCCCCAGCACTGATTTCTGTGGCACTCCGCTGGCTACAGATTGCCAACCTGAAAAAACCCATTTATCCTGACTCTCCGTTTCCTGTTAGTTAGCCAATCCTCTATCCATTACCCCCAACACCATGAGCTCTAGTTCTTTGTAGTAACCTTTTGTGGCACCTTATCGAATGCCTTTTGGAAATCCAAATACACCATAAAAACAGATTCCTCTTTATCCACCCTGCTTGTTACATCCTCAAAGAACTCTAATAAATTTGTCAAACACGATTTCCCTTTCATAAAATCATGTTGACTCTGCCTGATTGTATCATGATTTTCTAAATGTCCTGCTACTACTTCCTTAATAATGGCTTCCAGCATTTTCCCAGTGACAGACATTAGGCTAACTGATCTATAGTTTCCTGCCTTCTTTCTCTCTCCTTTCTTGAATAGAGGTGTTACATTTGTGGTTTTCCATCCACTGGGACCTTTGCAGAATCTAGGGAATTTTGGAAGATTACAGCCAATGCATCCATTATCTCTGCAGCCACTTCTTTTAAGACCCTAGGATGCAGGCCATCAGGTCCAGGCAACTTGTCAACCTTTAGTCCCATTTGTTTTCCTAGTACTTCTTCTCTAGTCATTGTGATTGTTTAACGTTCCTCCCTCCCTCCTCCTCATGATTTTCCGCTAATCTTGGCATGCTTTTTGGTTTCTACTGGGTTCAAAGTCTCTGCCAATTCTTTGTTGCCCATTATTAATTCCCCAGTCTCATCCTCTGAGGAATCAACATTTACTTTAGCCATTCTTTTCCTTCTTGTGAACTTGTAGAAGCTTTTACGGTCTGTTTTTATATTTCTTGCTGGTTTACTGAGGGAGGCAAGGGAAGAAGTTGCTGGGGCCTTGACAGAAATCTTTGCATCCTCATTGGCTACAGGTGAGGTCCCAGAGGATTGGAGAATAGCCAATGTTGTGCCTTTGTTTAAGAAGGGTGGCAAGGATAATCCAGGAAATTATAGGTCGGTGAGCCTTACGTCAGTGGTAGGGAAACTATTAGAGAGGATTCTTCGGGACAGGATTTACTCCCATTTGGAAACAAATGAACTTATTAGCGAGAGACAGCATGGTTTTGTGAAGGGAGGTCGTGTCTTACTAATTTGATTGAGTTTTTTGAGGAAGTGACGAAGATGATGGATGAGGGAAGGGCAGTGGATGTTGTCTATTTGGACTTTAGTAAAGCCTTTGACAAGGTCCCGTATGGCAGACTGGTGCAAAAGGTGAAGTCACATGGGATCAGAGGTGAGCTGCCAAGATGGATACAGAACTGGCTCAGTCATAGAAGACAGAGGGTAACAGTGTTTTTCTGAATGGAGGGATGTGACTAGTGGTGTTCCGCAGGGATCAGTGCTGGGACCTTTGCTGTTTGTAGTATATATAAATGATTTGGAGGAAAATGTAGCTGGTCTGATTGATAAGTTTGCAGACGACACAAAGGTTGGTGGAGTTGCAGATAATGATGAGGATTGTCAGAGGATACAGCAGGATATAGATTGGTTGGAGACTTGGGCAGAGAAATGGCAGATGGAGTTTAATCCGGACAAATGTGAGGTAATGCATTTTGGAAGGTCTAATGCAGGTGGGAGGTATACAGTAAATGGCAGAACCCTTAGGAGCATGTAGATCTGGGCGTACAGGTCCACAGGTCACTGAAAGTGGCGACGCAGGTGGATAAGGTAGTCAAGAAGGCATACGGCATGCTTGCCTTCATCGGTCGGGGCATAGAGTATAAAAATAGGCAAGTCATGCTGCAGCTGTACAGAACTTTAGTTAGGCCACACTTAGAATATTGCGCACAATTCTGGTCGCCACACTACCAGAAGGACGTGGAGGCTTTGGAGATGGTACAGAAGAGGTTTACTGGGATGTTGCCTCGTCTGGAGGGCATTAGCTATGAGGAGAGGTTGGATAAACTCGGATTGTTTTCACTGGAACGACGGAGGTGGAGGGGCGACATGATAGAGGTTTACAAAGTTATAAGCGGCATGGACAGAGTGGATAGTCAGAAGCTTTTTCCCAGGGTGGAAGAGTCAGTTACTAGGGGACATAGGTTTAAGGTGCGAGGGGTAAAGTTTAGAGGGGATGTGTGAGGCAAGTTTTTTACACAGAGGGTGGTGAGTGCCTGGAACTTGCTGCCAGGGGAGGTGGTGGAAGCAGATACGATAGCGACATTTAAGAGACATCTTGACAAATATATGAATAGGAAGGGAATAGAGGGATGGCCTGTTCCTGTGCTGTACTGTTCTTTGTTCTTTACTCTCATACTCTAATTTCTGCCTCTTTTTTTTTAAGCCATCCTTTGCTGGTTTCTAAAATGTTCCCAATCTCCTGGCCTACTACTGTTCTTTGCAGCATTGTTCGTCTTTTCTTTCAATTTGATGCCATCCTTAACTTCCTTAGTTAGCCATGGATGGTGCATCCTTCTCAGAGTCTTTCTCTCTCAATGGAATATATCTTGTCGAGAGTTATGAAATATCTTTTTAAATGTTTGCCACTGCTTCTCTACTGCCTTACCTTTAACCTATTTTTCGTCCATTTTAGCCAGCTCTGTCTTCATACCCTTATAATTGCCTTTCTTTAAGTTGAAGACACTAGTTTCAGACCCAAATTTCTCACCCTCAAAGTGAATGTGAAACTCTATCATGCTATGATCACTCTTGCCTAGAGGATCCTTTACGGTGAGGTCATTAATTAATCTTGTCTCATTACACATTCCCATAGCTAAAATAGCCTGCTCCCTGGTTGGTTCCAGAATGTATTGTTCGAAGAAACTGTCTCAACTACATTTGATGAAGTCATCCTCCAGGCTACCTTTGCCAATTTGATTTGTCCAACCAATATGAAGATTAAAATTGCCCGTGATTACTGCAGTACCTTTCTTACAAGCCCCCATTATTTCTTGATTTATACTCTGTCTTGCAGTGTAGCTAATGTGTAGCCTATAAACTACTCCCACCAGTGACTTCTTTCCTTTGCTGTTTCTTATCTCCACCCAAACTGATTCTACATCTTGATTTTCTGAGCCAAGATTATTTCTCACGACTGTACTGATCACATCCTTTGGTAACCTTCTCCTTTTCCTTTCTTCCTATCCTTCTGAAATGTCAAATACCCTTGAATATTCAGTTCCTAGCCTTGGTCATCTTGCAACCATGGGCTGGAATTTATATTTCCGCTACACGATAACAATGGCAGTCAACCCACGTAGGCAGCATGCCGTGGAGCTGCTGTGATATTAACAGCGGCGGCTCATTTAAATAGCCAGGGCGGACCCCCCACCCCGATGATGTGGAGTGGGCAGGCTGCCCATCCCGGGCAATGGCGTCAGCTGTCTTTGCGCAGGCGCTGACAGCATTTTTAAAGGGCTTCGAGCCCTGCATTTCGATTTAAATATTTAAAGATAGATTGATTTTTTTAAAATTAAATAAATTGAACCTGACCCTCTCCCACCACCCCCCCAATAACCATAGAATTGCTTGCCCTCTCCTGGAGCATATCAACATTACAAAGGAGGAGGTGTTGGAGGTATTGAAGCACATTAAGGTGGATAGATTCCCAGGGCCTGACCATGTGTATCCTAGGATGCTATGGGAAGCAAAGGAGGAGATTGCTGGGGTCCTGGCAGAGATTTTTGTATCATCGTTAGCCACAGGTGAGGTACCGGAAGACTGGAGGATAGCTAATGTTGTGCCTTTATTTAAGAAGGGCAGCAGGGATAAGCCAAGGAACTACAGGCCAGTGAGCCTTACATCAGTGATGGGAAAGTCATGGGAAGGGATTCTGAGAGACAGGTTTTATATGCATTTGGAAAGGCGAGGTCTGATTAGGGATAGTCAGCATGGCTTTGTGTGTGGGAAATCATGTCTCACGAATTTGATTGAGTTTTTCGAGGAGGTGACCAAGAGGATTGATGAGGGCAGGGCGATAGACGTTGTCTACATGGACTTTAGCAAGGCCTTTGACAAGGTCCCGCATGGTAGGCTGGTCCAGAAGGTTCGAACACATGGGGTCCAGGGTGAGCTAGCAAATTGGATACAAAATTGGCTTGATGATAGGAGGCAGAAGGTGGTAGTGGAGGGTTGTTTTTCAGATTGGAGGCCAGTGACCAGTGGTGTGCCGCAGGGATCGGTGCAGGGCCCTCTGTTGTTTGTCATATATATTAATGACTTGGATGTGAATGGAGGGGGCATGATTAGTAAGTTTGCAGATGACACCAAAATTGGTGGTATAGTGGACAGTGAAGAAGGTTGTCTAAGGTTACAACAGGATATAGATCAACTGGGAAAGTGGGCAAGGGATTGGCAAATAGAATTTAACGCAGACAAGTGTGAAGTGATGCATTTTAGGAAGTAAAACCAGGGCAGAACATATACAGTGAATGGCAAGGCCCTGGGGAGTATTGAGTACAAGAGTTGTGACGTCATGTTACAGTTGCACGTAACGTTGGTTAGGCAGTTCTGGTTGCCGCACTACAGGAAAGATGTGATTAAGCTAGAGAGGGTGCAGAAAAGATTCACAAGGATGTTGCCTGGTTTGGAGGGCTTGAGTTATAAAGAGAGATTGGATAGGCTGGGTCTGTTTTCCCTGGAGTGAAGGAGGCTGAGAGGGGACATGATTGAGGTATATAAAATTATGAGAGGCATAGATAGGGTAGATAGCCAGAGTCTGTTTCCCATGGAAGGGGTGACTAAAACCAGAGGGCATAGATATAAGGTGAGAGGGAGGAGGTTTAAAGGGGATTAAAGGGGTAAATTTTTCACACAAAGAATAGTGGGTATCTGGAATGAGCTGCCTGAGGAGGTGATGTAGACAGGAACAGTAGCAACATTGAAGAGGCATCTGGCAGGTACTTGAATGAGCAAGGCATAGAGGGATATGGAATTAATGCAGGCAGGTGGGATTAGTATAGATAGGCATTATGGTCGGCATGGACACAGTGGGCTGAACAAAGAACAAAACAGCACAGGAACAGGCCATTCGGCCCTCCAAGCCTGCGCCGTTCTTGATGCCGGTCTAAACTAAAACCTTCTGCATTTCCGGGGTCCGTATCCCTCTATTCCCATCCTATTCATGGATTTGTCAAGATGCCTCTTAAACGTCGCTATCGTACCTGCTTCCACCACCTCCCCCGGCAGCAGGTTCCAGGCACTCACCACCCTCTGTGTAAAGAACTTGCCTCGCACATCCCCTCTAAACTTTGCCCCTCGCACCTTAAACCTATGTCCCCTAGTAACTGACTCTTCCACCCTGGGAAAAAGCTTCTGACTATCCACTCTGTCCATGCCACTCATAACTTTGTAAACCTCTATCATTCCGCCCCTCCACTTCTGTCGTTCCAGTGAAAACAATCCGAGTTTATCCAACCTCTCCTCATAGCTAATGCCCTCCAGACCAGGCAACATCCTGGTAAACCTCTTCTGTACCCTCTCCAAAGCCTCCACGTCCTTCTGGTAGTTTGGCGACCAGAATTGTACGCAATATTCCAAGTGTGGCCGAACTAAGGTTCTGTACAGCTGCAGCATGACTTGCCAATTTTTATACTCTATGCCCCGACCGATGAAGGCAAGTATGCCGTATGCCTTCTTGACTACCTTATCCACCTGCGTTGCCACTTTCAGTGCCTGCGGACCTGTACGCCCAGATCTCTCTGCCTGTCAATACTCCTAAGGGTTCTGCCATTTACTGTATACTTCCCACCTGTATTAGACCTTCCAAAATGCATTCCCTCACATTTTTCCAAATTAAACTCCATCTGCCATTTCTCCGCCGGAGTCTCCAACCGACCTATATCCTGCTGTATCCTCTGACAATCATCATCACCAACTTTTGTGTCGTCCGCAAACTTACTAATCAGACCAGCTACATTTTCCTCCAAATCATTTATATATACACTACAGACAGCAATGGTCCCAGCACTGATCCCTGCGGAACACCACTAATCACAGCCCTCCACTCAGAAAAGCACCCTTCCACTGCTACCCTCTGTCTTCTATGACCGAGCCAGTTCTGTATCCATCTTGCCAGCTCCCCTCTGATCCCGTGTGACTTCACTTTTTGTACCAGTCTGCCATGAGGGACCTTGTCAAAGGCTTTACTGAAGTCCAGATAGACAACATCCACTGCCCTTCCTTCATCAACCATCTTTGTCACTTCCTTAAAAAACTCAATCAAGTTAGTGAGACACGGCCTCCCCGTCACAAAACCATGCTGCCTCTCGCTAACAAGTTCATTTGTTTCCAAATGGGAGTAAATCCTGAAACGAAGAATCCTCTCCAATAATTTCCCTACCACTGACGTAAGGCTCACCGGCCTGTAATTTCCTGGATTATCCTTGCTACCCTTCTTAAACAACGGAACAACATTGGCTATTCTCCAGTCCTCTGGGACCTCACCTGTAGTCAATGAGGATGCAAAGATTTCTGTCAAGGCCCCAGCAATTTCCTCCCTTGCCTCCCTCAGTATTCTGGGGTAGATCCCGTCAGGCCCTGGGGACTTATCTACCTTAATGCTTTGCAAGACGCCCAACACCTCCTCCTTTTTGATAACGACATGACCCAGACTATCTACACTCCCTTCCCTAGACTCATCATCCACCAAGTCCTTCTCTTTGGTGAAAACTGATGCAAAGTACTCATTTAGTACCTCGCCCATTTCCTTTGGCTCCACACATAGACCCCCTCCTCTGTCCTTGAGTGAGTCAACCCTTTCCCTGGTTACCCTCTTGCTCTTTATATACGTATAAAAAGCCTTGGGATTCTCCTTAATCCTGTTTGCCAATGACTTTTCATGACCCCTTTTAGCCCTCCTGACTCCTTGCTTAAGTTCCTCCCTATTTTCTTCATATTCCTCAAGGACTTCATCTGTTCCCAGCCTTCTAGCCCTTACGAATGCTTCCTTTTTCTTTTTGACGAGGTTCACAATATCCCCCGTTATCCAAGGTTCCTGAAACTTGCCAAACGTATCCTTCTTCCTCACAGGAACTTGCCGATCCTGGATTCCAATCAACTGATGTTTGAAGGACTCCCACATGTCACATGTTGATTTACCCTCAAAAGGCCGCCCCCAATGTTAATTCTTCAGTTCCTGCCTAATATTGTTATAATTAGCCTTCCCCAAATTTAGCACCTTCACCTGGGGACTATTCTTATCCTTATCCACAAGTACCTTAAAACATACGGAATTATGGTCACTGCAGTACCTTAAAACTTACGAAGGGGCTGTTTCTTTGCTGCACGACTCTGTGACTCCCCCCAAAAAACACTTATCTTGTGCACCTGACCTACCCCCCCTGCAAAAAGTGCATAAAGTTTACACTATAACCTTTCCCACCATCCCCTACACCAATGAAATGACTTGGATGCTGCTCCCTGCCACCGCACAGAGAAACGTACCTGCTCCCCCCTCCCCACCCAAATGGGGATCCAAAGGCCCGGGGGTGCCAGCCACCGGCACCAATATCGCACTGGGACAGACGGCGGGAGCGAGAAGGTATTTAATTTGTTTATTTAAATATTTAAATTGGGCTCCCGTTGCTGAGCGGCAGGGGCCTGCCATGAGGTCTTGCTGCTGCCAGCAATATCAGGCTGGGACTTCCCGGCATCGAGGTCTGTGGCAGGCCTCTCCCAGAGGCATTTTCCATCCCCCTCCCACCACAACCCCCAAGGTGGGGGGGGGGGCTCTGTAAAATTGGCCCCCACATCTCGATAATGGCTGTCATATATTTATTTCTATTTGTCTCATTAATTCATCCATCTTGTTCTGAATGCTACGTGCATGCAGATAAAGAATTCTGTCTTTTTACCATCTTCCCTACTCTGACCTTATTTACTGGTGCACTCTTATGTTTGCACACTGTCTTTTCCTGTCACACTCTGGTTATCATTACCGCTATTGCTACCCCGCACTATTGCCTTGCCCTTTTTCTTTAACTTCCCAAATCTCCCCTCACATGAACCCTCCCAATATTTAGTTTAAAGTTCTCTCTACAGCCCTAGTTATACAATTCACGTAAGGGCTGTACCAAAGGTACAGCTCCCTTTTTTCCCCAGTACTGGTGTCAGTGCCCCATGAATTGAAACCCATTTCTCCTATACCTATATTTGAGCCACGCATTCAACCCTCGGATCTTATTTATCCGAATGCCAATTTTCTTGTGGCTCAGGTAGTTAGAAATTAATTAGAAATCTTCCATGTGGAACTTTGTCAAGAACTTACTGAACGTTTAAATAAAGTGTATCATAGAACAGAGAACGGTACAGCACAGTACAGGCCCTTCGGCCCACGATGTTGTGCCGAACCTTTAACCTACTCTAAGATCAAACTACCTACATACCCTTCATTCTACTATCATCCATGTACCTATCCAAGAGTTGCTTAAATGTCCCTAATGTATCTGCTTCTACTACCACCGCTGGCAGCGCATTCCACGCACCCACCACTCTCTGTGTAAAGAACCTACCTCTGACATCTCCCCGAAACCTTCCTCCAATCACCTTAAAATTATGCCCCCTGGTTATCGCCCTTTCTGCCCTGGGAAAAAGTCTCTGGCTATCCACTCTATCTATGCCTCTCATCATCTTGTACCCCTCTATCAAGTCACCTCTCATCCTTCTTCGTTCCAATGAGAAAAGCCCCAGCACCCTCAACCTTTCTTCGTAAGACATGCCCTCCAGTCCAGGCAGCATCCTGGTAAATCTCCTCTGCACCCTCTCTAAAGCTTCCGCATCTTTCCTATAATGAGGCGACCAGAACTGAACACAATACTCCAAGTGTGGTCTAACCAGGGCTTGATAGAGCTGTAGCATAACCTCGCGGCACTTAAACTCAATCCCCCTGTTAATGAAAGCCAACACACCATACGCCTTCTTAACAACCCTATCAACTTGGGTGGCAACTTTGAGGGATCTGTGGACATGGACCCCAAGATCTCTCTGTTCCTCCACACTACCAAGAATCCTGTCTTTAAGCCTGTATTCTGCATTCAAATTCGACCTTCCAAAATGAATCACTTCACACTTTTCCAGGTTGAACTCCGTCTGCCACTTCTCAGCCCAGTTCTGCATCCTGTCAATGTCCCGTTGCAACCTACAACAGCCTTCCACACTATCCACAACTCCATCAACCTTCGTGTCATCGGCAAACTTGCTAACCCAGCCTTCCACTTCCTCATCCAAGTCATTTATAAAAATCACAAAGAGCAGAGGTCCCAGAACAGATCCCTGCGGAACACCACTGGTCACCGAGCTCCAGGCTGAATACTTTCCATCTACTACCACCCTCTGACTTCTGTGGGCCAGCCAATTCTGTATCCAGACAGTCAACTTTCCCTGTATCCCATGCCTCCTTACTTTCTGAATGAGCCTACCATGGGGAACCTGATCAAACGCCTTGCTAAAATCCATATACACCACATCCACTGCTCTTCCTTCATCAATGTGTTTTGTCACATCTTCAAAGAATTCAATAAGGCTTGTGAGGCATGACCTGCCCCTCACAAAGCCATGCTGACTGTCTCTAATCAAACTATGCTTTTCCAAATAATCATAAATCCTGTCTCTCAGAATCCTCTCCAATAATTTGCCCACTATCGACATAAGACTGACTGGTCTATAATTCCCAGGGAAATCCCTATTCCCTTTCTTGAACAAGGGAATAACATTTGCCACCCTCCAATCATCTGGTACTACTCCAGTGGACAGTGAGGACGCAAAGATCATCGCCAAAGCCGCGGCAATCTCTTCCCTCGATTCCCTTAATATCCTTGGGTATATCCCGTCTGGCCCCGGGGACTTATCTGTCCTCATGTCTTTCAAAATTTCCAGCACATCCTCCCTCTTAACATCAACCTGTTCGAGCATATCAGCCTGTTTCACGCTGTCCTCACAAACGACCAGGTCCCTCTCACGAGTGAATACTGAAGCAAAGTATTCATTTAGGACCTCCCCTACCTCCTCCGACTCCAGGCACAAGTTCCCTCCACTATCCCTGATCAGTCCTACCCTCACTCTGGCCATCCTCTTGTTCCTCACATAAGTGTAGAATGCCTTGGGATTTTCCTTAATCCTACCCGCCAAGACTTTTTCATGTCCCCTTCTAGCTCTCCTAAGTCCATTCTTCAGTTCCTTCCTGGCTACCTTGTAACCCTCTGGAGCCCTGTCTGATCCTTGCTTCCTCAACCTTAAGTAAGCTTCCTGCTTCCTCTTGACTAGCTGTTCCACATCTCGTCATCCAAGGTTCCTCCACCCTACCATCCCTTCCTTGCCTCATCGGGACAAACCTATCCAGCAGTCGCAGCAAGTGCTCCCTGAACAACCTCCACATTTCTGTCATGGATTTCCCTGAGAACATCTGTTCCCAATTTATGCTCCCCAGTTCCTGCCTAATAGCATTGTAATTCCCCCTCCACCAATTAAATATTTTCCCATCCGGTCCTGTCCCTCTCCATGACTATAGTAATGGTCAGGGAGATGTGATCACTATCACCGAAATGCTCTCCCACCGAGATATCTGCCACCTGGCCTGGTTCGTTGCCAAGCACCAAATCCAACATAGCCTCCCCTCTAGTCGGCCTATCTGCACATTGAGTCAGGAAACCTTCCTGGACACACCTGACAAAAACTGCTCCATCCAAACTATTTGCACTAAGGAGGTTCCAATCAATATAAGGGAAGTTGAAGTCACCCATGACAACAACCCTGTTACTTCTGCACCTTTCCAAAATCTGCCTCCCAATCTGTTCCTCCGTGTCTCTGTTGCTATTGGGGGGTCTATAGAAAACTCCCAATAAAGTGACTGCTCCTTTCCTGTTTCTGACTTCCACCCATAATGACTCAGTAGACAAACCCTCCTCGACGACCTCCCTTTCTGCAGCTTTGATACTATCCCTGATTAGCAATGCCACTCCCCCACCTCTTTTACCTCCCTCCCTATTCCTTTTGAAACATCTGAACCCCGGAACATCCAACATCCATTCCTGCCCCTGTGATATCCAAGACTCCGTAATGGCCACAACATCGTAGCTCCAAGTACTGATCCATGCTCTAAGTTCATCACCCTTATTCCTGACACTTCTTGCGTTAAAATAGACACACTTCAACCCATCATACTGGCTGCAACTTTGTCCTGTCAACTGTCTAACCTTCCTCACAGACTCTCTGCACTCTGTATCTGCCTGTCCAACAGCTACCCCAACCACTGATCCATAGCTCCGGTTCCCATCCCCCTGCCAAACTAGTTTAAACCCTCCCAAAGAGCTCTAACAAACCTCCCGCCCAGGATATTGGTGCCCCTCCAGTTCAGATGCAACCCGTCCTTCTTGTACAGGTCCCACCTTCCCCAGAAGGTATCCCAATGATCCACATAACTGAAACCCTCCCTCCTACACCAGTTCTGTAGCCACGTGTTCAGCTGCACTCGCTCTCTGTTTCTAGCCTCACTAGCACGTGGCACCGGTATCAATCCTGAGATTACTACTCTGCTCGTCCTGCCTTTTAGCTTCCAACCTAACTCCCTATATTCGCTTTTCAGGTCCTCATCCCTTTTCCTTGCTATGTCATTGGTACCGATGTGTACCACGACTTCTGGCTGCTCCCCCTCCCCTTAAGAATCTGGTTTTATTGTGTAACGTCCTCGCAGAGCTTGAGGAGGTTTCTCACGAAGGATTCTATCAGCACCCCGTGGGCTGTTACCTAAATTGTAGTTCCAGTGTACAGGATGTTGAGAGTATTGAGGTCAGGGATATGGTTCCAAGGACGCAAGAGGGCACTGGCAAGCAAGAACCTGGTTTAAAGAGTGTCTACTTCAACGCCAGGAGCATCCTGAATAAGGTGGGTGAGCTTGCAGCATGGGTTGGTACCTGGGATCTCGATGTAGTGGCCATTTCGGAGCCATGGGTAGAGCAGGGACAGGAATGGATGTTGCAGGTTCCGGAATTTAGATGTTTCAGTAAGAACAGAGAAGATGGTAAAAGAGGGGGGGGGTGTGGCATTGTTAATCAAGGAGAGTATTACAGCGACAGAAAGGACGTTTGAGGACTCGTCTACTGAGGTAGTATGGGCCGAGGATAGAAACAGGAGAGGTGAGGTCACCCTGTTGGGAGTCTTTTATAGACCTCCAAATAGTTCCAGAGATGTAGAGGAAAGGATAGCGAAGATGATTCTCGACAGGGGCGAGAGTAACAGGGTAGTTGTTATGGGGGACTTTAACTTTCCAAATATCGACTGGAAATACTATAGTTCGAGTACTTTAGATGGGTCAGTTTTTGTCCAGTGTGTGCAGGAGGGTTTTCTGACACAGTATGTAGACAGGCCAACCAGGGGCAATGCCACATTGGATTTGGTACTGGGTAATGAACCCGGCCAGGTGTTAGATTTAGATGTAGGTGAGCACTTTGGTGATAGTGATCACAATTCGGTTAGGTTTACCTTAGCGATGGGCAGGGACAGGTATATACCGCAGGGCAAGAATTATAGCTGGGGGAAAGGAAATTATGATGCGATTAGGCAAGATTTAGGATGCGTAGGATGGGGAAGGAAACTGCAGGGGATGGGAGCAATCGAAATGTGGAGCTTATTCAAAGAGCAGCTACTGCGTGTCCTTGATAAGTATGTACCTGTCAGGCAGGGAGGAAGTTGTCGAGCGAGGGAGCCGTGGTTTACTAAAGAAGTTGAAGCGCTTGTCAAGAGGAAGAAGAAGGCTTATGTTAGGATGAGACGTGAAGGCTCAGTTAGGGCGCTTGAGAGTTACAAGCTAGCCAGGAAGGATCTAAAGGGAGAGCTAAGAAGAGCAAGGAGAGGACACGAGAAGTCATTGGCGGATAGGATCAGGGAAAACCCTAAGGCTTTCTATAGGTATATTAGGAATAAAAGAATGACTAGAGTTAGATTAGGGCCAATCAAGGATAGTAGTGGGAAGTTGTGTGTGGAATCAGAGGAGGTAGGGGAAGTGTTAAATGAATATTTTGCGTCAGTATTTACAGTAGAGAAAGAAAATGTTGTCGAGGAGAATACTGAGATTCAGGCTACTAGGCTAGATGGGATTGAGGTTCACAAGGAGGAGGTGTTAGCAATTTTGCAAAGTGTGAAAATAGATAGGTCCCCTGGGCCAGATGGGATTTATCCTAGGATTCTCTGGGAAGACAGGGAGGAGATTGCAGAGCCTTTGTCCTTGATCTTTATGTCGTCATTGTCGACAGGAATAGTGCCGGAAGACTGGAGGATAGCAAATGTTGTCCCCTTGTTCAAGAAGGGGAGTAGAGACAGCCCTGGTAATTATAGACCTGTGAGCCTTACTTCGGTTGTGGGTAAAATGTTGGAAAAGGTTATAAGAGACAGGATTTATAATCATCTAGAAAAGAATAAGTTCATTAGCGATAGTCAGCACGATTTTGTGACGGGTAGGTCGTGCCTCACAAACCTTATTGAGTTTTTCGAGAAGCTGACCAAACAGGTGGATGAGGGTAAAGCAGTGGATGTGGTGTATATGGATTTCAGTAAGGCGTTTGATAAGGTTTCCCATGGTAGGCTATTGCAGAAAATACGGAAGTATGGGGTTGAAGGTGATTTAGAGCTTTGGATCAGAAATTGGCTAGCTGAAAGAAGACAGAGGGTGGTGGTTGATGGCAAATGTTCATCCTGGAGTTTAGTTACTAGTGGTGTACCGCAAGGATCTGTTTTGGGGCCACCGCTGTTTGTCATTTTTCTAAATGACCTTGAAGAGGGTGTAGAAGGGTGGGTTAGTAAATTTGCGGATGACACTAAGGTCGGTGGAGTTGTGGATAGTGCCGAAGGATGTTGTCGGGTACAGAGGGACATAGATAGGCTGCAGAGCTGGGCTGAGAGATGGCAAATGGAGTTTAATGCGGAAAAGTGCGAGGTGATTCACTTTGGAAGGAGTAACAGGAATGCAGAGTACTGGGCTAATGGGAAGATTCTTGGTAGTGCAGATGAACAGAGAGATCTTGGTGTCCAGGTACATAAATCCCTGGAAGTTGCCACCCAGGTTAATAGCGCTGTTAAGAAGGCATATGGTGTGTTAGCTTTTATTAGTAGGGGGATCGGGTTTCGGAGCCACGATGTCATGATGCAGCTGTACAAAACTCTGGTGAGACCGCACCTGGAGTATTGCGTGCAGTTCTGGTCACCGCATTATAGGAAGGATGTGGATGCTATGGAAAGGGTGCAGAGGAGATTTACTAGGATGTTGCCTGGTATGGAGGGAAGGTCTTACGAGGAAAGGCTGAGGGACTTGAGGTTGTTTTCGTTGGAGAGAAGGAGGAGGAGAGGTGACTTAATAGAGACATATAAGATAATCAGAGGGTTAGATAGGGTGGATAGTGAGAGTCTTTTTCCTCGGATGGTGATGGCAAACATGAGGGGACATAGCTTTAAGTTGAGGGGTGATAGATATAGGACAGATGTGAGAGGTAGTTTCTTTACTCAGAGAGTAGTAGGGGCGTGGAACGCCCTGCCTGCAACAGTAGTAGACTCGCCAACTTTAAGGGCATTTAAGTGGTCATTGGATAGACATATGGATGAAAATGGAATAGTGTAGGCCAGATGGTTTCACAGGTCGGCGCAACATCGAGGGCCGAAGGGCCTGTACTGCGCTGTAATATTCTAATAATAAAAAAATGTGAATACCAATCAGGGCTGGGGACAGATGCAGTGCAGGTTTAGCAATATTCATTTAATGATCCAGTTTAGTTCATGATCTGATGGTGTGTGCTGTTTGAGAACAGTCTTGCTGTTGGACTTCTGTTGAATGCAAACGTGAGAGGAGGTTTGAAGAGTTTGTATTCTTGCAGGATGTGTCACTCAGCTTTGGCTGTGTCCATTTCCTACCTCAATGTTCAGTAACCAGGACTGCAAGTTTGCCACTGCTTCCTCTCCGAGAGCCAGGTTCCATACCACCAAATAGAGGGCTTTATCAGTGAAGAAGCACTGATTGACTGTTGACATTTTGGCAGCACCTCCAACATCCCACACATTAAACACAACAGAATCCACCTATAAAATGGAGAGTAAAAACAAACAAAATTACACTTAGAGTCAGTCTGTAATTTAATAAATTAGCTGCGGGCAGGGGTAGTGAGGGAGTGGGATGAATTTTTCAGAGAGTTGACACAGGTACAATGGGCCAAATGGCCTACTACTGTATGATTCAAACTTTCTATTGAAGAATGTTCTTCTAAGGAATCAAGTGTGGTTCCTGGTTGGGAGCACTGTATTGGGGAATGTACCTTAGAAGTTGGCCCTGGACATGGCTGAGGGAGCAGAATGTTTTAAATGGTTCGATACGTTAGTATTTTTACAAAGTGAAAACTATTCCCTCTTTCTCCTGCCATTGCACATTTTCGAAAGTTGATATTTTGGACAAAACGCTACAGTAATGGGGCCAATGTTAACCCTATCCGACTGGTGGAAACTGGCAGGGGAGATGGGAAAGGGATGCAGTAAAAATGAGCAGGTTATTCATGCACTCAGATCCCGACCATTAATGATACAAACCTGCAGGGTTCTGCAGGTGGATGAGGAGGCTGCCTCGAGCAGGCTGAGGACTCATAAAATTTATGAAAATTCAAGTCCTATGACGTAATAGGACCCTGATGGACCTTTAACGGAGGCCTGAGTGGGGGAACCACTGCAGCTCGCCTACTCGGCAGAAGCTGATCAACAGATAGAAAAGATCCTTCATGCAAGTCTCGAACTTTCCTCCCTGGGGACAGGTGGAACAGGAGTGTTCCTTTGGGACCCCTAAGGAAAGTCGCGACCTCACCTGGTGTGGATTCCCCTCCCCACTCCTCCCATGAGACCCTCCTGAAACTCCTTCTCACCACTTAACAGGAAGCCAGCAGGCGGTTGTCAACTGCCTGATCTTCATCCATTAGCAGCCATCATGCACTCCCCATACCCATCCCTGGTGAGAAGTGGGCGGAAGGTGTTTAAATGAGATAAAATCACCCTGATCTCCTGCTGCTTCTGCTGGGCAAGAAATCAATTCACCACAAACCCGCTCTGCATTAAAACCAGCTGCAAAATATTATAAATCCCTGATTAGGTCCCAGCTGGAGAAGTGGGTTCAATACAGGGGTCCACACTATAAGAAGGCTATCAAGGCCTTATATGTTCTATGTTCTAAAAGGTGCACAGCAGATTTACTAGAATGGTTCTAGGATGCCTTATTTAATGAAGGTGCTCACAATCATGAATGGCTTTTATAGAGTAAACAAGGAGAAAGTGTTTCCAGTAGTTGATAACCAGAGAACATAGATTTAAGGTGATTGGCAAAAGAACCAGAGGGAAGGAGGGGCAAATTATTTTTTACACAGCAAGTTCCAGTGATTTGGAATGTACTGCCTGAAAGGGCATCGGACACTGAAAATAGAGGTCAAATTGGACTATACATCGTGCCGATATTTAGAGCAAATATCAATGGAATACAGATAAACAGCTGGTTTCACATCAGCTTTGGTTTTCCATGTGGAATCTTCCTATTTTCAGTATTGAGAGGGAGGGGAAGTTATTTAGTTTTTGGTCTCAGAAGGCATCAATTGAGTCATAGAGTTATACAGCACAGAAACAGGCCCTTCGGCCCACCGTGTCTGCGCCGGCCATCAAGCCTATCTATTCTAATCCCATTTTCCAGCACTTGGCCCATAGCCTTGTATGCTATGGCATTTCAAGTGCTCATCTAAATACTTCTTAAATGTTGTGAGGGTTCCTGCCTCTACCACCTCTTCAGGCAGTGTGTTCCAGATCCCAAACACCCTCTGGGTGAAAACATTTTTCCTCAAATCCCCTCTAAACCTCCTGCCCCTTACCTTAAATCTATACCCCCTGGTTATTGACCCCACCGCTAAGGGAAAATGTTTCTTCCTATCTACCCTATCAATGCCCCTCATTATTTTGCATACCTCAATCAGGTCCCCCCCTCAGCCTTCACTGCTCTAAGAAAAACAACCCTAGCCCATCCTGTCTCTCTTCATAGCTGAAATGCTCCAACCCAGGCAATATCCTGATGAACCTCCTCTGCACCATCTCCAGTGCAATCACATCTTTCCTATAATGTGGTGACCAGAACTGTACACAGTACTCCAGCTGTGGCCTAACTCGCATTTTATACAGCTCCATCATAACATCCGTGCTCATATATTCTATGCCTCAGCTAATGAAGACAAGCATCCCATATGCCTTCCTAACCACCTTATCTACCTATGCTGCTGCCTCCAGTGATCTATGGACAAGTACACCAAGGTCCCTCTGACCCTCTGTACTTCCTGGGGTCCCACCATCCATTGTATATTCCCTTGCCTTGTTAGTCCTCCTAAAATACATCACCTCACACTTCTCAGGATTAAACTCCATTTTCCACTGCTCCGCCCATCTTACCAACCTACCTACATCATCCTATAATCTAAGGCTATCCTCCTCACTATTTACAACCCCACCAATTTTCATGTCATCTGCGAACTTACTGGTCATACCTCCTATATTCACGTCTAAATCATTAATGTACACTACACACTGCAAGGGTCCCAGCACCGATCCTGTGGTACACCACTGTTCACAGGCTTCTAATCGCAAAAACAACCCTCGACCATCACCCTCTGCCTCCTGCCACTAAGCCAATTTTGGATCCAATTTGCCAAATTACCCTCATTCCCATGGGCTCTTACCATCTTGACCAATCTCCCATGCGGGACCTTATCAAAAGCCTTACTGAAGTCCATGTAGACGACATCAACTTCATTACCCTCATCTACACCCTAGTCACCTCCTTGGAAAATTCAATCAAATTTGTTAGACATGATGTCCTCCTGACAAAGCCATGCTGACTATCCTTGATTAATCCCTGCCTCTCCAAGTGAAGATTAAAAACACTGGCCCTCAGAATTTTTTCCAATAGTTTCCCCACCACTGATGTTGGACTCACTGGCCTGTAATTATCTGGTTTATCCCTACTACCCTTCTTGAATAATGGGACCACATTCGCTATTCTCCAGTGCTCCGGCACTTCTCCTGTGGCCAGTGAGGATTTGAAAATTCGTGTCAGAGTCCCTGGAATCTCCTCCCTTGCCTCACATAGCAGCCTAGGATACATCCCATCTGGGCCTGGGGATTTATCCACTTTTAATTCCGCTAAAACCGCTAATACCTCCTCCATTTCAATGCTAATTTGTTCAAGTATATCACAATCCCTCTCCCTGATCTCTACACCGTCCTTCTCCATAGTGAACACAGATGAAAAGTAATCATTTAAAACCTCACCTACTTCCTCCAGCTCCACACAGATTACCACTTTGGTCCTTAATGGGCCCTACTCTCTCCCTGATTATCCTCTTGCCCTTAATATACTTATAAAACGCCTTGGGATTTTCCTTTATCTTGCCCGCAAGTGTTTTTTCATGCTCCCACTTCGCTCTTCTAATTAGCTTTTTAAGTACCCCCCTACACTTTCTATATTTCTCTAGGGCCTTCGCTGTTTTCAGCCCTCTGAACCTGCCAAAAGCCTCCTTTTTTCTCCTTATTTAATCCTCTATATCCCTCGACATCCAGGGTTCCCTGGACTTATTGGTCCTACCCTTCACCTTTACGGGAATATGTTGGCCCTGAATTCTCACTATTTCCTTTTTGACTGACTCCCACTGGACTTTCCTACAAGTAGCTGCTCCCAGTCCATTTTGGCCAGATCCTGTTTCATCATATTGAAATTGGCATTCCCCCAATTCAGTATCTTTATTTCCAGTCCATTTTTGTCCTTTTCCATAACTACCTTAAATCTTACAGAATTATGGTCACTATCCCTGAAATGCTCCCCCACTTCTACGGCTTCATTCCCAAAGATTAGGTCCAGTACCGCCCGTTCTCTTGTCGAACTTTCTACGTGCTGGCTCAAAAAGCTCTCCTGTATGCACTTTAAGAATTCCACCCCCTTTAAGTCTTTTGCACTAAGACTATCCCAGTTAATAGTGGGGAGGTTGAAATCCCCTATTATTTCTACACCTCTCTGAGATTTGCCCACATATCTGCTTCTCTATCTCTCTCCCTGACTGTTTGGAGGCCTGTAGTACACTCCCAGCCAAGTGATTGCCCCCTTTTGTTTTTAAGTTCTACTCATGTGGCCTCATTTGAGCAACATTCTAAGATATCATCCCTCCTTACAGCAGTAATTGACTTTTTGATCAATAGTGCAATGCCACCTCCTCTTTTACACCCCCTCCGCCACGCCTGAAGATTCTATATCCTGGAATATTGAGCTGCCGTTCCCTCAACCATGTCTCCGTGATCGCAATAATATCATATTCCCATGTGTTAATCAACGCCCTCAATTCATCTATGTGGCCTTGTCCAATCTACACCTTCTCCTTTGTTATCTCTTGTCCCACCCCCACCTCACTTGCTTATAACCTGTGACATTTTTAATATTTGTCTGTTCCGAAGAAGGGTCACTGACCCGAAACGTTAACTCTGCTTCTCTTTCCACAGATGTTGCCAGACCTGCTAAGTGGTTCCAGCATTTCTTGTTTTTATCCCTCAATTCATCTGTCTTACTTGTAAGACTCCTTGCATTAAAATAGATCAAGTCTGCAACAGGAGCTCAAAAGAGACTTTCCTACTAATTTTCCTCCCCCTGTGCAGATGGACATATTGGCCATTGAATTTCCTCAAGGCCTGATGTGTGTTTCTTGGAAGGGGTGGAACAGGCCTGACTAGGACTGGGGGAGGTGGGGTGCAGGTGGTTGCAAACTTTGGGTCGCCACCAAGAAGAGGAGCCAGAGGGAGCTGGGAGGGCCAGAAGCTCCATCCCCCCAACTCCTCTCCATAAATTTTCTGATGTGTCAAGGAGGTAGAGCTGTTTGTGTTGATGTAACCTGCTGGATTTTCCAAGGCTCCTATCTCCAGTCCAGCAAACAATCAGAACACTGGCTGGATATCAGAATCCAGGTTGATGCATGGGAGCAAGTGGGGCCAACAGGGTCTTGGGACGAGGGTGGAGGATCCCATATCTGGGAAGGATCCAGAATTGAGCCTTGGAGCATTATTCCCCAGGCCTTTAATAAAGGGGGCCAATTACATTAAATGCATCAGCCATCATATAAATTACAGCACAGAAACTGGTCATTTGGTTCAAGCAGTCCGTGTTGGTATTTAGCCGCCACACGAGCATTATCCTAATCTCGTGTCTATCCTGTTTCCGTATTCCTTTATCCCTCTTTCCTTCACCCACCCACCTAACTTACTAAAAGTTGACATGGGGGGTAAGCATTCTCCCTCAGCCCGTAGGTCAGGCAAGGGCTGTCCAGCGACACTCTCCTTCACTGGAATTAGTAAAATCTTGTCCTGGGTCCAGATTCTCCAATAGGATCAGGAGTGGAGCTAACAGGCTCATTGGGATTCTGTGACGCTCATAGCAACATAATGGGAATGAGCCATTGCTGATTCATTGTGCTGACTTTCAAAAATACCGACCCAAGGAACATAACACCTCAATAGTATCGGAAGACAAACTAGAGTCGAGCAACACTATTGGTACCTTAGTCTTGACTGCTGCAGGTCGTGGAAGCTCCCAGCTGGTGGTTTGGATGCTACTTTCTTTGTACATGGTGTGAGTGGGTTTTCCAGACTGCAGAGTCTCCAGCAGAGCGGATTTCCCCTGACGCGGAGGCCCAACAATGATCATTTTCAGCAGCTTACAAGGCTCAGCTTTCCGCAGCTGTGCTCTTAGAAAGGCCAGCACCGCTGTGGGTCCTGTAAAACAGTCACAAGTAGTGTGGTCACAAGAGACCATTTATCACATTACACCGCAGCTTTGATGCTTAGGTTCGCAAGACTGTTGCTGACATGATGCAGATCAGATCCTTCTCCAAGCTGCCAGCTTTGAAACTCAAATTTTCCACTGCTGATTTGTATTTAAATTTTTGAGTTCAATAATTCCCCAAACCAAACATAGTTGATAATCTCACTGGCAACAGGTGCTCTTTCATTTACAGACCTTGCACTGTGTCGATTCTGCATTTCTCAGAATTTTATTTTAAAAAATTGTCCAGCCAGCAAGATCTACAGAGTCCATTCGGGGAGAGGAGCAGAGGGTAGAGGAAGACAAATGGCATCAGAAATTGCATGGGAAGAATGATGGGGAAGTGGGGTGGCTGAATCCAGAGAGGGAGCTAGCTTCAGGGGACTCCAGTGAGCGAGCTGGGTCCAGTGAGGGGACTCCAGTGACAGCGTTGGCTTTAGTAAGGGGATTCCAATGAGGGAGCTGGGTTCAGTGAGGGAGTTGCAGCTTCGACATGCAGACTAAATGCTGCTGCTAATTAACTGAGGAGGAGTTTATGCTGCTTTTTAGGGACATCAGTCACAAACCATTTAAATAATTCTTTCAATAAACATAGAAATTGCAATAAAGGTGGTGGCAATTTGGCCCATCAAAATTGTACAGATGTTACATTTTTCAGTGGAGCTGTCTAGTGTAATGCCATTCTTCAGCTTCTTCAAATACAGACCCAACTCCCTTATAAATGGTTAGTCTCTGCCTTCTTCTAACAAAGCATTCAATATTTTAGTAACCCTTTGACCTCCTTCTAACTTCTCTCTTCATTCTTCCAGTGATAATCGTAAAAGATTTCACACCTAAAATGCCGACTGCTCTCTCTACAGATTCGGTTTTTGTTTGAGATTTTCAGTATCTGTAGCTTTGTGCTCAACGCTCCCTTGCTGCTGGTTCACCAATCAGTAGAAATAGTGCCTGGAGTTGACCATCTTGCAGAATGCCTCATTCGTTAGACTTTTTCCTCACCCCGAAAATGTTTTGCACTGCAAGTTGCCGGATGTGCAAGCTGATCATGTCACGGTAAAGGCAACTGGGCATCTGGGACCTCGATGAACAATGGGACCAACAGTTTATCCCCCTAACCAATGAGATTTAAGATTTGAGAAGGAAACAGAAATGACTAAGGAGAAGGTTGGGTCAATTAGAGTCAAATCAGGTGCAGAAAGACAAATAAAGAGAGGGCAGGAAAGATTGGTTTGAGAGAGAGAAAAGGAGGAAAAGTAAGAAAAAAATAATCGTTTAAATTTAAAAAGTAAGAACATAAACAATAGGTCATTTAGCCCTTTGAGCCTGGTCCAACATTCAATAAGATTATGGTTGACCTTCTACCTCAACTCCACCTTCTCACACTATTCTCATATTCCTCAACTCCCTTCATACCCAAAAATCTATTGACCTCTATTGAATGTACTCAACAACTTAGCATCCACAGCTCTCTGGAGTAGAGAATTCCAGACTCACAACACTTTGAGTGAAAAAAGTTCTCCTCATCTCAGTCCCAAATGGCCGACACCTTATTCTGAGACTGTGACCCCATATTCTAGATTCCCCAGCCAGGGGAAACATTTTCTTAGCATCTACCGTGTCAAGCTCCATAAGAATTTTGCGTTTTTCAATTGGATCATCTCTCATTCTTCTGAACTCCAGGGAATACAGGCCAAGTCTACTCAATCTCTCCTCATAGGACAATCCCCTTATCCCAGGAACCAATCTAGCAAACCTTTGTTACACTCCCTCGACAGTAAGTATGTCCTTCCTTAGGTATGGAGACCAAAACTGCACACAGTACACCAGGTTGGCCTCACACCAATGCCTTGTACAATTGTAGCAAGACTTTTTTACTTTTATACTTGAATCTCCTTGTAACAAAAGCTAACATACCATTTGGCTTCCTAATTGCTTGCTGTAGCTGCATGTTCACAACTACTTGCTATACTTCAACTGAGCCTTCATCAATATCTTGTACAAATTCAACACCACTTCCTATCCTTTATATTCAATGATCCTACATATAAAACCCATAATCTCCTTTGCCTTTTTATGCCCTTTTCTACCTGCACTCACATGTTTAAACATCTATGTATCTGCAGCCCCAGATCTATGTGTCTCCACCCCAGATATCTCTGTTCCTACACCCCATTAAGGGTACATTTACTTTCACTATTCTATTCTTCTTACTGGCTGTACTGGACCTGGTATTGGGGAATGAGCCAGGCCAAGTGGTCGAAGTCTCAGTAGGGAAGCATTTCGGGAACAGTGACCATAATTCCGTAAGTTTTAAGGTACTTGTAGATAAGTATAAGAGTAGTCCTCGGCTGAAGGTGCAAAATTGGGGGAAGGTTAATTATAACAATATTGGGCAGGAACTGAAGAATTTAGATTGGGGGCGGCTGTTTGAAGGTAAATCAACATCTGACACGTGAGAGTCCTTCAAACGTCAGTTGATTAGAATCCAGGACCGGCACGTTCCTGTGAGGAAGAAGGATAAGTTTGGCAAGTTTCGGGAACCTTGGATAACGAGGGACATTGTGAGCCTAGTCAAAAAGAAAAAGGAATCATTCGTAAGGGGTAGAAGACTGGGAACAGACAAAGCCCTTGAGGAATATAAAGAAAGCAGGAAGGAACTTAAGCAAGGGGTCAGGAGGGTTAAAAGGGGTCATGAAAAGTCATTGGCAAACAGGATTAAGGAGAATCCCAAGGCTTTTTATATGTATATAAAGAGCAAGAGGGTAACCAGGGAAAGGGTTGGCCCGCTCAAGGACAGAGGAGGGAATCTATTTGTGGAGCCAGAGGAAATGGGTGATGTAGTAAATGAATACTTTGCATCAGTATTCACCAAAGAGAAGGACTTGGTGGATGATGAGTCAAGGGAAGGGAGTGTAGATAGTCTGGGTCATGTCGGTATCAAAAAGGAGGTGTTGGGCGTCTTGCAAAGCATTAAGTTAGATATGTCCCCAGGGCCTGATGGGATCTACCCTAGAATACTGAGGGAGGCAAGGGAGGAAATTGCTGGGGCCTTGACAGAAATCTTTGTATCCTCATTGGCTACAGGTGAGGTCCCAGAGGACTGGAGAATAGCCAATGTTGTTCCGTTGTTTAAGAAGGGTAGCAAGGATAATCCAGGAAATTATAGACCGGTGAGCCTTACGAAAGTGGTAGGGAAATTATTAGAGAGGATTCTTCGGGACAGGATTTACTTCCATTTGGAAACAAATGAACTTATTAACGAGAGGCAGCATGGTCTTGTGAAGGGAAGGTCGTGTCTCACTAACTTGATTGAGTTTTCTGAGGAAGTGACAAAGATGATTGATGAAGGAAGGGCAGTGGATGTTGTCCATATGGACTTCAGTAAAGCCTTTGACAAGGTCCCTCATGGCAGACTGGTACAAAAAGGTGAAGTCACACGGGATCAGAGGTGAGCTGGCAAGATGGATACAGACCTGGCTCGGTCATAGAAGACAGAGGGTAGCAGTGGAAGGGTGCTTTTCTGAATGGAGGGCTGTGACTAGTGGTGTTCCGCAGGGATCAGTGCTGGGACCTTTGCTGTTTGTATTATATATAAATGATTTGGAGGAAAATGTAGCTGGTCTGATTAGTAAGTTTGCGGACGACACAAAGATTGGTGGAGTTGCGGATAGTGATGAGGATTGTCAGAGGATACAGCAGGATATAGATCGGTTGGAGACTTGGGCGGAGAAATGGCAGATGGAGTTTAATCCGGACAAATGTAACATAATGCATTTTGGAAGATCTAATACAGGTGGGAAGTATACAGTAAATGGCAGAACCCTTAGGAGTATTAACAGGCAGAGAGATCTGGGTGTACAGGTCCACAGGTCACTGAAAGTGGCAACGCAAGTGGATAAGGTAGCCAAGAAGGCATACGGCATGCTTGCCTTCATCGGTCGGGGCATAGAGTATGAAAATTGGCAAGTCATGTTGCAGCTGTACAGAACTTTAGTTAGGCCACACTTAGAATATTGCGTGCAATTCTGGTCACCACACTACCAGAAGGACGTGGAGGCTTTGGAGAGGGTACAGAAGAGGTTTACCAGGATGTTGCCTGGTCTGGAGGGCATTAGCTATGAGGAGAGGTTGGATAAACTCGGATTGTTTTCACTGGAATGACGGAGGTGGAGGGGCAACATGATAGAGGTTTACAAAGTTATGAGTGGCATGGACAGAGTGGATAGTCAGAAGCTTTTTCCCAGGGTGGAAGAGTCAGTTACTAGGGGACATAGGTTTAAGGTGCGAGGGGCAAAGTTTAGACAGAATGTGCGAGGCAAGTTCTTTACACAGAGGGTGGTGAGTGCCTGGAACTTGCTGCCGGGGGAGGTGGTGGAAGCAGGTACGATAGCGACGTTTAAGAGGCATCTTGACAAATACATGAATAGAATGGGAATAGAGGGATACGGACCCCGGAAGTGCAGAAGGTTTTAGTTTAGACAGGCATCAAGATCGGCGCAGGCTTGGAGGGCCTAATGGCCTGTTTCTGTGCTGTACTGTTCTTTGTTCTTGCTGAAATGTATTACTTTACATTACCCTACATTGAAAATTGCGCATTTCACTTCATTATTTAAGAAATGTAGACCAGTCAGCATAACGTCTGTCGTCAGGAAATTGCTACAGCCAAAAACTAAGAATAGGGTGACTGAACACCTTGAAAATTTTCAGTTGATCAGAGAGAGCCAGCATGGATTTGTAAACTAACGCTTTGTCTTTCACCACACCATTAACATACCATTTGCCTTTGCTCCATGACCTTCTGGTCAGTTATTCTCTGTGACCTTGTCCTATCAACACCTCTTTTGTTGTCTCTTGCCCCACCCCCGCTTTAGTTGCTAAAAACCTATCACATTTCTGGCTCTGCCCGTTCTGATGAAGGGTCACTGACCTGAAATGTCAACTCTGCTTCTCTCCCTGCAGATGCTGCCAGACCTGCTGTGTATTTCCAGCATTTCTTGTTTTTATTTCGGATTTGTAAAGGGTAAGTAATGCCCGACAAACCTGACTGGATTTTTTGAGAGGTGACTAAAATAGTCCACAGGAGTATGTCTATGGATGTTATTTATATGGACTTCCAGAAAGCATTCAATAAAGTGATTCATAAGAGACTGTGAGCTAAAGTTGAAGCTCATAGAATTAGGGCAAATTATTGATCTGGTTCGAAAATTGGCTGAGTGGCAGGAGACAGAGAGTAGGAACGATGAGCAGAAAGCTGACAGGAGTATAGAAATTGGAGGGGTGAAATCAAAAAGGAAATTAGGAAAGCAAAGAGAGGACAGGAAAGCATATTGGCAAGCAAAATCAAAGTGAACCCAAAGATGTTTTATCAATACATTAAGAGTCAGAGGATAACGAAGGACAGAGTAGGACCCATTAAAGACCAAAAAGGTAACCTATTTGTAGGGGCGGAAGATGTCGATCTGGTTCTTAATGAATACTTTGTTTCTGTCTTCACAAAAGAGGGGAACAATGCAGATATTGTAGTTAAGGAGGAGGAGTGTGAAGTATTGGATGGGATAAACATACGGATAGAGGAAGTATTAATGGGATTAGCACCCTTGAAAATTGATAAATCACCAGGGCCAGATGAAATGTACCCTAGGTTGTTAAAAGGAGCAAGAAAGGAAATAGCAGATGGTCTGAGCATCATTTTCCAGTCCTCACTGGATATAGGTGTGGTGCCGAAGGATTGGAGAACTGCTAACTCCCTCTGTTTAAAAAGGGAGTACAGGATAGACTGAACATCACAGAATCGTTACAGTGGAGGAGACCATTTGGCCCATCGTGTCCGCACTGGCTCTCTGAAACAGCAACTCCCTCAGTTCCATTCCCCTGCCTTCTCCCCATAACCCTACACATGCTTGCTTTCTAACTCCCTTTTGAATGCTTCAATTGAACCTGCCTCCACCACACTCTCAGGCAGCGCATTCCAGACCTTAAGCACATGCTGCATGAAAAAGTTTTTCCTCATGTCACTTGTGCTTCCGTTACCAAATACCTTAAATCTGTGCCATCTCGTTCTCAATCCTTTCACGAGTGGAAACAGTTTCTATCTACTCTGTCCAGACCCCTCATGATTTTGCATACCTCTATCAAATCACCTCCCAGCCTTCTCTTCTCCAAAGAAAACAGTCCTAACTTCTCTAATCTATCTTCATTACTGAAAATCCTCATCCCTGGAGCCATTCGCGTGAATCTTTTCTGTATTCTCTCCAATGTCCTCACGTCTTTCCTCAAGAGCGGCGCCCTGGATTGGATGCAAATTCCAGCTGAGGCCGAACTAGTGTCTTATACAGGTTCAAAATAACTTCCTTGCTCTTGTACTCTCAGCCCCTCTTAATAAAGCTCAGGATACTGTATGCTTTATGAACCGCTCTATCAACCTCTCCTGCCACTTTCAATGACTTATGCACATATACACCTCGGTCCCTCTGCTCCTGCACCCCTTTTAGAATTGTACCCTTTATTCCATATTGTCTCTCCACATTCTTCCTACCAAAATGAATCACTTCACATTTCTCTGCATTGAACTTCACCTACCACCTGTCTGCCCATTCCACCAACTTGTTTATGTCCTTTTGAAGTTCTAGACTATCCTCCGTTCACAATGCTTCCAAGTTTCATATCATCTGCAAACTTTGAAATTGTACACCAAGGTCTAGGTCATTAAAATAGATCAAGAAAAGCAAGAGTCTCAACACTGATACCTGAGGAACTCCACTACAAACCTTCCTCCAACCTGAAAAACATCCATTAACCACTACTCACAGACACTTCTTCCAACCTCCCTCTGGACCATGGCTCCACCACCGAACATCAAGCCACTGTCCAAAGGACTGTCACTGACCTCATCTCCTCTGGAGATCTTCCGTCTACAGCTTCCAACCTCATAGTCCCACAACCCCGGACAGCCTGCTTCTACCTCCTTCCCAAAATCCACAAACGGGACTGTCCCGGCAGATCCCATTGTGTCAACCTGCTTTTGCCCCACTGAACTTATTTCTTCCTATCTAGACTCTATCTTTTCTCCGCTGGCCCAGTCTCTTCCCACCTACATCCGTGACTCTTCTGACGCCCTAAGTCATTTTGACAATTTCCAGTTTCCTGGTCCCAACCGCGTCCTCTTCACTATGGATGTCCAATCGCTCTACACCTCCATCCCCCACCAGGATCGTTTAAGGGCTCTCCGCTTCTTCCTTGAACAGAGGCCCAACCAGTCCCCCATCCACCACCACCCTCCTCCGCCTGGCTGAACTTGTTCTCACATTGAACAACTTCTCCTTCAACTCTGCTCACTTCCTTCAAGTAAAAGGTGTTGCTATGGGTACCCGCATGGGTCCTAGTTATGCCTGTCTTTTTGTGGGATATGTCGAGCATTCTTTGTTCCAGTCCTACTCAGGCCCCCTCCCCCAACTCTTTTTCCAGTACATTGATGACTGTATCGGTGCCGTTTCCTGCTCCCGCCCTGAACTGGAAAACTTTATCAACTTTGCTTCCAATTTCCACCCTTCTCTCACCTTTACATGGTCCATCTCTGACACTTCCCTTCCCTTCGTCGATTCCTCTGTCTCCATCTCTGGGGATAGGTTGTCTACTAATATCCATTATAAGCCCACCGACTCCCACAGCTACCTAGACTACACTTCTTCACACCCTACCTCCTGTAAGGACTCCATTCCATTCTCCCAGTTTCTCTGTCTCCGACGCATCTGCTCTGATGATGCCACCTTCCATGATGGTGCTTCTGATATGACCTCCTTTTTCCTCAACCGAGGATTCCCCCCCACTGTTGTTGACAGGGCCCTCAACCGTGTCAGGCCCATTTCCCTCACCTCTACCCTCACCCCTTCCCCTCCCTCCCAGAACCGTGACAGGGTTCCCCTTGTCCTCACTTTCCACCCCATCAGCCTCCATATCCAAAGGATCATCCTCCGCCATTTTCGCCACCTCCAGCGTGATACCACTACTAAACACATCTTCCCCTCCCTTCCCCTGTCAGCATTCCGAAGGGATCGTTCCCTCCGCGACACCCTGGTCCACTCCTCCATTACCCCCACCACCTCATCCCCGTCCCATTGCACCTTCCCCTGCAATCGTAGGAGGTGTAATACCTGCCCATTTACCTCCTCTCTCCTCACTATCCCAGGCCCCAAACACTCCTTTCAGGTGAAGCAGCGATTTACTTGTACTTCTTTCAATGTAGTATACTGTATTCGCTGCTCACAATGTGGTCTCCTCTACATTGGGGAGACCAAACGCAGACTGGGTGACCGCTTTGCGGAACACCTCCGCTCAGTCCGCAAGCAGGACCCTGAGCTTCCGGTTGCTTGTCATTTCAACACTCCCCCCTGTTCTCATGCTCACATCTCTATCCTGGGCTTGCTGCAGTGTTCCAGTGAACATCAACGCAAGTTCAAGGAACAGCATCTCATTTTCCGATTAGGCACACTACAGCCTGCCGGACTGAACATTGAGTTCAATAATTTCAGAGCATGACGGGCCCCCCATTTTACTTTTAGTTTTAGTTACTTTTTCTTTTTTACATTTTTTACAATTTTTTTCTTTTGTTTATTTCATTTCATTGTGGTTTGTTCAGTTTGCTTACCCACTGTTTTTTTTCATGTTTGCACTTGCTGCTGTTCAATCTTCAGTTCGTTAACACCCTATCTGTCCTAATGCTTTGTCTTTCAACACACCATTAACATATTGTTTGCCTTTGCTCCATGACCTCTTGGTCAGCTATGTGGCTTTGTCCAATCTACACCTTCTCCTTTGTTATTTCTTGCCCCACCCCCGGCTCACTTGCTTATAACCTTTGACATTTCTAATATTCGCTAGTTCCGAAGAAGGGTCACTAACCCGAAACGTTAACTCTGCCTCTCTTTCCACAGATGCTGCCAGACCTGCTGAGTGGTTCCAGCATTTCTTGTTTTTATTTCAGATTTCCAGCATCCGCAGTATTTTGCTTTTTTAACCACTACTCTTTGTTTCCTATCACTCAACCAATTTCGTATCCATGTTGCTACTGTCCCTTTTATTCCATGAGCTACAAGTTTGCTCACAAGTCTGTGGCACTGTATCAAATACCTTTACATTATTTACATAATTACAGGTCAGTCAGTCTAACCTGAGTAGCGGGCAAATTATTGAAATCTGAGAGACAGGATAAACTGTCACTTAATCAAGGATTAGTCAGCATAGATTTGTTAAGGGAAGATCTTGTTTGACCAACTTTATCAAATTTTTTGAAGAAGTAACAAGGAAGATTGATGAGGGTAGTGCAGTTGATGTGGTCTACATGGGTTTTAGCAAGGCTTTTGACAAGGTCCCACGTAGCAGACTGGATAAAAAAATAAAATCCCATGGGATCCAGGGAAATGCAGCAAGGTGGATACCAAATTGGCTCAGTGGCAGGAAACAAAGGGTAATTGTTGACGGCTGTTTTAGCAACTGCAGGGCTGTTTCCAGTGGCATTCTGCAGGGCTCAGTACTGGGTCCCCTGCTTTTTGTGGTGTATATTAATGATTTGGACGTAAATGTAGGGGGCATAATCAAGGAGTTTGTGGCTGAGACAAAGATTGGCAGTGTGGTAGATAGCCAGGAGGATAGCTCTGGACTGCAGGAAGATATTGATGGTCTGGTCAGATGGGCAGAAAAGTGGCAAATGGAATTCAACCTGGAGAAGTGTGAGGTGATGCATTTGGGGAGGTCAAACAAGGCAAAGGAGTACACAATTAATGGGAAAATACTGAGAAGTGTAAAGGAAGTGAGGGACCTTGGAGTGAATGTCCACAGATCCCTGAGCGTAGCAGGCCAGTTCAATAAGGTGGTTAAGAAGGCATATGGATTCCTTTCCTTTGTTAGCCGAAGTATAGAATATAAGAGCAGGGAGGTTATGCTGGAACTGTATAACTCATTGGTTAGGCCACAACTTGAGTACTATGTGCAGTTCTGGTCACCTCATTCCAGAAAGGATGTAATTGCACTAGAGAGGGTACAAAGGAGATTTACGAGAATGTTGCCAGGACTGGAAAAATGCAGCTATGAGGAAAGCTTGGATAGGCTGGGGTTGTTTTCCTTGGAACAGAGAAGACTGAGGGGAGATCTGATTGAAATATACAACATTTTGAGGGGCCTGGATAGAGTGGAGGTGAAGGGGTTATTCACCTTAGCAGAGAGGTCAGTGACGAGGGGGCATAGATTTAAAGTGACTAGTAGAAAAATTAGAGGGGAGATGAGGAAAAGCTTTTTCACCCAGAGAGTGGTGGGAGTCTGGAACTCACTGCCTGAAAGGGTATTTGAGGCAGAAACCCTCAACTCATTCAAAAGGAGTCTGGATATGCACCTCAAGTGCTGTAATCTGCAGGGCTACGGACCAAATGCTGGAAGGTGGGATTAGAATAGGTGGATCGTTTTTCGGCCGGCACAGACACGATGGGCCAAGTGGCCTCTTTCTGTGCCTTAAACTTTCTGGAGTTTATGATTCTACGATACTCTAATTGGCAGGATGTGTCAGGTGGTGTCCGAAAGGGATTTGTGTTGGGACGTCAACTCTACATCGTATTTATGAGATGATGGGATAGAAAGCCACATATCCAAATTTGCCGATAACACAGAGATTGGAGAAACTGGAAGCAGTGTAAATGAAAGCATAAAATTACAAATTAATAGATTAAGTGAATGGGAAAAATGTGGCAAATGGATTTCAATGTAGGCAAATGTGAAGTCATCTATTTTTGATCGATAAAGGATAGAAGAGTACTTTCTAAATGGTGAAAAGCTCGAAAACAGTGGAGGTCGAAAGAGATTTGGAGGTCCATGTACATATATTAAAATGCCATGAACAGGTATAGAAAATAATCAAAACGGATAATGGATTGCTGGCTTTTATAGTGAGAGAACTAGAGTACATGGGGCTAGAATCAGGCTTCAGCTATTCAAAGCCGTGGTTAGACCACGCCTGGAAGCATTGCGAGAAATTCTAGGCACCACACCTGAGAAAGGATATATTACTAGATTCCAAGAGTTAAATTTTGAGGAGAGATTATTAGGGTTTGTATTCCCTGGAATACAGAAGATTAAGGGGTGATTTCAGCAAAATTCAAGATAGTAAGGGGTACTGATATGGTAGAGGGAGAGAAACTATTTCCACTAGTTGTGGAGACTAGCACCAGCAGACATAGCCTAAAAATTAGAGCCAGACCTTTCAGGAGTGAAGTTAGGAAACATTTCTTCATACAAAGGGTGCTAGAAGTTTGGAACTCTCTTGCGCATGGGACAGTTGATGCTAGGTCAATTGTTAATTTGTTTTAATTAATTTTAACTGGTGGCCATGCCTCCAGCTGCCTAGACCCTAAGCTCTGGATTTCCCTCCCCAAACCCCTCTGCCTCTCGATTTCTCTTTCTTCCTTTAAGACATTCCTTGAAACCTACTTTTTTGACCAAGCTTTTGGCCATCTTCCCTAATATCGCCTTATATGGCTTGGTGTCAAATTTTGTTATATAATGCTCCTGTGATGCAGCTTGGGACGTTTTATTGTGTTAAAGGTGCTATATAAATATATGGTTGTTGTTCATTTTAACTCTGTGATTGTTAGATGTCTGTTAATCAAAGATATTAAAGGATATGGTTCAAAATCCAGTACATGGAGTTAGGTCACAGATCAGCCATGATCTCACTGAATGTCGGAACAGCTTCAAAGAGCAAAATGGCCTCCTCTTGTTGGTATGTTCCAGTCTGCCCAGTCCCCTAACTTGCCCATATTCCTGCGCCTGGATCTAAAATCACATCAATTGTAGTCAAGAAAAATGTTGAAATAAACAAGAAAAGTTCAGTTTACCTTCATTCCTGATCTCTGTGGGCACATTCGAGATATTTAATTGATCGATGTCCAGCTGCCACAGATTAGCCAGCTGGCCAAGCTCAGCAGGGAGCTCCCGAATTCCAGGATTGCTAATGAGACAGAAAAGAGTTAAACATACAGGCAGGCAGACAGAATCTGAACTAATCCACTGTACAAGTATATGATTGATTCTGAAGCCAGTTTTGGTGTCAAATTTTGTCTGATAATGCTCCTGTGAAGCACCTTGGGATGTTTTGCTATGTTATAGGTGCTATATAAATTGAAGTTTTGTTTATTTTGTCCTTCCTAACCCCGGGTATAGACAGAGTCCAACTGCCCAAAACAGAACTGGGAACCAAACCATGGCCCCTTCTGCTCTTTTGGATAAGCTCAACGAGGGAAGACTGGCAGAGAAATTCATTAATTGGATGGTAATGTTTTCTGGAAAAGTAACTTTTATCAATCTGGCCACAATTTTTAATTGAATGAAGCATGCTGCCATCGCTATAGGGCTCCACAGTAAGCCCATACTTTGGAGTTCACTATAAACAAGTAGCTAACTTACTTTGAAAGGTACAGCTCGGAGAGGGCTCGGAGCCAGCACACCGACTGAGGGACTGAATCAAGAAAGTTATTGTCCAGATGCAGAACTTCTAAGCACTCACCAAGGAATTGTGGGAATTCAACTGCTGAAATTGAAAATAAAAGAATGAATGCACTTTGCTCCATTAGTGTTTAATAGCATGTTACTGCCTGTCTTGGCAGAGTACTTTTCTTTCAGGGGGCTGTGTTTACCTTGGCATGTCAGTGCAGACACTGATTGCACTGATGAATTTTGACACTGGTTTCCAGAATCATGGAAGGAGTCAGGTTGGCCCAGGGCTCAGTATTTCCTCCGGTCCCTGTTCTCCAATGATGAAACCAAGATTTACGCAACACACGATGTTTATTCTGACACAACAGTGAACAACTGAAGTTTTCACTTCCATTTACTGTATTCTGCTTCTTGTCATTTTGTAAAATAGGTTGAACATATTCAGAATAAAATGGTAGGACAGAATCTCACCAAGGCATCTAATAGGAAATAGGAGCAGGAGTAGGCCATTCGACCCATCGAGCCTCCTCCGTCGTTCAAACAGATCATGGCTGATCATCTACCTCCACGCCATTTTCCCCCACTATCCCCATATCCCTTGATGTCATTAGTATCCAGAAATCTATAGATTTCTGTCTTGAACATGCTCAATGATTGAGCTTCCACAACCTTCTGGGGTAGAGAATTCCACAGATTCACCACCCTCTGAGTAAAGAAATTCCTCCTCATCCCAGTCTTATGATTCAATTTACTGTTTCCACTGGAGCAGGGAAGGCTGAGGAGATTTGATAGATGTTATTAAATTTAAGAATGGTTCTAATAGGATGAATAGCAGAAGATTTTTTTTTTTTGTTGGAGAGACGTGGACATGATCCATCAAGAGAGGGAGGAGAGTGATTAGGAGAAATGTTTGTACTCAGAGGGTAGTTGGATGCCGTGTTACAGTGAATGCTTGAGCATCAGTCCCAAGACACAAGTACTTGCAGCTGCACTTCAATTTCCACCCATGTGTGCTAGCACTGGACCCTGGTGGAGGGTTGGTCTGTGCCTTTGGCCAATCAAGATCAACACATTTGGGGTGTGCTATTCCTGTCCAATGCCAGTATGGGGAGGTGGTGACAGGAAGATCAACATCTTAATCTCATAAAATGGTCAATGGCAATGTGTCAACACACTGTCCTTTCAGTGTAGACCAATGGATGAAAGGGCAGGGGAATGGGTCTAATCTAATAGATCAGAGAGCCAACACAGACTCAATGGGCAAAATATGTCGTAAAATTCTATGAAAATCTTTCTGCTAGTTGTATGCCTGGGCAGTTTGTACAAGAGTATGAGAACACTGTGCAGAGAATGTGAGCTCACATCCTATAACGGTAGTTTGAGAATTTGAATTCAGTTTAATACATCTGGTAATAAAGGAATCAGTAAAAGTGACCACAGAACCGTCAGATTTTCAGAAAAGCCCAACTGATTCATCATCATTCTTTAGGGAAGGAAACCTGCCTTTCTTACCCAGTCTGGCCTTTATGTCACTGCAGTCATACACCATGTTGGTTGACTCTTAATTACCCATTGAAGTGACCTAGCAAGTCACTCAGTTGTATTAAACTGCTACCAGCAGTTCAAGAAGGCAGCTCACAACAACCTTCTCAAGAGCAACTGGGGATGGGCAATAAATACCATCCTGGCCAGCAATGCCCACATTCAGAGTACAAAAAAAAAACGAAAACGGATCATTTGTGGGCAGAAGGTGAGGGTGGGTTATCAGACAAATTACCTGTCTTTTCTTCAAAACGACACAGGGCGGCACAGTGGCTAGCACCACAGCCTCAGAGCTCCAGGAACCCGGGTTCAATTCTGGGTACTGCCTGTGCAGAGTGTGCAAGTTCTCCCTGTGACCGCGTGGGTTTTCACCGGGTGCTCCGGTTTCCTCCCACAGCCAAAGACTTGCATGTGATAGGTAAATTGGCCATTGTAAATTGCCCCTAGTGTAGGTAGGTGGTAGAGAATATGGGATTATTTATTTTTTTTATTTTTTATTTTTTTTTATTTAGAGATACAGCACTGAAACAGGCCCTTCGGCCCACCGAGTCTGTGCTGACCATAAACCACCCATTTATACTAATCCTACACTAATCCCATATTCCTACCACATCCCCACCTGTCCCAATATTCTCCTACCACCTACTTATACTAGGGGCAATTTATAATGGCCAATTTACCTATCAACCTGCAAGTCTTTTGGTGGTGGGAGGAAACCGGAGCACCCGGCGAACTTGCAAACTCCACACAGGCAGTACCTAGAATTGAACCCGGGTCGCTGGAGCTGTGAGGCTGCGGTGCTAACCACTGTGCCACAGATTACTGTAGGGTTAGTATAAATGGGTGGTTTTTGGTCGGCACATACACGGTGGGCCGAAGGGCCTGTTTCAGTGCTGTATCTCTAAATAAAAATAATAAATAAAAGAGGATTTATACATTTGGTAAGAGACATTTAACGGACAGAGTTTCGGCCCAAGTCAGAATTCACACTGAAGCCCAGGATGGATAAGTGAGAAGATTTTATCCTATCAACTAATACATGTTCCTCATCGGTGCAGTTAATGTGTGTGGTGTGTCCAAGTGCTGCCTCTGTGGTAAGGAGGAATACACATGGGCAGATAAGTGGCAGATGCAGTTGAAGAAAGAACAATGTGTGTAAACACAGTTCTAGAACAAAAATAAAGAATAGCAGTGTACCTTAAAGGGTAAATTTCTCAATGCAGTGGAGGTATCTAAATGTGTCGACATAAGAGGCAGGATTTTCCCTCCAGGTGAGGAAACAGTGGCGGGGGCTATTTCCAGGTGCCAAACAGACCCCGGAGGGAAGCAATTACTCGTTGTGATTTTCACAGGACACCCACTTAATGGGCTTGTTGACAGCTTTTCTATCCATTTAAGGACAGAGGACAGACTCTCAAAGCTGGACGGCCAATCAGACGTTTTCCAGCTTGGAAGGAGCAGCAGGCTGCGATGGAAGGTAAATAAGGAAGAGGACGCTTCAAGATGGATGCACCCTCTCTCGACCTTTTTCAAATCTAAACTAAAAGGCTTTTGCAGCCAGGGTGCCACTGGAGTGGGGCAGAGAAGGTGAACCTCTCTGCAGGGTAACCTTTGTATGCTCCTGAACTCAGGCAGGCAGGGAGGGCCCCTCAGCCTGCCGTCGGGAAACTGCCTCCAGGCACCTAATCTGGCCCAACTACCTGCGAGAACCTGCAGACCAACTGGAAAATCCTCCTTTAATTGGCCTTACATGGCTCTTAACGCAGGCGTGTAGCCCTGCTGCCCCTGATCCCTCCTCTGCAAAAATGGGCCAGAGACAAGCTGGAGCTGGGGAACCAGCATGCTGACTGGCAGAACTATTTTTATTTCCTGCCCACCTCTGCCCCCAGCCCTGGATGGGGCTGAAATTCCAGCCCATGGATTCTTAAAGCAGGTGGACAAGTTAAAAAGCCATTAAAATTGACTGAACATAAAAGCACAGAGATCAAGAATGCTCCATACAATACTTAGTACAGAACTGTGTGCAGTTTTGGGCTCCTCACGATAGAGGGATATAGTCAGTGACCCTTCTTCGGAACTGACCCGAAACGTTAACTCTGCTTCTCTTTTCACAGATGCTGCCAGACCTGCTGAGTGGTTCCAGCATTTCTTGTTTTTATTTCAGATTTCCAGCATCCGCAGTATTTTGCTTTTATTTATTTTAAACGGTTGCTGGAGTGAAGAGATTACTCGTTTAAAGAGATCACCAGACATTTGGCTGAAGGACATTTGCATACTAAGAGACTGTGCTTGGAGAGACAAAGCAACTACTCCCTGGTCCAATTAACCCAAATGGATTTTGATCACCAGACACTGAAGGTGTAAGGAGGCTTGTATTCCAGTGTCTGCTAAGATGGAGAATCCACAAATGAAGGAGTGGTGAAACCAGCCGGTCACATGACTAACCTGCTGGCCCAGGCTTTTTTTGAACGAGGCACAGGACAGTTTGAAGACAGATGGCAGATTGCAACTGAACCTGGAACCAGTGAGCCTCTCTCCTGGCTGGCTCTCTCTCGCTTTCTCACAAGCCTCTGGACCCACTGAAGTCGCTTAAACCTCAAGAGAAAAGACTCCTACATCGAAACAAGTTAAATCATGCACTGGGCCCCAACAAACAGCAAGACTTACCAGCAACCAAAGACCCCACACTGAACTCAAAGGACTGTAAATAGACCCAGCTGTTGCCTCAAACATTTCCCCTTTATTCTTTCTACTTTTTCTGTCTCTATCTGCGTGTGTGTTTATCGCATATGCATGCTAGCGTGGCCGCATCGCATATTCATAGTCGTTAACCGGATTAGAGTTAAAGGTTAATAAACTTCCACCTTTCTTGTTTACATCTAAGAAAATTGATTTCTCTGCCTTACAATTGGAAAGCAGTGAATAAAGGATTCACTGAGGGAGAGCGAAAACACGGTGTGTTTAAAATTAAATCCTGTTAAGGTTAAACCAGGCAAAGGCTGAGAGGGAACCCCTAGACCCCTTTTCTCACCTGGTTGTAACAGAAATTTGGGGGCTAGTGTCCTGGATTTGACCCAAAGTCAAACGGGAAATCGGAAGCGAGAAGTCAAATTGACCCCAAACAAAAAGAAAAAAGATTTCAATACAGATTTTCTTGCGGTTGTGTGTGCTAGAATATTAATATGTCTGCGACTAAAGCCAGTAACTCCCCGAGTCAGGGTGAAGTAACTTGGGATAAGTTAAAAGCACCGTCTATGGAGGAGTTGAGGAAAATGGCTGAGCAGTGTGGGATCACTGCACGTGGCAAGGCTTGGAAGTCTGAACTCCTAAGACTAGTGGCCAACCATTTTTCCCTTGAATCTGAAGAAGCAGAAACAGGGTAAGAAGTAGACCCCGTCAGGGTATTGCTAGCAAAGATACAATTAGAACAGAGGAAACTTGCATTTGAGGAAAGAGAAAAAGAAAGAGACAGGCGAAAGAAAAAGAGAGGAGACAGAAAGAACCTTCCAGAAGGAACGTGAAGAAAAAGAGAGAGGAGAGCGAGAAAGAGCGAGTCCAGAAGGAATGCGAAGAGAGAGTTGAGGCGGCTTGAGTTAACTAGGGGGGGGGGGCGACAGAGTAACCCCAGCGGAAGCATGGCCAATATGGAGGAGTGTAATTCAGGGATGGGTACAGAATTGTTAAAACTTGTCCAATTGATGCTAAAATTCAATGAGGGAGACGCAAAAGTGTTTTCTGTGTCTTTTGAAAAATTGGCAAGGCAGTTAAAGTGGTGAGCAGAGGCTTGGACTCTGCTGATACAAAGCAAGTTAATAGGAAAAGCTTATGAGGTTTATTCTATGTTGTCAGATGAGAGTTCATCGGATTATGAACTGACAAAAAATGCTATCCTCGGGGCATATGAGTTAGTTCCAGAAGCCTTTTGCCATAAATTTGGAACCCTCAAGAAGCAAGCTGATTAAACTTACCTGGAGTTTGAGAGAAGTAAGCAGTGGCTGAGGGCGCTTAAAGTACAGCTCAGCTATGAGAATCCCAGGGAAGTAACTCTGTTAGAGGAACTTAAACACTCTCTCCCACTCTCCATAAAGACACATGTCGAGGAACAGAAGGTTCATCGAGCCCGGCAAGCAGTCATTCTGGCCAATGAGTTTGTTTTCATTTCTAAGTTGGTTTCCCAGAGGAAAACCTTTCCTAATCACCCCCACAAATCCGAAAAGGACAAAGGGTGGGAAGGTGATAGAAGCCTAAGCAGTCCTGGGAAAAGCAGGAGACACAGCCGGCCCTCCTCCAGCCAAAAAGGAAGGTGCTGTAAGTAGGAGTGAGACCCGGAGACCTGTGTGCTTCCATTGTAATAAAGCAGGGCATCTAAGAGCGGACTGCTGGAAACTAAAGGGAAAACTTGTACAGTTAATCAGGGCACACCCACTCAGTGAAGGAGAAGGGAACCTGATGAAAAGCACAGCAGAACAAGCTGTGGCTTTAACTGCAGTAAGAGTCAGACCCAGGAAGCCTACTACTGCAAGTGCAGGAAAATTTAATAGGATTCCGAAAGGTTATCAGGGTTCGTGTCTGAAAGGAGAGTAACCCCATACTCCTTGGGTGGGGCAAGCAAGCCCACAGTAATCATCGGGGACACAGAGGCCACTAGATCCCTTTTACTGGGAAAAGGCCTGACCTTTCCCCAGAGAGTGCAGTAAACACCAGAATGGTGGTGAATGGCATTGGAGGGCAGTGTATGCCTGTACCTTTACACCAGGTGTACCTGGAATGTGAACTAGTTTCGGGACCAGTGACCTTGGGGATTGTCCCTAGTTTGCCTGTGGACGAGGTTGATCTGCTCCTAGGTAATGATCTGATGGGGACGAAGGTGGTAGCTTTCCCAGTAGCGAAAGAGAGACCGCAGGAGGTCAGAGAGACAGGGCAGTGGCAGGAGACAGTCCCCTGCAGTTTCCTTGAATGTGTAATGAATCAGGTGATGATCAAACCAGCTCCCCCAGAGGAGATTGAATTGGCACTGCAGGCAGATGACCATGAGGTCTGCCTGTCCGAGACTTTCTTTGGAAGTCAGAAGACGCAGGGAATGAGTTAAATGGATCTTCCCTAGCTGAGGCTCAACGAGCTGACCCAGTACTGAGAGAGTTAGCATAGACTGCCCCGTCTGAAATTGAAGCAGAGGGAGTCCCTGACAGCTACTCTTTAAAGAATGAGGTGCTGATGAGGAAGTGGAATTCTCCTCACAGACATGACAGCAAAGAGTCGACAGTGGTTCACCTGTTAGTGGTGCTGCAGAGGTACCGGAGATAAATATTAAGAATGGCCCATGAGATGACAGTGGTTGTACATGTCGGTATACGAAAAACCAAAACCCGCATAAGACAGCAGTTTGACTGGCCACAACTACACAAAGATGTGGTGGAGTACTGTAGTAGTTGCCACATGTGCCAGGTCGAAGGGAAACGCCAACCTACAGTGAAATCTGCAACCCTAAGTCCTGTATCGATGTTTGGAGGACCCTCCAGCAGAGGGTTGGTGAACTGTCAGGGACACCTGCCGAGAATAAAAGGGGACAAGGCTGGCAAAAGGTTAGAAAGGAAAGGGAAAAAAGGGACCAAGAGGACTGGTTAAAGGAAGTCCAGGAAGAATCCCAAATGGAAACCCCTACTGTCCGTCAGCCAACCCTCACATCCTCCTATGTAAATGCAGACACTAGAAGCACTCCACCAGAGTTGCTAACAGCATTTACAGGAACTTGCAGAGACAAAGAAAGTCCTCAAGAGGCAGAGAAACTGTTAGGTTGATGCCTCACCTAGTCAAAGTGCTGCAGGGGAGTGCAGCAGAATCTGGACAAATACCTACAAGCAGGAGTGTCGCAGAGGACAAAGGGAAGATTAGCAAGGAATACACCCCCACAGTCAGCAGAAAAGGGAAACAACCATCCCTTAAGGTCAAAAGCCCTTGAATGACTCATTAAAGCACTGAAAGAGAGTTCAGAGTGGGTCAACCCACTGCCAACGCCGATCAGCAGAACTCCGACCTAGGGCTAATTAAATCTAACCCACCCCCTGCAGACCTCAACAAGAACAAAGACACCCTAGGCAGTCATGGAAATGTGCAAACTGAAAAACTTGCACAAAAACCACATGTTTATTGGGATGCCAAAAAGGGCAGTTTAAAACAGCACTGCTACCGAAAAAGGACAGGTTATAACAATAGTTAAGATTTCTCTACCGATCTACTCTCTAGTCCCTTTTAATGAAATGCTTTTTTAAAAAAAAAATGGCATTTAATTCCGCTGGGTGTGGAGGTGTCATGAAGACCCCCACCTGCCAAGAATGAGGCATATTAATTTCATCTTGTGAACATTTATTTTGAACGGTTGCTGGAGTGAAAAGATTACTTGTTGAAAGAGATCACCGGACATTTGCATACTAAGAGACTGTGCTTGGAGAGACAAAGCAACTACTCCCTGGTCCAATTAACCCAAATGGATTTTGATCACCAGACATTGAAGGTGTAAGGAAGCTTGTATTCCAGTGTCTGCTAAGGTGGAGAATCCACAAACGAAGGAGTGGTTAAACCAGCTGGTCACATGACTAACCTGCTGGCCCAGGTTTTTTTGAACTAGACACAGGACACTTTGAAGACAGACGGCAGATTGCAACTGAACCTGGAACCAGTGAGCCTCTCTCCCGGCTGGCTCTCTCATGCTTTCTCACAAGCCTCCGGACCCAATGAAGTCGCTCAAGAGAGAAAAGACCCCTACATCGAAACAAGTTAAATCATGCACTGGGCCCCAACGAACAGCAAGATCTACCAGCAACCAAAGACCCCACATTTAACTCAAAGGACTGTAAATAGACCCAGCTATTGCCTCAAACCATTCCCGTTTATTCTTTCTAATTTGCTATCTCCATCTGTCTGTGCGTTTATCGCGCATGCATGCTAGCGTTGTCACGTTGCGTATTCGTAGTCGTTAACTGGATTAGAGTTTAAGGTTAATAAACTTCCACCTTTCTTGTTTAAATCTAAGAAAACCTGTCAAAATGATTCCTTTGCCTTACAATTGGAAAGCAGCGAACAAGGATTCACTGAGGTGGAGCTAAAGCATTGTTTTTAAAATTAAACCCTGTTACAGTTAAACCAGGCAAAGGCTGGTTTGGACCCTAGACCCCCTTTCTCACCTGGTCATAACATAGGCCTTTTTCGCTGATAGAGATTCGAGGGCAAGAAACCATGATCTTAAGATAAGCACTCATTACAGATAGGGGAAAATTAGAAGAAACCTTTTTGCACAATTAGATGATGCTTGACCACAATTGATTCAAATTCATTAAGTGCTGAAAGGAACACTGCACAGTGGCGCAGTGGTTAGCACCGCAGCCTCACAGCTCCAGGGACCCGGGTTCGATTCCGGGTACTGCCTGTGTGGAGTTTGCAAGTTCTCCCTGTGTCTGCGTGGGTTTTCTCCGGGTGCTCCGGTTTCCTCCCACAAGCCAAAAGACTTGCAGGTTGATAGGTAAATTGGCCATTATAAATTGTCACTAGTATAGGTAGGTGGTAGGGAAATATAGGGACAGGTGGGGATGTTTGGTGGGAATATGGGATTAGTGTAGGATTAGTCTAAATGGGTGGTTGATGTTCGGCACAGACTCGGTGGGCCGAAGGGCCTGTTTCAGTGCTGTATCTCTAATCTAAAAAAAAAATGGGAAAACAGGTAAATTGGACCTAAGGTAGCAACAATCATAATATGATTCATAATATGGTTTGTTTGCACTGGAGTGCTGACTTGGGGTTGCTAAAGTGGGAGTTTTGTGACTGAGGGTAATTAAGGGTTAGTTTTATCTAAAGGCTAGTCTTTCTTTTATTTAGCAAATTAACTTAACAGTTGCTGTTTGGGTTTGAGAAGGTGATTTTTACACCAGCTTTAAACAGAATTCACTCAGGTTCTGCTTGCAGCTGCACCTTGTTAATTAGATAACTGGCTTAAACCAGTTTTCAGGGGCTAGAGTCAGACAGTGTAAAAGTGGGCCATCTTACAGTGCTGACTTCTTTTGCATTGGAATGCTGACTTGGGGCTGCATTAGAGTGCTAAAGTGGGGGTTTTGTGACTGAGGGAGTTCGGTGAGGAGGGAGCGAGGAGCTCCTTTCATTTCCTACCTGTCCTCAAAGAGCGTGAGGGGAGTCGAGAGTTTCCAGAGCACAGCTGACTGGTGAGTAAGTCCTGGTGGGTATTTTTCAAACTGGATTGAATTGTAAGTCATTGTCTTAGCAAGACTTAGTTGATTTATTTTTTTATTAGAATAGTCTTTTAAAGTTTTAAATTTAAAGGGTTTAGTCATGGCAGGAGAGCTTAAAGCTGTGGTTTGCTCCTCTTGCTGCATGTGGGAATCCGGGAACATTTCCAGTCCCCGGGACCAGCATGGGTGCAGGAAGTGTGTCCAGCTACAGCTCCTGGAAGCTCGGGTTTCAGAGCTGGAACGATGGCTGGAAACACTGTGGAGCATCCGCGAGTCTGAGAACATTGTGGATAGCACGTAGGAGAGGTGGTCACACCGCAGCTGAAGGGACTTGAGGAAGGAAGGGAATGGGTGACCACCAGGCAGTCCAAGAGAAACAGGCAGGTAGTTCAGGAGTCCCCTGGGGTCCCGCTTGCAAATCCGTATTCCATTTTGGAGGCTGATGAGGCTGGTTCCTCCAGGGAGTGCGGAAAGAGCCAAGCTTCTGGCACCACAAGCAGCCTGTCTGCACAGGAAGGGGGAAAGAGAGGAAGAGCAATAGTAATAGGGGATTCTATAGTCAGGGGAACAGATAGGCGCTACTGTGGCCAAAAACATGACTCCAGGATGGTGTGTTGCTTCCCTCGTGCCAGGGTCCGGGATGTCTATGAATGGCTGCAGGGCATCCTGAAGGGGGAGGGTGATAAGGCAGAGGTCATGGTACATATTGGTACCAAACACACAGGTAGAAAGAGGGATGAGATCTTGCATCAAGAATTCAGGGAGCTCGGCAGTAGACTAAAAAGCAGGATCTCTCGGGTTGTAATCTCTGGATTACTCCCAGTGCCACGTGCTAGCGAGTATAGAAATAGGAGAAAAGCACAGATGACTGCGTGGCTTAAGAGTTGGTGCAGGAGGGAGGGTTTTAGATTCCTGGACCTCTGGGGAAGGTGGGACCTGTACAAGCGGGACTGTCTACATCTGAACCAGAGGGGGACTAACATCCTTGCTGGTGGGTTTGCTAGTGCTGTTGGGAGGAGTTTAAACTAATTTGGCAAGGGGAGGGAACGCAGACTCCTCGCAGAATAGGGACACAGCTAAACACAGGAAAGCAAACAAGTCAGAGGGAATACAGCAGAAGTAAGTTTCAAGGGAGTAAGACCAGGATGGATGGCCTCTACTTTAATGCCAGGAGTATTACAGGTAAAACGGATGAGTTAAGGGCAAGGATTGACATGAGGAATTGTGGTATAGTAGCCATCACGGAGACATGGTTGAGGGGACAGCCACATTGCTAGGTGTTCATTATAGACCCCCAGATAGTCAGCGGGAAATTGAGGAGCAAATATGTGTGCAATTCGCAGAGGTGTGTAAAAATAATAGGGTAATTATATTAGGTGATTTCAACTTTCCCAACATTAATTGGGATAGTCATCGTGTTAAGGGCTTAGATGGAGTGGAGTTCTTCAAATGTATTCAGGAGAACTTTTTAGCTCAATATGTAGAGGATCCAACAAGGGAGGGTGCAGTGCTGGACCTAATTCTGGGGAATGAAGCCGGACAGGTGGTTGATGTGTTGGTGGGGGCGCATTTTGGTGATAGCGAACACAAGATGGTACAATTTAAGCTTGTTATGGAGAAAGAAATAGACAAGTTGCAAAAAAAGGTTTTGGATTGGGGGAGAGCGAATTTTCGTAAAATAAGGTAGGACCTGGCAAGGTAGACTGGAAAGAGTTACTTGTCGGGAACTCTACAGAAGAGCAGTGGGGGGCATTCAAAAAGGAAATGGGGAGGGTACAGGCCCAACATGTTCCCTCGAGGGTAATAGGTAGGAGCAACAAGCCCAGAGAACCATGGATGACCAGAAACATTCAGGGTACGATAAGGAAAAGAGAGGCTTTTCGCAAATACAAGAAGAGCAAATCAACGGAAGCATTAGTGGAGTACAGAAAGTGTAGGATGGAGCTTAAGAAAGCAATTAGGAGAGCAAAGAGGGGATATGAGAAAGCTCTGGCTGGTAAAAGTAGGGAAAATCCCAAGATATTCTATAAGTATATCAATGGGAAGAGGATAACCAGGGAAAGAGTAGGACCCATTAGGGACCAAGGGGGAAATCTGTGGATGGAGCCAGAGGACATTGGTAGGGTGTTGAACGAATACTTCACATCTGTCTTCATCCAACAGAATGAGGATGTAGATATGGAACCGAGAGAGAGAGACTGAGATTCTTGAGCAAATTGTCATAGGGAGTAACAAGGTATTGGAGGTTTTGGCAGGCTTAAAAGTGGGCAAATCTCCAGGTCCGGACGATTTGTGTCCCAGGATGCTGTGGGAGGCGAGGGTGGAGATTGCAGGGGCTCTGGGCCAAATTTTTAATTCCTCTCTGGCCACAGGGGAGGTGCCAGAGGACTGGAGAACAGCTAATGTGGTCCCACAATTTAAGAAAGGTTGTCGAGATAAGCCAGGGAACTGCAGACCAGTGAGTCTGTGGTAGGGAAACTATTGGAGAAAATTCTGAAGGAGAGAATCTATCTCCACTTGGAGAGGCTAAATTTGATTAGGAATAGTCAGCATGGATTTGTCAGAGGGAGGTCATGCCTAACAAGTTTGATTGAATTTTTTGAGCATGTGACCAGGTGTGTAGATGAGGGTAGTGCAGTTGATGCAGTTTACATGGATTTCAGCAAAGCCTTTGACAAGGTCCCACATGGGTGACTTATCAAGAAAGCAAATGCACATGGGATACAAGGTAACTTGATAAGGTGGATTCAAAATTGGCTTAGCTGTAGGAGACAGAGAGTGATGACAGACGGCTGTTTTAGTGACTGGAAGCCAGTGTCCAGTGGCGTATCACAGGGATCTGTGCTGGGTCCCCTATTGTTTGTCATTTATATAAATGACATAGATGACTATGTGGGGGGGTAGGATCAGTAAGTTCACGGATGACACAAAGATCGGCCGAGTGGTTAACAGTGAGGTTGAGTGTCTTGGGTTACAGAAAGATATTGACGGGATGGTCAAATGGGCAGAAAAGTGGCAGATGGAATTTAACCCCGAAAAGTGTGAGGTGATACACTTTAGAAGGAGTAATGTGACACGGAAGTATTCAATGAATGGCCTGACACTGGGAAGTTCCGAGGAACAAAGGGACCTTGGCGTGTTTGTCCATAGATTTCTGAAGGCACAAGGGCAGGTTAACAGGGTGGTGAAAAAGGCATATGGGACACTTGCCTTTATCAATCGAGGCATAGATTACAAAAGCAGGGAGGTCATGTTGGAGTTGTATAGAACTTCGGTAAGGCCACAGCTGGAGTACAGTGTGCAATTCTGGTCGCCACATTATAGGAAGGATGTGATTGCACTGGAGGGGGTGCAGAGGCAATTCACCAGGATGTTGCCTGAGATGGAACATTTAAGCTATGAAGAGAGGTTGGATAGGCTTGGGTTGTTTTCGCTGGAGCAGAGAAGACTGAGGGGTGACCTGATCGAGGTGTACAAGATTATGAGGGGCATGGACAGGGTGGATAGGGAGCAGCTGTTCCCCTTAGTTCAAGGGTCAGTTACGAGGGGACACAAGTTTCAGGTGAGGGGCAGGAGGTTTAAGGGAGATTTGAGGAAAAACTTTTTTACCCAGAGGTTGGTGACGGTCTGGAATGCCCTGCCTGGGAGGGTGGTAGAGGCGGGTTGCCTCACATCCTTTAAAAAGTACCTGGACGAGCACTTGGCACGTCATAACATTCAAGGCTATGGGCCAAGTGCTGGCAAATGGGATTAGGTAGACAGGTCAGGTGTCTTTAATGCATCGGTGCAGACTCAATGGGCCGAAGGGCCTCTTCTACACTGTATTATTCTGTGATTCTGTGATATGATTTAATTTTACATTCAGTTTGAGGGAGAAGAATGGGTCCAAGACTAGTATTTTAAACTTAAATAAGGGCAATTATGAGGGCATGAAAGTAGAGCTAGCTAAAGTGAACTGGCAAATCAGGTTAAGGGATAGGTCAAGAGATGCAGTGGGATATTTCAAAATACACAGTATTGATACAGCCCAATGAGAAAGAAAAATTCCAAGGGTGGGACCTGCCATCCGTGGTTAACTAAAACAGTTAAAGATAGTATCAAACTTAAAGAAAAAGCATATAATTGCACAAAGATGGGAGGCAGATCAGATGATTGGACAGGATATAAAAAACAGCAAAGAATGACAAAGATTGATAAGGAGGGTACAATTAGAGTCCGAGAGAAAGCTAGCTAGAAATATGAAGACAGTAAGAGTTTCTATAGATATTTTAAAAAGAAAAGAGTTAATGAAGTGAGCATTGGTCCTGTAAAAAGTGAGTCTGGGGAATTAATAATGGATAATAAGGAGATAGCAGATGAATTGAACAGGTATTTTGCATCGGTCTTCAAATACTGGGATGTTACTTGTATCCTCAATAGTGCTCTAAGTCAGGAAATGGAAGGAAAGGAGGAACTCAAAAAAATTACAATCACCACGGATGTGGTACTGAACAAATTGTTGGAGCTGTGGGCTGAGAAGTCCACGGGTCCTGATGGACTTCATCCTAGGGTGTTAAAAGAAGTGGCTAGTGAGATAGTTGATGCGTTAGTTTTAATTTTCCAAAGTTCCCTAGATTTGGGAAAGGTTCTGTTAGATTAGAAAATAGTGAATGTAACTCCTTTATTCAAAAAGGGAGGGAGACAGAAAGCAAAAACTACAGGCCAGTTAGCTTAACACCTGTCTTAGGGGACATTTTAGAAGCTGTTATTAAAGACGTTATAGCAGGGCACTTAGAAAAATTCATGGTAATCAGGCAAAGTCAACACGGTTTTGTGAAAGGGAAATCATGTTTAACCAATTTATTGGAGTTCTTTGAGGGAGTTACATGTGCTGTGGATAAAGGGGAACCGGTGGATGTATTGTACTTAGATTTCCAGAAGGGATTTGATAAGGTGCCACGTCAAAGGTTATTGCAGAAAATAAAAGCTCATGGTATGGGGGTAACATATTGGCATGAACAGAAGATTGGTTAGCTAACAGGAAACAGAGAGTAGGCATAAATGGGTCATTTTCTGGTTGGCAAGATGTAATGAATGGTGTGCCACAGGGATCTGTGCTGAGGCCTCAACGTTATACAGTTTGTATAAATGACTTAGATGAAGGGACCGAAGGTATGGCTGCTAAATTTGCTGATGACACAAAGATAGGTAGGAAAGTAAGTTGTGAAGAGGACATAAGGAGGCTACAAAGGGATATAGATAAGTTAAGTGAATGAGCAAAGACCTGGCAAATAGAGTATAATGTGAGAAATTGTCCACTTTGGCAGGAAGAATAAAAAAGCATATTATCTAAATGATAAGAGATTGCAGAGCTCTGAGATGCAGAGAGATCTGGATGTCCTTCCTAGTGCATGAATCGCAAAATGTTAGTATGCAGGTACAGCACGTAATTATGCAAGCTAATAGAATGTTATCATTTATTTCGAGGGGAATTGAATACAAAAGTAGGGAGGTTATGCTTCAGATATACAGGGCATTGGTGAGACCACATCTGGAATACTGTGTACAGTACTGGTCTCCTTATTTAAGAAAGGATGTAAATGCACTGGAAGCCGTACAGGGAAGGCTTACTAGACTAGTACCTGGAATGGGCGAGCTGGCTTATGAGGAAAGATTGGGCAGGCTGGGCTTGTATCTGCTGGTGTTTAGAAGAGTAAGAGGCGACCTGATTGAAACATATAAGATCCTGAGGGGTCGTGACAGGGTGGATGTGGGAAAATCTAGAACTAGGGATCACTGTTTAAAAATAAGGCATTGCCCATTTAAGACAGAGATGAGGAGAAATTTTTTCTCTCTGACTGTCGTGAGTCTTTGGAATTCTCTTCCTCAAAAGGCGATGGAAGCAGAGTCTTTGAATATTTTTAAGGCAGAGGTAGATAGAATCTTGATAAGCAAGGGGGTGGAAGGTGGAGTAATCAGTTCAGCCGCGAACTTACTGAATGGCGGAGCAGGCTCGAAGGGCCAAGTGGCCTACTCCTGCTCCCAATTCATATGTTCATAAGTTCCGAAGCTCCATTTGGCTTTCAGTGGATTCTTTACCTGTGTCTGTATTTCTCTTTTGTCGTGTTGTAAAAAAACTGACTTTTCTAGTTCTGACTCCTTCTTCTCCTCTGTACACAGAAAAAAAAAACAGGACAACATTCAGTCACAGGAGTCGACAGTGAACTCCTGGTAATCACTAAACACCACACAATACCCTGACACGTGCTCGCCACAATGGCCTGCCACTATTGTGACCAGGTGGGCAGAGAGGGGGCAGTCAGTGGCAATCCTGGTATGCACAGGGGGTGGCTGTGAGTTAACAGTAAGCCTCACCACCAGATTCCTCCTCCACATTCCAACTCATTTCAGACACAGAAACCTGGGAAACAAGCACCGAATGTACAAGGCCCGACAACTGCTATGTTGAGGAGCTGAGACTCAGGGATTGGCCATGACGGGGCAGTATTTGAGACCTATTTTACTGTCCTTTCCCTTTGGAAATTTGATGCAGGGGTGGGATAAGGCTTTGTGCCGTCCCTGATCCACCTCAGCAGCAGTGCTGGGGTATGTATCCAGGGTTACCTCAGGGTTTCCTATCAGTACATCATTCACAGGTTCTGTGGGTTTGACATCCAAAGAACAAACTGATCGCAAAGGATCAATGACCTCCAATTGCACGTCATTGTTTCCTCACCATCGCTCCAATTATCCATTGGACACTTGGAGTGGACATTCGGGAGCAGCTCTCAGGACAAGTACACGGGATGGGCACCTCCAATGGTGCAAGGCCTGCTGCACATATTGAGCTAACCCCCATCCCTGGGATTTGAAGTGGACTTACACAGTTGGCAGTGGGAGGTCCCACCTCATCTCACTCTCAGCATACCCGGGCTCCTGGAATTTCCGCCCCCCCCATATTTAATGTGAAGTTGAACCTATCAACATGAACATTGCAGGTGAAAGTCTCTTTAATCTTAAACATCTTGTTAGACAGTACTTACTTTCCAAGCTGATTTCGAGAAAGGTCCAATGATTTGAGGCTGGAGCACTGCCATCTATCCACTGAAGGAAGTGATTGCAACTGATTGCCAGACAATTTCAGGGAATTCAGGGCCTGTGATCAGTTAAAACATGCTTTGTGATATAGTTGTGGTTCAAGATCACAGCACAGGTTAACACCAAAAGATTCACCAAACCCAAAGAGCAACATTGCAAGTAATATCGTAGGGATGTGTTGAGATCATGCACAGGGAAATTGGGGCCAAAGAGCCAGAGCAGAAGGAGGAGAAAGTCAAGCTTATAGAGTCACCTTCCGTCGCCTCCGCCTCCGGGCTCACTTCTTCTACCAGGAGTCCTCCCCCCGACCAGCAGACCCATTCACCCGCCTCCAGCATTCTCCCTCTACCTGGACCCCTCACCCTGGCCTCTTACCCGCTCTTGATCTCTTCATTGAAAACTGTCGGCGAGACATTGGTCGTCTCAATTTCTCTGCCCCCCTCACTCATTCTAACCTGTCCCCCTCTGAACTTGAGGCACTCCGTTCTCTCAGGTCTAACCCCGACATGGTCATCAAACCTGCAGACAAGGGTGGTGCTGTTGTTGTATGGCGTACCGACCTCTACCTTGCAGAAGCTCAACGCCAACTCACAGACACCTCTTCCTACCTCCCTCTGGACCATGACCCCACCACCGAACATCAAGCCACCGTCCAAAGGACTGTCACTGACCTCATCTCCTCTGGAGATCTTCCCTCTACAGCTTCTAACCTCATAGTCCCGCAACCCCGGACAGCCCGCTTCTACTTCCTTCCCAAAATCCAGAAACGGGACTGTCCCGGCAGACCCATTGTGTCAGCCTGCTCCTGCCCAACTGAACTTATTTCTTCCTATCTAGACTCTATCTTTTCTCCGCTGGTCCAGTCTCTTCCCACCTACATCCGTGACTCTTCTGACGCCCTAAGTCATTTTGACAATTTCCAGTTTCCTGGTCCCAACCGCCTCCTCTTCACTATGGACGTCCAATCGCTCTACACCTCCATCCCCCACCAGGATGGTTTGAGGGCTCTCCGCTTCTTCCTGGAACAGAGGCCCAACCAGTCCCCATCCACCAACACCCTCCTCCGCCTGGCTGAACTTGTTCTCACATTGAACAACTTCTCCTTCAACTCCATGCATTTCCTTCAAGTAAAAGGTGTCGCTATGGGTACCCGCATGGGTCCTTGTTATGCCTGTCTTTTTGTGGGATATGTCGAGCATTCTTTGTTCCAGTCCTACTCAGGCCCCCTCCCCCAACTCTTTTTCCGGTACATTGATGACTGTATCGGTGCCGTTTCCTGCTCCCGCCCCGAACTAGAAAACTTTATCAACTTTGCTTCCAATTTCCACCCTTCTCTCACCTTTACATGGTCCATCTCTGACACTTCCCTTCCCTTCCTCGACTTCTCTGTCTCCATCTCTGGGGATAGGTTGTCTACCAATATCCATTATAAGCCCACTGACTCCCACAGCTACCTCGACTACACTTCTTCACACCCTACCTCCTGTAAGGACTCCATTCCATTCTCCCAGTTTCTCCGTCTCCGACGCATCTGCTCTGATGATGCTACCTTCCATGACGGTGCTTCTGATATGACCTCCTTTTTCCTCAACCGAGGATTTCCCCCCACTGTGGTTGACAGGGCCCTCAACCGTGTCCGACCCATTCCCTGCACCTCTACCCTCACCCCTTCCCCTCCCTCCCAGAACCGTGACAGGGTTCCCCTTGTCCTCACTTTTCATCCCACCAGCCTCCATATCCAAAGGATCATCCTCCGCCATTTTCGCCACCTCCAGCGTGATGCCACTACCAGTCGCATCTTCCCCTCCCTTCCCCTGTCAGCATTCCGAAGGGATCGTTCCCTCCGCGACACCCTGGTCCACTCCTCCATTACCCCCACCACCTCGTCCCCGTCCCAGGGCACCTTCCCTTGCAATCGCAGGAGGTGTAATACCTGCCCATTTACCTCCTCTCTCCTCACTATCCCAGGCCCCAAACACTCCTTTCAGGTGAAGCAGCGATTTACTTGTACTTCTTTCAATGTAGTATACTGTATTCGCTGCTCACAGTGTGGTCTCCTCTACATTGGGGAGACCAAGCGCAGACTGGGTGACCGCTTTGCGGAACATCTCCGCTCAGTCCGCAAGCAGGACCCTGAGCTTCCGGTTGCTTGCCATTTCAACACTCCCCCCTGCTCTCATGCTCACATCTCTGTCCTGGGATTGCTGCAGTGTTCCAGTGAACATCAACGCAAGCTCGAGGAACAGCATCTCATCTACCGATTAGGCACACTACAGCCTGCCGGACTGAACATTGAGTTCAATAATTTCAGAGCATGACAGCCCCCCACTTTACTTTCTTTTTCAGTCATTTTTAGTTATTTTTTCTTCCTTTTTTTTTGCATTCCTTTTTAACAATCTTTTTTTGCATTTATTTCATTTCATCTTAGTTTGTTCAGTTTGCTTACCCACTGTTTTTTTCAGGTTGTTTTTCTTCAGGTTTGCACTTGCTGATGTTCAATATTCAGTATATTCACACCTAATCTGTACTAATGCTTTGTCTTTCAACACACCAATAACATATTGTTTGCCTTTGCTCCGTGACCTTTTGGTCAGCTATGTGGCCTGGTCCAATCTGCACCTTCTCCTTTGTTATCTCTTGCCCAACCCCCACCTCACTTGTTTATAATCTGTGACTTTTCTAATATTTGCCAGTTCCGAAGAAGGGTCACTGACCCGAAACGTTAACTCTGCTTCTCTTTCCACAGATGCTGCCACACCTGCTGAGTGAATCCAGCATTTCTTGTTTTTATTTCAGATTTCCAGCATCCGCAGTATTTTGCTTTTATTATAGAGTCATAGAGTTATACAGCACAGAAACAGGCCCTTCGGCCCACTGTATCGTGTGCAGGTGAGTGAGGGGGTTGGGATATTGCCAGAGAGGCAGAATAAGGGACTGGAGCAGTATTACACAGGAACAGGAGAACCATTCAGTTCCTGGAGCCAGCTCCACCATTCAATTAGCTCAAAGCTGATCTGTACCTCTATTCCATTTACCCACATTTGCTCTATACACCTTGATACCCTTACCGAACAAAAATCTAACAGCTTAAGTCTTGAAAGCTCCTATTCACCCCCAACATCCACAGCCTTCTGAGTGAGAGTTTTCCAGATTCCTATTATCCCATGTGTGGAGAGATGCTTTCTGATTTCCCTCTTAAATAGCTGAGCTTCAATTTCACTTTTATGCAACGTTTCCTCATAATTTAACTCTTTTGGCCTGACTATTATTCTGGTGAATTGCCATTGCACTCCCTCTAAGGCCAATATATCCTTCCTCAGGCACGCTGCCCAAATTTGTACACAGTACTACAGATGGGGTCTGACAAAGACCCTGTGCAACATAAGCATTATGTCCTCACTTTGGAACTTCTTGCTCCCATCTGCACAACTTGCTGTACCTCCAAACGTATGCCAGGATTTAATCCGGACGTCGGTGGTCTTGACCACCGGCAAAAGCGCTTGCAAGAGCCTCTCATCGCCTCCTTTGGGGAAGGCCCACCAGATCAAGCAACAATTAAGCACTTAAATGGACAGTGGTGAGCCTTCACTGAGATCAAGGACCCCGGCGGCAGAAGTCCTGCCTGCTGAGAGCTGCTGGCTAATCAGAAGCTGACACCTCTTTAACTGAGCACCACCACTGCAGAGATGGTGGCTGCTGCTGGTACTGGACTCACCCAAGGCGAGGGACCCAGGCAAGTCACAGTGGGAGGGGTTTTGCAGGGTGGGGTTCATGGGGGAAGGATGTGTAAGGGGGTCGGCAGCAAGGGCGGGGGAGCTGAGTCTCAGCGGGATCCCCTTCCCGATGTCAGGTCCCTTGTTCAGGCACTAAGTGCCTTTTAACGAGGGACAACCCCCCGCCCCCCCACAGCCCCCAAGCCGGCAAGCAATCCACATGGGTTTGCTTGCCATGTTCCCCGTGTAGCTACAGGCCTGCCCACTGGTGGGCTTCTTCCAGCGGCAGTGGGATGAGGGTAATGCCCACGTAAAAGCCTCAATTGGCAGTGGGGTGGGAAGGCCATTCGCAAGCCTTCCCACCCTGGACTTAATTTGGTGGAAGCGGGAAAGTGTCAGGGTTCCCCTCATCCACCACTATCCCACCCGAATATATGCTCTCCTGACTCCAAACCCGACAAGGGGACAGCATAAAATTCCCCCCTTAGTATTGTATACAAACTTTAATATACAAGTCTCTATTCCTTTATCCAAGTCAATAAGATCATAGGAAAGACATAGGCTGGGATTTTATCTGGGCGACAGGGGTCTCGATGTCCGGAAAAGGTGAAGCTGAGAACCCCATGTTACCTCTTCAGTGGGAGGCCTGCCGAATCGAGTGCAAATTAGGCACTTACGTGGAAGTTCCGCCTTCTGAGAGCTGCTGCCCAATCATAGGACAGCGCCACTGCAGAAGCGCCTGCTGCTGCCGGTGAAGCATCTACCCGAGGCCCAGGAGCGTCGCTGATGCAGGCCACAGGTAGGTCAGGGCGGGAGGGGTCTCACAGGGTGGGGGTCGTGGCGAAAGGGTTGTAGGGGGGTCAGTAGCAAGAGCAGGGTGATGGCTGTCAGCGGGTCCCCCCCCCTTTTCTGATGTCAGGTCCCTCATTCAGGCACTAAGTGCCTTTTAACAAGGAACTCACTCAGAGCCAGAAAGCAGCCCGCACAGTTTCTCATGCCGTTCTTTCTGTGCCGCAACTTGTCCACCTGCTGAATGGCTAATAGCGGTGGCGGTAGCATGAGGCCCTTAATAGCTATTAATTGCCCAGTTAAGAGGCTCAACTGGTGGCAGGCCGCCCCGGACCTAATTTTGGCGGAGGTGGGAAGGTGGTGGGGTCCCCCCTGCCAGCACCCCACCCGATTATACGTTCTCCCAGCCTCCAAACACGCCGTGGGGGAGAGCATTAAATTCTCCCCATGGAGTCATAATGGCAGAGAAGGAGGCCATTCAGCCTATCAAGCCCATTACTCTCTGTAGAGTAATCCAGTCAATCCTATTCCCCCATTCTATCCCAATAGCCCTGCAAATTTATTTCCCTCAAGTGCCCATCAAATATCTTTCTGTGGCGGCACAGTGGTTAGCACCGCAGCCTCACAGCTCCAGCAATCCGGGTTCAGTTCTGGGTACTGCCTGTGCGGAGTTTGCAAGTTCTCCCTGTGACCGCGTGGGTTTCCGCCGGGTGCTCCGGTTTCCTCCCACAGCCAAAGACTTGCAGGTTGATAGGTAAATTGGCCATGGTAAATTGCCCCGAGGTGGTAGGAGAATTGAGGGAAGGTGGGGATGTGGTAGGGGATATGGGATTAATGTAGGATTAGTATAAATGGGTGGTTGATGGTCGGCACAGACCGGTGGGCCGAAGGGCCTGTTTCATTGCTGTAACTCTCTATGGCTATGGCTATGGCCTTTTTTACCACCTGTTGAACCTGCATGCTTACCTTCAGCGACTTGTGTATGAGAACACCCAGGTCGATTTGGATGTTAATGTAGGGGCATGATCAAGAAGTTTGCAGACGACACAAAGATTGGTCGTGTGGTAGATAGTGAGGAGGATAGCTATAGGCTGCAGGAAGATGTTGATCGTCTGGTCAGATGGGCAGAAAAGTGGCAAATGGATTCAACTTGGAGAAGTGTGAGCTGATGCATTTGAGGAGGTCAAACAAGGCAAAGGAATACACAATTGTTGGGAAAATACTGAAGTGTAGAGGAAGTGAAGGACCTTGGAGTGAATGTCCACAGATCACTGAAGGTAGCAGGACAGGTCGATAAAGTGGTTAAGAAGACATATGGAATCCTTTCCTTTATTAGCCAAGGTGGAGAATATAAGAGCAGGGAGGTTTTGCTGGAACTGTATAACTCATTGGTTAGGCCACAACTTGAGTACTGTGTGCAGTTCTGGTCACTTTTTTTTTTACACAGAGGGTGGTGAGTGTCTGGAACTTGCTGCTGAGGGAGGTGGTAGAAGCAGGTACGATAGCGACATTTAAGAGGCATCTTGACAAATACATGAATAGGATGGGAATAGACGGATACGGACCCCGGAAGTGCAGAATGTTTTAGTTTAGACAGGCATCAAGAACGGTGCAGGCTTGGAGGGCCGAATGGCTTGTTCCTGTGCTGTACTGTTCATTACAGAAAGGATGTAATTGCACTAGAGAGGGTACAGAGGAGTTACGAGGATGTTGCCAGGACTGGAAAAATGCAGCTATGAAGAAAGTTTGAATAGGTTGGGGTTGTTCTCCTCAGAACAGAGAAGACTGAGGGGAGATCTGTTTGAAATGTACAAAATTTTGAAGGGCCTGGATAGAGTGGAGGTGAAGGGTCTATTCACCTTAGCAGAGAGGTCAGTGATGAGGGAGCATAGATTTAAAGTGATTGGCAGAAAAATTAGAGAGGAGATGAGGAAAACCTTTTTCACCCAGAGGGTGGTGATGGTCTGGAACTCACTGCCTGAAAGGGTAGTTGAGGCAGAAACCCTCAACGGATTCAAAAGGAGTCTGGATATGTACCTCAAGTGCCATAATCTGCAGGGCTACAGACCAAATGCTGGAAGGTGGGATTAGAATAGATGGATCATTTTTTGGCCGGCACAGACACGATGGGCCAAGTGGCCTCTTTCTGTGCCTTAAACCTTCTATGATTCTATTTTAAATCTGTCATTATCGTGTAATCTCCTCTCAATCTCCTTGGCTCCAAGAAGAACAACCACAGATTCTCCAACCTAACCCTGTAGCTAATGTAAGGGATCAATGAGGAGACACCTTATGGGAATTCCCAGTGTGGATGTTTTCTATCATTCAGTCTATCACACAGAATGAACACAATTCTGCTGCCAAAAATGAATCCTGAAATAGAGCACAAATACCTGAAGCTCAAAGATGTTTGCTGGCACTTCCTTCAGTAAATTGTCAGAAAAATTTGCTTCTTCAAGATAATTCTTCCAGAAGACACAAAGAGTGTTTGGAAGGGATTCCAGCAGATTTCCAGAAACATTGCAATATTTCTAGAAACAAAAAGACTTTGCATTTAATTATTTCTTTATTAGCTTTCATTATTTTCCCTTCTGTTGGGAGGTAGAGGCAAAATGTGATTATTATTTATTATATAAATTGTTATTGCAGAGGCACTGTTGGGGGCAAGAGAGATGAACAACGTTTCATTGTTTTTTTGAGTAATGATCTCCTAAAGACTGTGACAGTTTCCCATTTTCCTGATTTGTGTTTGTGAGGAGCACAGAGCTGAAAGAGGACATGTTTCAAAAGAAGAGCATAATAAAAGGAGCAGAAATCAATAAAAATCACAAACACCTATATCTCCTTAACAATACAAAATGGCTCTCTATTGGAGAAACTCTGATACCAGAAATACAGAAACCTGGAAGAAATGAAGTGGTCCCAGGGTCTGGGAATTGATACAAGGCTGGACTAGGGGATCAAGTGCATCACTGTCCAACATTAAGTTCTGATACAGATCTTTGTTGTGCTTAAAACAGTGGCTTCCCCAGAATCGAGGAAGTTTAGACAAGTTCCTGGAACAGTGATGGGCACCCAAATAAGGGCTAGCAATGACCTTTCACCTGTCTTGGGTGCCTCATCATTTAAGTCCAAATGACCGGAACATTTTTACTCACCTGAATCAGAGATCTACTTTCAAATGAGTCAACTAGACTGCATCTACTCTGCTGGCTAACAGTCGATTCTAAATGTGAAATTTAGTTATAGTTAGTTCCTGACCTTAAAGATTAGCCTCTGTTTCCCTTTCCTAATTTATCACAGAAATTCCCTTCATGATCTAAAACACCTGGATCATTGCCCCTCTTCCTCTATTTCAGATCCGGTTCGGGTACTGTCACCACTTTCCAGAGCAGATTAATTTAAAACCTACTGCCATTCCAGAAAACATTCTTTGTGAATTCTGTAAAACTGCACTTACCAAAGGACAGGCCCAGGGTTCAGGAAAGTACTTGAGTATATTCCGAGACACTTTCAGTCTGCTGAGGGACTTGAAACAGTGCAGGAAGATTGTGGGCAAAAGCTCAAGTTTATTGTCAGAAACATCAATCTCCTGCAGTTTTCGCAATCCAATCCAGTTTGTTGCTGGAAGTAAAGGAATCGTACATTTAACTGACCAATAACGTAGGAATCGAACATTTAATTGACCAATCACACAGGAGTCAAACATTTAACTGACAAATCACATTAGTGTAAAGAAAAATTAATTTGGGACATTTTATCAGATTAAGATTGCTGTACCTTTCTCCTCATCAAATAACTTCTCCAGTAAATTGGTAAAAGCTGTGAGTTTCTCAAGCTTTGGGAGATGTAAGAAGCCGGTGGGCAGACAGCTCAGTTGGTTCCTTGACACATCAATCTCCAGTATTCTGAAGAAGTGTAACATAATCCTGTTAGTTCGATTGTTGACTCCAGTCACACTATTTTCTCTAACTCTACTCATACTGTTTCATTCCAAATAGTCTCAGAACTGAGACTTTCATCTGTACTGATTCTAAGTTTTAAAGAAAGAAAGACTTGCATTTATTTAGCACCTTTCATGACCAACAGGCATCTCAAAGCAATTTACAGCCAATGAAGTACTTTTTGAAGTGTAGTCACTGGTGTTATGTCGGAAACACAGTAATCAATTTGCACACAGCAAGCTCCCACAAAGAGCAAGGTGATATGACCAGGTAATCTATTTTATTTGTGATGTTGATTGAGGGATAAATATTGGCCAGGATACAGGGAATAACTCTCGTTCTTCTTCAAAATACTGCCATGGGATATCTTAGACCCACCTGACAGGACCTCAGTTTAATGTCTCAACCGCAACGCGGCACCTCTGACAGTGCAGCGTCCCCTCAGTACTGCACTGCAGTGTCAGCCTCGATAGCTATGCTCAAGTCCTGGAGTGGGACTAGAACCCATTACCTTCTAACTCAAGAGGCAAGAGTGCTATCCACAGATGACACAGTTCATTGGGTTCAGAGCTGAATTTGCATTCAATATAGAAGCCCAAGAATTGAGGGTGGCTGTGGCTCACTTGAACCCACTACCATTGAGAGTTTTATCCCAGGATTTACATCATTTCAATACCTTGATGTTTAAATCATTACAATGATGCCACTGGTACAGTTTAAAGTTTGGAATCGGCTTCATGCAACCACTGCTATGAGTGCAAACACTCTGCAAGCCACTCAGTGCCTGAGGAGAGAACAGTCGACTTTTCGTATTAGGTGTGGATTGTTTTTAGAATTTCACTCTGCACAGATGCTGCCTGACCTGTTTTCATTTCAGATTCCCAGTATTTTTAGTTTTTACCATTACTGGATTAACTGGTTCTGTTTTTATCTCTTCAGATTCCAACTTCCTTTAACAATGAAACACACTCAATATAGGTTAAAGCGAGCATGGTCTCTCCAATAAAGCCTCTGATTTGGCACTTACCCTGTGCAGAGAATTTCTTCTGACGTGGTTGCATTGGGCAAATCCTTCAGCTGGTTTGCAGACAAGTTAAGTTTTCTCAGATGCACTAATCCCCAAGGAATAACAGAAGGAAGGAACGTGAGACTGTTCCTACACAGATCGAGTTCTGTAATTTGACTGGACACATCTATAAACCAGTCCAACTCCAACCAGGGCAGCCTCAGGTGAGACCACTTCAGTGACAGGCCCTGTAATTCAAACACAAGGATCATAGAACCTTTAAGCACAGGAGGCCATTTAGTCCCGCTCCTCTGCTTTTTCCACCACAGCCCCGCAAATTTTTACTTTTCAAGTATTTATTCAATTCCTTTTTGAAAGTTACTATTGAATCTGCTTCCAACACCCTTTCAGGTAGCGTTATAGGTTACAACAACACATAAATTGTCAAAAATAACACCGAACAATGTGTAAAAAAAATGCTCCTCTGCACAGATCTGGTTTTTTTTGCCAGTTACCTTATGGTTACTGACCCTCTCACATTCATTGTATATAAGTTTTGCGCTTTCATTTCAAAATTCTGGAAACGAACATAGTTTTCAATTAATTCATACCAGAAATTTTCAAATAAATTTCAGAAATATTAGGGGGAATTTTAACCTCTGGTCCGGATGAGCTGCATCCATGCATATTAGAAGAAGCTAGGGAAGAGTTTTTATTATTTGTTCATGGGATGTGGGTGTTGCTGGCTAGGACAGCATACATTGCCCATCCCTAATTGCCCTTGAGAAGGTGGTGGTGAGCCACCTTCTTGAACCGCTGCAGTCCATTTGGGGTAGGTATACCCACAGTGCTGTTAGGAAGGGAGTTCCAGGATTTTGACCCAGCGACAGTGAAGGAACGGCAATATAGTTCCAAGTCAGGATGGTGTTTGGCTTGGAGGGGAACTTGCAGGTGGTGGTGTTCCCATGCATTTGCTGCCCTTGTCCTTTTAGATGGTAGAAGTCACAGGTTTGGAAGGTGCCATCTAAGGAGCCTTGGTGCATTGCTGCAGTGCATCTTGTAGATGGTACACACTGCTGCCACTGTGCATCGGTGGTGAAGGGAGTGGATGTTTGTGGATGGGGTGCCAATCAAGCGGGTTGCTTTGTCCTGGATGGTGTCGAGCTTCTTGAGTGTTGTTGGAGCTGCACCTATCCAGGCAAGTGGAGATTATTCCATCACACTCCTGACTTATAGCTTGTAGATGGTGGACAGGCTTTGGGGAGTCAGGAGGCGGGTTACTCGCCGCAGGACTCCTAGTCTCTGACCTGCTCTTGTAGCCACAGTATTTATATGGCTACTCCAGTTCAGTTTCAGGTCAATGGTAACCCCCAGGATGTTGATATTGGGGATTCAGTCAAGGGGAGATGGTTAGATTCTCTCTTGTTTGAGATGGTCATTGCTTGGCACTTGTATGGCGCGAATGTTACTTGCCACTTATCAGCCCAAGCCTGGATATTGTCCAGGTCTTGCTGCATTTCTACACGGACTGCTTCAGTATCTGAGGAGTCGTGAATGGTGCTGAACTTTGTGCAATCATCAGCGAACATCCCCACTTCTGACCTTATGATTGAAGGAAGGTCACTGATGAAGCAGCTGAAGATGGTTGGGCATCGGACACTAACCTGAAGAACTTCTGCAGTGATGTCCTGGAGCTCAGATGATTGACCTCCAACAACCACAACCATCTTCCTTTGCGCTAGGTATGACTCCAACCAGTGGAGAATTTTCCCCCTGATTCCCATTGACTCCAGTTTTGCGAGGGCTCCTTGACGCCATACTCGGTTAAATGCTGCCATGATGTCAAGGGCAGTCACTCTCACATATTCATTACATATATATAAATTCATTAGAAAAGGGATCGTGCCAGAGGACTGGTAGACAGCTAATGTGATTCTTATAGTTAAACAGGGAGATAGAGCAAGTCCAAGGAATTGTAGACCAGTTAGCTCATCAGTGGTAGGTAAGATAATGGAATACTTGACCAACCTCATTGAATTCTATGAAAAAGTAACAAAGAGTAGACAAGGATAATGTAGTGAATGTAATTATGTTTGGATTTTCAAAAGGCCTACAATAAGGTACCGCATAGTAGACTCTTGACTAAGGTCAGAGCATATGGCGTCAGAGGACAAGTAGCAGAATGGATTACAAGCTGGTTACAAAACATTAAAGAGAGAGTCGAGGTTAAGATTATTTACTCAGACTGGCAAAAGGTCAGTGGTGGTGTTCCACAGGCATCGGTGCTGGGACTACTATCGTTCACCATTCACATAAACAATGCAGACTCAGGAATCGGAAGTACAGACAGTATCACAATGTGTTGAAAGAGAAAACAAATGGTGGCTGATAACAGCTGGCTAATTTGGAGAATTAACCCAACAGAAACAGATTTTATCCAGGCGACGGGGGTCTCGATGTCCAGCAAAAGCACCACTGAGAACCCCACATTGCCCCTTCTGTGAGATGCCTGCCGAATCAAGTGCCAATTAAGCACTTAACTGGACAGCGGCAGGCCTTCCACGGGATCAAAGACCCCAGTGATGGAAGTCCCACCCTCTGAGAGCTGCCAGCCAATCAGAGGTTGGCAACTCTTTAACTGAACAGCGCCACCTGCTGCCGGTGGAGCACCCACCTGAGGACCAGGCCATAGGTTGGTCAGGGCGGAAGGGGTCTTGCAGGGTCGGGGATCGGGGGGGAAGAGGGGGTGGGGTGTAGAGAGGTTAGTAGCAAGGGCAGGGTGGTGGCTGTCAGCTAGCCCCCCCTTCATGATGTCAGGTCCCTCATTCAGGCACTAAGTGCCTTTTAACGCAGGACCCCCCATCACCATCCCACCACCACCAACCCCCCCCAAAGCCAGCAAGCAGCCCACACGGTTTTTCTTGCCATGCTTCTGTGCGGCGACAGGCTCGCCTGTTGCTCCGTTAACTGTGGCGGCAGCAGGATGAGGCCCATAATCGGGTATTCATTGCCGAGCTAAGGGCCTTAATTGGCGGCGGGGCGGATAGACCGCTCACAAGCCTTCCCACTCCAGACTTAATTTTGGTGAAGGCGGGTTCTACCCCGCCACCAACCCACTCGATTATATGCTCTCCCTATCTGCAAACCTGCCGCGGGGGAGAGCATAAAACTGCCCCCTCATTGAATAGGCCTGTGACATGGGGCAGAGGCGAAGAATATCTTAACCTATATTTTACACAGGGTTATGGGGTTGTCAGGGTCCACAGAACTGCAGAACCAACAGGCACAACAAACCCTGCAGCTGTGAATGAAGCCAGGTAATATCATCAAAAATCCCAGGTTGTAAGGCAAACTGACGATTGTAAAGGCAGCATAAAGATTAGCTGAGATGACGTGAATTGTGAGCTGGAGATCCTCAATGCACCTTTGTAACAGATCCAAATGCAGCTGACTCCATTTGAAGACTTCAAGAGATTCTTTGCAAAGAGGAGGAACAAGTCTTCAAGATGTCCCACAACTTTCCCAGCCAATGAATTACTTCGAAAGGCCAGTCAGTGTTGTTATGTAGGGAAATGCAGCACACAAATGACACAGCAAATGGGATAAACAACGAGATTGTTTTTGGGGAATTTTAACCCTCCCCCACACCACCATGATGCAAGGGAGAGGATCAGCGGTGGGGGGTGGGGGGGGGGAGGGGGGGTGCGCAGCACAAGTGGATTAATCAGTAAAAAATATGAAACCTGACCCAACCAGCCTACTTTAACCACGACAGATTTGGGGTTATCCTAGTGACCTGCTCTGGACAGGCAGATGCTTCATTGTAATACTTAAATGAGGCTCCGTTCCTCAGTTGTTGGAAGCCATTTGAATTGAACACTGGCCAGCTGGTTTCCCAGGGCTCGGGAATCTCACCAGCAGAAGGGAGGTAGGAGCTAAAGGATCCGGCAGGCATTTCCTACACTGCTTGTGGTCCAGGAGGAACTGAAGTGCTTCACCTGGCATTCCCGCCACGAACCCCTCAATTTTCCTTGTTGCTGACCTCCCAGCACCCCCACTAAGCTCCAAACTATCCCAATTCACAGGGATTGTCCTCAATGGTCCCCAGCTGTGGCCTACTACCACCGGCTTTCCCACTCAAGTCAGCCTCACAACCTTGCTGACTGCTGGGCCGGAAACAAAGTAAATAAATGCTAATGATGCCCTGCCATTAAATCCTATGAATGACGCCATAGGATATTTAACCTGAGAGGGAAGACGCCCTTCCCTTCGGAAGTGGGATGGGAGGAGGGGGGGCTTATAGTTCCCGTCACCTACATGCCAACGTTGCCATTTTACAAGCAAGGGGGGGGAAGTGGCAAATGGCCCGCTCACCCCAGGCCAATTGAGGCCCTTAAGTGGCCAATCAATTGCCACTGATCAGGTACCGTGTGCTCCTCCCCATCAGCACAAGCTACCCCCACCCGCCCCCCATCCCTATCCCCCTGATCGATCCCCACCTCCCATGCTGGGGGGGGTGGCAGCTGATTGTCCCTGACGAAGCCCGATCCCCACTTACCTCTCGCGGGGCCGGCATCCATGCTGCTCCTCACGCTGGGTGCAGTCCCAGCATTGGCCACTGCTGGGATTGAACAGCTGCCAGCCCGCTGATTGGATGGCAGCCCTTGGAGGCGGACCTCCTGCTTCAGACGGGCAGAAGTCCCACCCAAGGTTAATTAAGGGCCTGGTCACGCAAAATCATGGCAGGGCATCCAGGCTCGACGGAGACGGGCTCGCCTACAACCTTTAAGCTGCTGAGTAGGGCCTCTGTCAGCACAAAAAAACAGAACAAAGAAAATTACAGCACAGGAACAGGCCCTTCGGCCCTCCAAGCCTGCGCCGATCCAGATCCTCTATCTAAACATGATGCCTATTTTCTAAGGGTCTGTATCTCTTTACTTCCTGCCCATTCATGTATCTGTCTAGTACATCTTAAAAGACGCTATCGTGCCCGCGTCTACCACCTCCGCTGGCAACGCGTTCCATGCACCCACCACCCTCTGCGTAAAGAACTTTCCACGCATATCCCCCCTAAACTTTTTCCCTTTCACTTTGAACTCGTGACCCCTAGTAATTGAATCCCCCACTCTGGGAAAAAGCTTCTTGCTATCCAACCTGTCTGTACCTCTCATGATTTTGTACACCTCAATCAGGTCCCCCCTCAACCTCTGTCTTTCTAATGAAAATAATCCTAATCTACTCAACCTCTCTTCATAGCTAGCGCCCTCCATACCAGGCAACATCCTGGTGAACCTCCTCTGCACCCTCTCCAAAGCATCTACATCCTTTTGGTAATGTGGCGACTAGAACTGCACGCAGTATTCCAAATGTGGCCGAACCAAAGTCCTATACAACTGTAACATGACCTGCCAACTCTTGTACTCAATACCCCGTCCGATGAAGGAAAGCATGCCGTATGCCTTCTTGACCACTCTATTGACCTGCGTTGCCACCTTCAGGGAACAATGGACCTGAACACCCAAATCTCTGTACATCAACTTTCCCCAGGACTTTTCCATTTACTGTATAGTTCACTCTTGAATTGGATCTTCCAAAATGCATCACCTCGCATTTGTCCTGATTGAACTCCATCTGCCATTTCTCTGCCCAACTCTCCAGTCTATCTATATTCTGCTGTATTCTCTGACAGTCCCCTTCACTATCTGCTACTCCACCAATCTTAGTGTCGTCTGCAAACTTGCTAATCAGACCACCTATACTTTCCTCCAAATCATTTATGTATATCACAAACAGTGGTCCCAGCACGGATCCCTGTGGAACACCACTGGTCACATGTCTCCATTTTGAGAAACAGAATTCTGGCCAGTACCTCTAACAGTGCAGCGCTCCTTCATTACTGCCCTTCCAACAATGCTGCACTCCCTCAGTACTAACCCTCCGACAATGCAGCATTCCCTCAGTACTGCCCCTCCGACAGTGCAGCACTCCCTCAGGACTGCCCCTCCGACAGTGCAGCACTCCCTCAGTACTGGCCCTCCGACAGTGCAGCACTCCCTCAGTACTGCCCCTCTGACAGTGCAGCACTCCCTCAGTACTGCCCCTCCGACAGTGCAGCACTCCCTCAGTACTGCCCCTCTGACAGTGCAGCACTCCCTCAGTACTGCCCTCCGACAGTGCAGCACTCCCTCAGTACTGCCCCTCCGACAGTGCAGCACTCCCTCAGTACTGCCCCTCCGACAGTGCAGCACTCCCTCAGTACTGCCCCTCCGACAGTGCAGCACTCCATCAGTACTGCCCCTCCGACAGTGCAGCACTCCCTCAGTACTGCCCCTCTGATAATGCAGCACTCTTTCAGTATTGCACTGGGAGTGGGGGCCTGGCCTGAATGACACACTGGGGCCAAGATCAGAATTAAGTACAAAATATTAGCTTTGACTCGAAACTGGAGTTTTCTGTCAGTCCAAATGATTCAACTCCCTTAACATGCACCCCTGACCTGCCCCTATAAAACTGAGTTGCTTCATCAATGCTTCCCTCTATCATAAGGTCAGAGGTGGGAATGTTTGCTGATGATTGCACAATGTTCAGCACCATTTGCAACTCTTCAGATACTGAAGCAGTCCATGTAGAAATGCAGCAAGACCTGGACAATATCCAGGCTTGGGCTGATAAGTGGCAAGTAACATTCATGCCTCACAAGTGCCAGGCAATGACCATCTCAAACAAGAGAGAATCTAATCATCTCCCCTTGACAGTCAATGGCATTGTGATCGCTGAATCCCCACTATCAACATCCTGGGGGTTACCATTGACCTGAAATTGAACTGGAGTAGCCATATAAATACCGTGGCTACAAGAGCAGGCCAGAGGCTGGGAATTCTGTGGCAAGTAACCCACCTTCTGACTCCCCAATGCCTATCCACAAGACACAGGTCAGGTGTGTGATGGAATACTCTCCACTTGCCTGGATGGGTGCAGCTCCAACAACACTTAAGAAGCTCAACATCATCCAGGACAAAGCAGCCCACTTGATTGGCACCCCATCTGCCATCTTAAACATTCACTCCCTCCACCACCAACGCACAGTGACAGCAGTGTGTATCATATACAACATGCAGTGCAGCAACTCACCAAGGCGCCTTCGACAGCACCTTCCAAACCTGCAACCTCTTCCACCTAGGAGGACAAGGACAGCAGATGCAAGTTCTCTTCCAAGCCACACACCATCCTGACTTGGAACTATATCACCATTCCTTCACTGTTGCGGGGTCAAAATCCTGGAACTCCCTTCCTAACAGCACTGTGGGTGTACCCGCACCAGAAGGACTGCAGCTATTCAAGAAGGTAGCTTACCACCATCTTCTCAACAACAAGGGATGGACAACAAATGCTGGCCTTGTCAGCAATGCTCACAACCCATGAAATGGATAAAAAAAAATTAGTTCATGTGATCCAGCCTTAGTTCAAAACAATGAAAGATCTATTGGGCTGTACCCTTTCAGTTCTGAATGAGCAACTAACCAAAGACCCTGGGGTAGAGATTGGCTCTTGGTGCACCTGGTTAATGCCTGTACGGAGCACAATTTCAGAGACAAATTATGTGAACCTGAAATTGACTATGGCATTACCAGCTGCCCGGAATTAACATTAGGTCTCTTACACAGGTACCTGAGGAGCCTCAAATCTGTTTGGGCTCCCTCGCAGACACTCGTCAGTACTGAGTTAGGCCTACTCCACTGGACTCTTCAGCATCCACGATGACCACCAATACAAGGTGAGGCTCAGAGAATTGGTTTTAAAACCTCTCTGCAAAGACTGCAGAATGTTTCCCCTCCCTCCAATGCTGCCATCCCCCACCCCCGACTCCACAATCATCGCAATCGCACCCCCCCCCACCCCACCCCACCTCACTAGAACTTCCCTTCAGCCCACAGCCAGTGTGCCAAACAGCCTGATGTTTGTGCGAGCTGGCCTCCCAGTTGGGGGATGTGCTGGCTGCGCAGATTTGAGTCTGGAATTGAAAACATGCCCAGACAAATTTCTACCCTCACGGGCAGAATTTCCCCTGTGGGCCTCAGGAGCCCACCATCAGGCTCAAATGTGGGTCCCAAACAAGTCATTCAATTGTGATTTTCCTTGAATTGGTCAATTAGTGGCCAGAGTCCAATTAAGGTCGACAGGTGGGCTCTCGAAGCTGGACAGCCAAAAGGAGGAACGTGAGGGAGAGGGCACCCTAAGATGGAGGCTCCATCTCTCCAAGTTTTTAAAATTTGAAACAAAAAATTGCCTCAGCAGCTGGACCACGATTGGGTGGTGGTGGAGAACCAGTCCACAGGCGACCTGCAGCTGCAGTTGAAGCCAGGCAGGCAGGGAAGGCCTCTAAAACTGCCTGCAGCGCTGGCCCCCTGGTCTGCCGCCAGGAGGCACCTACAGACAGCTACATCATTCCCCGACACCTCCAGGGACCTGGAGGCCGACTGAAAAATTCCAGTCAGCCTCCAGCAATAGGCCCTTAATTAGTTGAACCAGCCACTGGCTGCTTGCGGGTGGATAGCTCTGCCACCCATGCTTCCTGCCTCTGGGAAAATGGCCTGGGCACAGGATGGGGCCGAGGAGCTGGCATGCCAGCTGGCAGTGTGAAATTCCACGCCCACCTGCCTCTGTGCCTGCCCCCATTGGGGGCTAAAAATCCAGCCTCACATCTTCAATAATATAGAACACAGCCCAACAAGGCAACATTGCAGTACAAAGCCAGAATTTAACCTCTCACAGTGCGGTTCCACCCACACTGTCTCAACGCCGGACGGGTACTGAGAGGAGGCGGTGGTGTTATGGTAATGTTGCTGAACTAGTAATCCAGAGGCCCAGGCTAATGTCCTGAGGACATGGGTCAAATCCCATTAGGACAGCTGGTGTAATTTAAATTCAATTAATTAATATAAATCTGAAATTGAGTCTCAATAATGGTGCCATGAAACGATCATCGACTGTCATAAAAACCCATTTGGTTTATTAAAGTCCTTACCTGGTCTGGCCTATATGTGACTCCAAGCCCAAATGCAATGTGTTTGATTCTTAACTGCCTTGCAAACCACTCAGTTGTCCAGGGCAATTAGGGAAGAGCAACAAATGCTGGCCTTGCCAACGATGCCCACATCCCATGAAAGAATTTTTTTAAAAAGCTACTCACTCTCTGTCACCCACCCGCCCAGACAACTGCTGAGCTGCGCTCTCACTCCCAGGCAGATGCTGAACTGGTAAAGTTTGTGTTCTACTCATTTGCTGTAATTGGATGTGTTATGATCTTTCCTCAGTCCCTCAGTGACCTCTATGGGCAAAACAACGACACTGCCGAACTATCCAAAACATGTCTAAAACCAGACCAATGACTAATCAATACATTTCAGATGTGATCAGATTCTCCACTGATCAAAGGGTCAAAGTTCAGGTGTGGGTGACTTCATCCATTCATGCCTCATTTACCAGCTGCCAATCACTGATTAGAAAATGCAGGGAATATTTTGTTTCCTTTTTTTTTGCCATCAGCTAATATTAGGTAGTAATATTTACTTACAATTTGTCTGTCAGAGCCTTCATACTGGCTGCTCGGTTCCGTAAACTGTTTCCTCAGGAGCCGGTTGCTGAGCTCTGGGTGATCCAATAAGGTATAAGATGAGAAAAGGGCTCCATTATCCAGGAGAAATCCTGCAATCTCTTCATTCCCTGGAACAGAGAGAAACTCTCCAATAAAACAGTAATCATTTATTGTACAATAGACTGAATGGAAAAAAAATCTGGAAAACAAGAGAAAAATTTTGCAAAGCTACAGGGAAAAGGCATAGGAGTAGGACTAGGTGAGATGCTCTTGCAGAGAGCTGGTACAAACACAACAGGCCAAATGGCCTCCTTCTGTAACGATTCTATGATAACAATGTTAACAAAGAGACAGACCAGCAGTGGGAAATATTTAAAACAGTGATCAAGAGTTCAGCAGAAATATATTCTTCAAGGGCGGCACAGTGGCGCAGTGGTTAGCACCGCAGCCTCACAGCTCCAGGGACCCGGGTTTGATTCCGGGTACTGCCTGTGTGGAGTTTGCAAGTTCTCCCTGTGTCTGCGTGGGTTTTCTCCGGGTGCTCCGGTTTCCTCCCACATGCCAAAAGACTTGCAGGTTGATAGGTAAATTGGCCATTATAAATTGTCACTAGTGTAGGTAGGTGGTAGGGAAGTGTAGGGATGTTTGGTAGGAATATGGGATTAGTGTAGGATTAGTATAGATGGGTGATTGATGTTCGGCACAGGTGTTCGGCACAGACTCGGTGGGCTGAAGGGCCTGTTTCAGTGCTGTATCTCTAATCTAATCTAATCTAATCAAAAAAACAAGAACAAACTAGCCAATAATGAAACATTACAAATGAATCAAGAGATAAGGGCTAAATTGGATAAGGACACATTAAAGAGGCAAAAAACTAAATACATCGACAACAATCAGTGGGCCGGCAGCTCTCAGTCCCAGTGGCGCCACCGGATGTGGTGGCCACTGCTGGGACTGCAGCCCAGCCAACCTGATGGAGCCAGGAGTCCAGGTAAGTTGGGCATGCCTCACCAGGGGGATCAGTCCTTCCCTGGTGAGGCTGGAGTGGTTGTTTGGGGGTAGTGGGGGCATCTTGGGTCGCAGGGGTGGGTTGGAAGGCGGGGGCAGCCCTCAGTCGGGCAGCTCGACTGCCATGGCCCCCCGACCCGCCCCAGGGCGCGGAAAGGCCGGCAGCTATCGCTGGGTAGCCTTTCATGTCCTCAGCACGCCCGCTTGCCACAGGTAAAACACCCGTGGAGGTGGGCGCGGGCCCTTAAGTGGCTGCTTAAGGGCCTTGATTGGCCTTGGGCGGGCGGGTGGGCAGGCGGTCCATCCACCCCCCCCCCCCCCCCGGACCACTGTAAAGTCAACAGGAGGCAGGAGCAGGCCGGGAGGGTCTCCCGGAGCCTCACTCTCAATTTTACACTGCCCCCATGTCACCATCCGACCCGCTGGGGCGGCGTAAAATTCAGCCCATAGTAAAGTACTCCACAGACATAACAAAAGAAAAATCAGTCTAGGGATCAGTTCACTAAGGGATACACAAGATAATTTCACAGGTAATGACAATGAAATAGGAGAAATATTGAGTAGTTACTTGGACTCAGAATTTACCAGAGAGACTAACAGGGTGGACATGGCATTAGAAGAAGAGATCATAAAAGATATCAAGAAGTTTACGATTGAAAGAGGGTAGGTAATTGATCAATTAATCAAACTTAGAAAGGTTAAAACTCCGGGTCCAGATGGAATGCATATTAAAAGAAGTTAGACAAGAGACAGCAGAGGCATTATTAGTGCCAGAGGGAACTGTAGATAAATTAAGCTTAATGTTAGTGGTAGTAAAGATAATGGAATCCTTATTCAAAGATGTAATAGAAAAACAACTAGAAACTGGAAATATAACAAAGAGTAATTAGCACGGATTCCAAAAGGAAAGGCCATGTTTGACGAACCTTATTGAACTCTTTGAAGAAATAACAGAAAGAGTAGACAAGGGTGATGCAATAGATGTAACATATTTGGATTTTCAAAAGCCTTTCAAAAAGGTACCGCATAGTAGACTCATGAAGGACAGAGTATGTGGAATCAGGGGATAAGTAGCAGCATGGATAACAAGCTGGCTACAAAACAGAAAACAGAGTAAGGCTTAAACGTCATTATACAGACTAGTGGGAGATGGGAAGTGGAGTTTCACAAGGGTCAGTGCAGGGACCACAGTTATTCACCATTTACAAAAATAATTTGGACTCAGAAAACCTGAAGTACAATTTCAAAATTTGTGAATGACACCAAATAGAGGTGTATAGTTGATAGTGAGGAAGACTGCAACAATATACTGGAAAACATTAATAAGTTTGCAGAATGGGAAAAAGAATTTCAATATAGGTAAGTGAGGTGGTGAACTTTGGTCGGACGAATAAGGAGGCCACATACTGCTTGGAAAATAAGAGTGTAAACTGTGATAGAGGAACAAAAGTTATCTTGAGATACAGACACAGAAATCACGATAAGTAACTACACAGGTTAATAAGGTCATAAAAAAGCAAACAAAGCTCTAGGTTCATTTGTAGAGGGTTGGTTAACATCCTTCTATCTACGAAAGATGGACACACAGCAAACAATCCATTTAGGTGGTGCACCTTCGCTGATGGCTGTGAAGGCCAATCTTTGAGAGGCAGGTTCTGCCACAATTGCTGCACATGAAACTGCCAAATGGCGATGTGACTTCTTGTTTTTGACGCTGGCGCCTGTTGCCAAGCTGCTGTCGCAACCGATCATTGCAGTAGTACACACCAGTCCATAGGATGTGTCGCCATTTCCCTCTTTCGCCAGCTAGTGAATTTTAGCATGTAAAATTAAAGTGCATGAGATTGGGGTTTAGTGTATTGCGATGGATAGAAAATTGGTTGGCGGACGGGAAACAAAGAGTAGGGATAAATGGGTCTTTTTCCGAATGACAGGCAGTGACTAGTGGGGTACCGCAGGGATCGGTGCTAGGACCTAGCTATTCACAATTTACATTAATGATTTAGATGAGGGAACTAAATGTAATATCTCCAAATTTGCAGATGACACAAAACTGGGTGGAAGGGTGAGTTGTGAGGAGGATGCAGAGAGGCTTCAGGGTGATTTGGACAAGTTGAGTGAGTGGGCTAATGCATGGCAGATGCAGTATAATGTGGATAAATGTGAGGTTATCCACTTTGGTAACAAAAACAGGAAGGCAGATTATTATCTGAACGGCTATAAACTGAGAGAGGGGAATATGCAGCAAGACCTGGGTGTTCTCGTACATCAGTCGCTGAAGGTAAGCATGCAGGTGCAACAGGCAGTAAAAAAGGCAAATGGTATGTTGGCCTTCATAGCGAGAGGATTCGAGTACAGGAGCAGGAATGTCTTGCTGCAATTATACAGGGCCTTGGTGAGACCACACCTGGAATATTGCATGCAGTTTTGGTCTCCTTATCTGAGGAAGGATGTTCTTGCTATAGAGGGAGTGCAGCGAAGGTTTACCAGACTGATTCCTGGGATGATGGGACTTACATGTGAGGAGAGATTGATTCAGTTAGGATTATATTCGCTGGAGTTCAGAAGAGTGAGGGGGGATCTCATAGAAATGTATAAAATTCTAACAGGACTTGACAGGGTAGATGCAGGAAGGATGTTCCCGATGGTGGGGGAAGTCCAGAACCAGGGGTCATAGTCTAAGGATACGGGGTAAACCTTTCAGGACTGAGATGAGGAGAAATTTCTTCACCCAGAGAGTGGTGAGCCTGTGGAATTCGCTACCACAGAAAGCAGTTGAGGGCAAAACATTGAATGTTTTCAAAAAGGAGTTAGATATAGCTCTTGGGTCTAAAGGGATCAAAGGGTATTGGGCGAAAGCGGGAACAGGTTACTGAGTTGGATGATCAGCCATGATCACAATGAATGGTGGAGCAGGCTCGAAGGGACAAATAGCCTACTCCTGCTCCTATTTTCTATGTTTCTATGTTTAGTGACTGACTGCCAGGTACGATAGTTGACAGTTAGGGCCTTCATGTGCTTGCAAGCATCCTTGAAGCAGAGCTATGGGCGCCCCACTGGTGATCTGGCCCCGGCTACCATATAGAAGGTATGCGACTGTCTTCCATCCTGCAGATGTATCCAATCCATCGAAGTCGCCTCTGTTTGATTAGTGATTTTTTTTTTTAGATTTTAGATATACAGCACTGAAACAGGCCCTTCGGCCCACCGAGTCTGTGCCGACCATTAACCACCCATTTATACTAATCCTACACTAATTCCATATTCCTACCACATCCTCATCTGTCCCTATATTCCCCTACCACCTACCTATACTAGTGACAATTTATAATGGCCAATTCACCTATCAACTTGTAAGTCTTTTTTTTGGCTGTGGGAGGAAACCGGAGCACCCGGAGGAAACCCACGCAGACACAGGGAGAACTTGCAAACTCCACACAGGCAGAACCCAGAATTGAATCCGGGTCGCTGGAGCTGTGAGGCTGCGGTGCTAACCACTGCGCCACTGTACCGCCCACACTTGGGAGCCCTGCCTCCGAGAGCACTGCCACGTTTGTTATTTTGTCCTGCAACGATATACCCATAATACTCCGCAGACAGCAAAGATGGAAATTATTGAACTTCTTTTCCTGGTAGCTGTAAGTCACCCATGTTTCACAGCCATACAGCAAGGTGCTGAGAACACAGGCCTTATAAACCATCAGCTTGGTTCTTAGGATCAGCTTGGTGTTATCCCATGCGCATTTCGCAAGTTGACCAAAGGTGGTAGCTGCTTTCCCTATGCGTGTATCGAGCTTTGCATCAAGGGACTGATTATGGACCCAAGGTAGCAGAATTTTGCTAACCAATTCCAGTGGGGTGTTATTTAATGTGATCTAGAACACAACCCTGTTTCACTCCATTCTTCACTCTGAAACTGTTGGAAGTGGAGCCATCAAACTGTTCAGTGCAGTACATGTTGTCATGGAAGGAGCAGATGAGACTGAGGAGCTTCGGTGGCCAGCCAATTTTTCCCAAAACCGTCTCGAGCCCTGCTCAGCTGATGATGTCGAATGTCTTAGTGAGATCTATAAAAGTAAGTTAAAGGGGTATACTCTGTTCCCTACACTTCTCTTGTAGCTGACGCATGGAGAAGATCCTATCCACAGTAGATCTGCAGGCATAGAAACCACACTGTGCTTTCGGGTACACTCGCTCTGCGAGTAAATGGAGTCTTTTAAGTATGACCCTAGTAAAGGCCTTCCCCATGACGCGAAGGTGTGAGAGGCCCTTGTAGTTGTTGCAGTCCCCTCTGCTGCCTTTATTTTTGTATAGTGAGATGATTTTGGCATCATGCATCTCCTCTGGAACAGAGCCTACTTTGTTCCATTTCTAGAGGAATGGAATTGAAAACTAGAGGTCAGGTTAAACTTGTATAGAACCTTGGTTAGACCACACTTAAGAGTACTGTGCATAGTTCTGGTCTCCATGTTATAAAGAAGCACCGCAGAAGGTACAAAAAAGATATATAAGGGTGTTACCAGAACTGAGAGGTTATAACAATCAAGAAAGACTGAACAGGCTGGGGCGCTAGAAAAGAGAAGGCTGAGGGGTGACCTGATGTAGGTTTTAAAATTATGAAGGAGTTTGATAGGGTAGACATAGAGAAGATGTTTCCACTTGTGGGGGAATCCAAAACTGGTGGTCATGAATCAAGGATAGTCACTAATAAATAGAAGGCTGTGTTTGCTGACAATGCCACCACTAGGTGGCGCTGCAATGGCACATGCGCAAATGCAGCCCTGTGCCACTAAAACGTCACAGTCTGCGACGTCAGGCAGCTGCCACGATTAAAGATGGTACTGCTCAAATAATCACACAATGGCAACCTAAACACATGGCAGTACACAATGGCCGGAGGGGAGGGAGCGAGTGGGCCGGGGAGGGGAGGGAGCGAGCGGGCCAGATGTTGTGAGCGAGCAGGTGGGCAGCAGCGGTCGGGAGCGGGCGGCGGGCTCTCTACCTGCTCCCCAGACCCCTTCTCCCCCCACCCCTGCCCTCTCTCCGCTTCCCAGACCCCCTCTCCCCCTACCCCTGCTCTCTCCGGCCCGGATCCCCCCACCAACTGCCCACGTTACGCGATGACGTCATCTGCGCATGCACCAACCAGTCCTAGCACTGCGGAACGCAGCGCATGTGCAGAGGGTAGGAACCAAGATTGGCGCAGTCGGATGATGTAAGCTGCCAGCTGCGTTGTCAGTAATCACTTTGTAAATATAACAAGAAATTCAGGAGAAACATCTTTACTCAGAGAGTGGCGAGAACATAAGAAATCGGAGCAGTAATAGACCAGAAGACCATATGGCCCGTCAGGCCTGCTCCACCATTCAATATGATTATGGCTGATCTTCAGTTTCAATTCCACTTTCCCGCCTCCTCCCCACATCCCTTGGATGTGGAACTTGCTACCACAAGGAGTAGTTGAGGCAAATAATATTGATATTTTAAGGGGAAGCTAGACAAACACATAAGGGAGAAAGGAAGTAACAAGCAAGGTGAATAAAGGGGAACCTGTAGATGTGGTGTACTTGGATTTCCAAAATGCATTCGGTAAGGTGCCACATCAAAGGTTGCTACACAAAATAAGAGCGCATAGTATAGGGGGTAATGTATTAGCATGGATAGAGGATTGGCTAACTAACAGGAAACAGACAGTCAGGATAAATGGGCCATTTTCAGGTTGGCAAACTGTAACCAGTGGAGTGCCACAGGGATCAGTGCTGGGGCCTCAACTATTTACAGTCATCGATGATTTGGATGCAGGGAAGATATGGTTGCTAAATTTGCAGATGAAACAAAGACAGGTAGGACAGTAAGTTGTGAAGAGGACATAAGGAGTCTGCAAAGGTTAAGTGAGTGGGCAAAAATTTGGCAGATGGAGTATAATGAGGGAAAATGTGAACTTGTCCACTTTGACAGGAAGAATAGAAAAGCAGTATATTTAAATGGAGATAGATTGCAAAACTCTGCGTACAGAGGGATCTGGGGTGTCCTGGTACATGATTCACAAAAAGTCAGTATGCAAGTACAGCGAGTGATTCAGAAGACAAATGTAATGTTGTCACTTATTGCAAGGGGAATGGAATATAAAAGTAGGGAAGTTTTGCTACAGTTGTACAGGGCATTGGTGAGACCACATATGGAGTACTGTGTACAGTTTTGGTTTCCTTACTTAAGAAAGGATATAATTGCATTAGCAGTTCAGAGAAGGTTCACTTGACTGATTCCTGGGATGAAGAGGTACCTTATGAGGAAAGGTTGGGCCTGCATCCACTGGAGTTTAGAAGAATGAGAGGTGATTACATTGAGACATACAAGATCCTGAGGGGATTTGACAGGGTGGATGCTGAGAGGATGTTTCCCCTTATGGGAAAGACTAGAACTACGGGACACAGCTTAAAAATTAGGGGTCTCCCATTTAAGACAGAGATAAGGAGAATTTTTTTTATGTCAGAGGGTTGTTAGTCTGTGGAATGCTCTTCCCCAGAGAGCAGTGGAGGCTGGGTCATTGAATATTTTTAAGGCTGAATTAGATTCTTGATTGACAAGGGAGTCAAAGGTTATAGGTCGTCGACAGGAAAGTCGAGATGAGACCACAATGAGATCAGCCATGATCTTATCAAATGACAGAGCAGGCTCAAGGGGCTGAATGCTCCACTCCTGCTCCTAATTCATATCTTCATATGTATGAAAGATATGCTGATGGGGTTAGAAGTAGAAGGGTGGGAGAAGATAAGGAGGGATGGAAGGGGGAAAGGAAAGAGGAAGGGAGGAAAAGAGGAAGGGAGGAAAAGAGGAAGGGAGGGAGACTAATGAAGTAAATGTCAAATCTGCTGGCCAGGCTTTCGGTGTCTTTTCAATTTAAAATTGCTGCTCTATCACTATAGCAATGCTGGATACTAGGGAGAAATAAGAGAACCCGAGCATCCAGGAGTGCTATGGCTCAAATGAGAGGGAATATATCACTGGGCCTGCACCAAGGCCATGTGCAGCTGTATAATTTGCTGCTTGTACTCCAGGTGGGAAATTGGAGGGACGCTAGAGACCCAATGCATTCGCTGCCCCCACCTGTCTGAATTATGCCAATACTCTGCGACTCTTCAGACTGTGAGGGGCAGGGGAGATGTTCCATCAATGGGCCATCATCTGTGAGTGAACCGAGATTATAAGAACTTCTAATGGAATACATAATCGGCAAAAATCCCTCACGTCTCTGGAGTCATAGTTATTTACAGCATAGAAGGAAGCCATTCAACCCATCGAGTCCATGCTGGCTCTCTGTGGAGCAATCCAATCAGTCCCACTCCCCTGCCCGATCCCCATACCCCTACAAGTTTATTTCCTTTTAAGTGCTCATCCAATTTCCTTTTAAAATCATTGATTGGCTTTCCCTCAACCACCCTCATGGACAATGAGTTCCAGGTCATTACCACTCTCCGCCTAAAAATGTTCTTCTTCATATTCCCCCTGCATTTTTTGCCCAAACCCTCAATCTGTGTCCCCTAGTCCTTGTACCATCCGTTAATAGGGACAGATTTTCTTTGTCTAACTTATCTAAGCCTGTCGTACACCTCTCGTACACCTCTATCAAATCTCCTCTCAATCTCATTTGCTCCAGGGAGAACTACCCCAACTTTTCCAACCTAACATTGTAACTAAAATTCCTGATCCCTGGAACCGTTCTGGTAAATCTCCTTTGCACCCCCTCAAGAACCCTCACATCCTTCCTGAAGAGTGATGACCAGAACTGGATGTAATATTCTAGTTGGGGCCTAACCAGAGCTTAATAAAGATTCCACATAACTTCCCTGCTTTTGTACTCAAGCTTCTATTTATGAAGCCCAACATCCCATATGCTTTGCTAACCACTCTCTCAATATGTGTTGCCACCTTCAAAGATCGTTGCCCATTAACCCCCAGGTCCCTCTTTTCCTCTACACTCTGGAATTGCACCATTAAGTCTATATTGCCTCACCCTACCCCTTCTGCCAAAATGCATCACTTCACTGTATTAAATTCCATCTGTCACTGTTCTGAAGAAGGGTCACAGACCTGAAACGTTAACTCTGCTTCTCTCTCCACAGATGCTGCCAGACCTGGCATTTCCAGCATTTCTTGTTTTTATTCCATCTGTCACTTGTCTGCCAGTTCTGTTCGCCTATCTAGATCCTCTTATAGTCGATTGGTATCATCCTCACACCCCCAAGTTTGGTGTCATCAGCAAATTTGAAATTTTAGTCTGCATTCCAATATCCAAGTCATTGATATATATCAAAAAAGCAGTGGTCCTAGCACTGACCCTTGGGGAACACCACTGCCTACCATCCTCCAGTCTGAAAAACAACCATTTATCACGACTCATTGTTTTCTGTCCTTAAGCCAATTTTTTATCCAATTGGACACTGACACTCCTATTCCATGAACCTCAATTTTATTAACCAGTCTTTTATGAGGTACTTTATCAAACACTTTCTTAAAATCCATACAGACTACCTCCACCACATTCCCCTTAGCAACCTTGTCAGTTACTTCATCAAAAAATTCAACTAGATTAATCAAACATAATCTCCCTTTTACAAATCCATGCTGGCTCTCCTTAATTGACTCAAACCGCTCCAAGTGCCTGTTGATTTTTTCCGTGATTATTGTTTCTAAAACCTACCCCACCAATGATGTTAAACTAACAGGCCTCTAGTTGCTAGGACTGTCCTCACAACCTTTCTTCAATAAGGATATCACATTTGCCACTCTCCAATCCTTTGCCACCTCTCCTATATCTAGGGAAAATTGGAAGATTATGGCAAGCCCTCCTGCTATCTCCACCCCAACTTCCTTAAGCAACCTGGGAAGCAAGTCATCCAGACCAGGTGACTTATCTACCTTAAGCATAGCCAACCTTTCCAGTACCTCCTTTCTCTCAATTGTTACCCTATCCATTGCCTCTACTCTCTCCGCTTCTACCAAACTTTAGTTACAGAAAATTTCTGCCAGCAGTTTATGTCCAGCTGATTCATTGTGCGTGAGGCCAGGCCATGAGAGATAGGCCACACAGCCAGGCTGAGCCAGTGCTCACTTGGTGTCCACACCCCTATGTTTCCTGACAGTCTTTTCGCCTTCCATAGCCCTGGTGATCTGAGCCTGCAGTGTGTACTGAGAGGTGGGGGGAGGGGGGGAAACTGGTGCTGCTCATGTCCCCCTGATACCCAGGGAGATGATGAGATTGTCTACATACCTGCCTTCATCGCTGCATACAAGGGCTGGCCTGTGATGATGGGATGGTCCTGTGTCTTCATTCCACAGCTGTCAGTCTCTGCCTTGTACACAAGTACTAAGAGTTTCACTGTATCCAGATGTCCTTGCTTACAAGCTGCAGCAAGCATGCAACTCAGCAGATCTTTGTCAACACACAAACCTACAAAAAAAACAACTTGTGCAGTTATGGTACGAAATGATCAACTCTGCACAGACACAATAAAGTTCACCCATCATTTTCACTCTACAATCAGAGAAATTAAAGCATTGAATGAGGCCATTCAGCTCACTATGTCTTGCCCAGTGCTAGTTCTTCAACTGAAGCTATCTACTCCAATCAAATTCCTCCCCTTGTCCTGTATTATTTTTCAAACACTTGCTCAATTCCATTTTAATTGACATTTGTCACCCAGAGGGTTGCTGAGACATGGAATGACTGACCAGAAAGAATGGGGAAGCAGATTCCAAGAAACTGGGCGGCACAGTGGCGCAGTGGTTAGCACCGCAGCCTCACAGCTCCAGCGACCCGGGTTCAATTCTGGGTACTGCCTGTGTGGAGTTTGCAAGTTCTCCCTGTGTCTGCGTGGGTTTCCTCCGGGTGCTCCGGTTTCCTCCCACATGCCAAAGACTTGCTGGTTGATAGGTTAATTGGCCATTATAAATTGCCACTAGTATAAGTAGATGGTAGGGAAATATAGGGACAGGTGGGGATGTGGTAGAAATATGGGATTAGTGTAGGATTAGTATAAATGGGTGGTTGATGGTCGGCACAGACTCGGTGGGCCGAAGGGCCTGTTTCAGTGCTGTATCTCTAAACTAAACTAAACTTATCTGAAAAAGTGTAAAAGGTTATGTGCAAAGGGAGGGGAATGGGACTAAATAGAGAGCTCTTTCAAAAAGCATGAATCCTGCAGCCCAGTGAGTAAAGTGTTGGAGTAACTGATCAGAGCGAGAGGATTGTTAGTTTAAACACTTCTGCAGGATGACTACCACTAGACGTTATATGGAGAAACCTGTCTTGGCCTTTCAGCTATAGGAGGACCAGTGAAGCTTGCAACGTGATAGAAGAGAAACAGGCAAAATGAATATTCCAACTTAAGGTTGCAAATAAATTATGGAAACAAATCACCAAGGTAAATGAAAACTAGAAATTAAACCCCCTTCAAAGGAAAATACCTTTTGTGGTAATAATTTCTTTTTTTGGGCACAGTATTATAGTTGCAGCTCCTCATTAATCTAATAACTGTTTACAACACTGAGATGGAGGCTGGGACTTTACCCCACCACTCTCGCCCAGCGAGATCGGAGTTTGGGGCAGGGTTAAGATTAGGCCGGATCCACTCACTGTCCTGAGATCGCTCCATTCCCACTGCCATTTCACCTTCACCAACTTTTAATCAACCGAGGCTCCTGCCACAGGCAGGCGAGGGTCTACTTTATATTGGCGGAACATCACTGACACATTTAACATCAAGTCGGGGCAGGGGGCGGAGACCGGGCCGGTGCAAATCCCGAACCCTGAACCACAGCAGGAGGTGCTGACTGGCCAAAAGAGGCCAAGGCATATTTCCGAAATCACGTTTGTGCAAACTTCTTGTGTGCTGCAATGGCCAGGAGAGCTTCGCACCCTCCCTGGCTCTGCAAGGAGTCACTGGATCTCCCCAATCCCGGATTGCCTCTCCCTCTGTATGCCTGCTACCAAAGTCCTTGCCCAGTGCCGAGGCTATGCTTAGGACCGTAGATCCCTGGCATCCTACAGCAACAACTTGCATTTATATAGCATCTATAAGGAAGTAAAACGTCGCAGTGTGCTTCACAGGAGCACCATCTACTAAAATTTGATGCCGAGACACAAACATATATTAGGACAGGGGATCAAAAGCTTGGTCAAAGAGGTAGGTTTTAAGGAGCATCTTAAAGGAGGAGAGAGAGGTCGAGAGGCAGAGGGGTTTAGGGAGGGAATTTCAGAGCTGAAGGCCCAGGCAGTCCTAAGCTCCCTGACCCTGTCACTCCCGCTGGTTTCAGGTGGGAGACATTGCTGCAATATTTAAATGAGGCCCAGAAGTTAAAATGGCCCAGGCCTCATGCCATTTCCCTCCAGCTCCATACCAACATCCTTTCCCCCACAAAAACCTGTCCTGAATATGCCCGCCAGTGAAAATCAAAGCCAGAGTTTCTATTACTGTTTTGTCTATTAAAATGATGACAATGGCAGCAAACATCTTACCTCGAGTCGAATTCAGCAACACTTTGACCACCTCTTCATGACCCTGATGTGCAGCAATAATTGCAGGGTTCCCATCACTCAGCTCCTTTGACAGTTCCACCTGTGTCTCCTGGAGCAGGTACTGGACCATCTCTGTGTCTCCATATGAGGCTGTGATACCCAACAGCTGGTAAAGATCAATGGCAAGAGTTAGACCAAATGCCTGATCTTGAGTAAAGCTGATGCAGGAGAATTGTTTCATGAAAACCCTCTATGGGTCAGGCCTGTCTTTCCCTGTCCTGCTCCCCTCATCCTCCTCCTCCCTCTTTTCCCAGCCTCTCCTTCTTTCTGGTGTCTCACTTGCTGCTCCCCCACCCCCACCATCCTCTATTCATGTCTGCAACTAGACGGTTAGCCAGACAAAGAGCAACATCAGTGCAAAAGTAGCAAAACCTCTTTCTGTGCAAAGTGAACTCTGAAGGGACCACCACATAAAACATCTCGAAGTCAAACAGTAGCTGGAAACACTGAACTGGCAACTTGATTCCCTTTAAATAGCATTACTGTGGGGGCCTTCCTACCAATTAGTGTCCCATTGTGCAGAGCAAGGTCAGCATGTGATGAGTGAGGCACTGGGGCAATCGAAAATGGAGAATGGGTCCAACAGAAAGTGCAAGACTCTCACCTGAAAACTATTTTTTAACTTAGAACGTTGCCTGTGTGGGTTCTGCACCGAGAGTAACCTCCTCCCCCAATAGGGTGTATTTCCATCCATAAGTGTGTGTGATTGCTACCTGCCATTTTAGGGCCACGTAGTGCCCCCTTTTCAAGGGCTGAGTGGCCCAATTGTTAGGCCATGATGTCACCACATCATTGCCGTTTTGTCTGCATCTACTCGCCTAAGTTGGGTGGGTGCTTCCCCCAATAAAATGTGGGGTCCTGATTCCAGCACAACAGATCCCCTCACTTTCCCACCCTCCCACCTTACCTGATTATTGTTAAAATGGAAAATCTAAGCTAAATTGCTCAACTTTAAATTTAAAGCATGTTTTGGGAGGGTGCCGTCTCTAACACTTCTTCCTGCACCTCCCAAAATTATACATTGTTGAAATGGCACTACTTCCTTCTTTTGAAATAACTCAGTTCTGTAATGTTGTGTGAAGGCCAGACATACAGTGAATCACAGAACTGGGGCAGACTCCGAAGTCTCTGCTGGATGCAACTTTATTCTGAAGAAGGCCATCTTACATTTAATAATGAGCAATGAGTCCGAATTAGCCAATGTTGTAATGGTGAGGGAACATCTAGCTAACAGTGACTGTCAAATCATTGAATTCAATATTAGGTTTGAGATGGAGAGGGTAAATTATAAACCTAGGTTTTAAAGCTAGGTAAGGCTGACTTTGGAGGGATAAGACAGAAATTGAGTACAATAGGAAGGACAGAACTATTAACGGATAAAACTACACATGAACAGTGGACAGTGTTCGGACAGGTACTTGGCAGAATACAAGACCAGCACATACCCTTATAGGGCAAGAGCTCTACTTGTGTAATTAAACAACCTTGGTCCACAGGAGAAGTGTAGATCTTGCAGACTGGGAAAGATACAAAGAGCAGCAAAGGGATACAAAGAAAGTAGTTAGAACTGCAAAAAGGGAATACGAGAACATAGGAATAGGAGGCGGCCATTTAGCCCCTCAAGCCTGTTCTACCAATCAATGAAATTGATGTTGATCTGTGACCGAACTCCAATCCCTTAATACTGTTGGTTAACAAAAATCTATCAATCTCGGATTTAAATTTTGGCTGTGTTTGCTGACAATGCAACCACTAGGTGGCACAGTACTTGCACATGCGCAAATGCAGGCTTTTCAACTGGAACGTCAGTGTCTGCGACTTTCAGGCAGCTGCCAGGATTAAAGATGGCGCTGCTCAATTTATCACAGGAAAGGCTTACGGTTAGAGCGTTCTAGCAAACTAACCTTACATTAAGTTGGATGGAAGTCCAGTAATATGCTGTGTAGCTATAGGATACTAACTGTAATCCTCATATCCATTTAATATTCCAGTAATTCTATTAAATACAAAAGAAATTTTATGATTGCATTTCCATTGGAAGACAGTGAATTGGCACCCTGATCAATGAAAAAGAAAATCAGGCAGAGTATAAAATGTGCTGCCAATTCGTTATTGTGATTCGATTATACGATTGACCAGGACTGATTTCACCCGATCGCAGCCTCTTGCTCCCTCCTCAGCAACTTGCTTTCTCCCCCTCCCCACCAGCTGCTTCCCCCCTACAGCTGCTTGCTCCAGACCTCGCTGCTTCCCCTATCTCACCTGCCCGATTTGTTACCCCCTCCCCGGCATCCCACTCTCCGGTCGCTCGATCCCCGCTTTCCCCCCACCCCCGCCGCTAGCTCCGTGCCGCTTCCCTCCTCTCGGCAATTCGCTCCCATGTTTGGTCGGTTTCAACGCGCCGCCCGAAGAAGCAAGGGTTGACGGGGCGACGTAGGAGCGAGTGGCCGAGAGGAGGGAAGCGGCGAGGCATGGAGCTAGCGGCTTGAGCACAGGGCAGGAAAGTGGGGAGCGAGCGGCTGGAGAGCAGGATGGTGCGAAGTGAGGAGCCAGGAATGATCGGCTAGGGGAATGGGGGGGAGCAGTGAAGTCTGGAGCGAGCGGCTGAGGGGAGGAAGCATCAAGGCCTGGAGCGAGGGGGGAGAGCTCCAGCCTCAAAGTTTCCCAGTCAGCTGCTCGCTCCAGCCGAGTGGGGGGCAGGGTACCCGATGACGTTGTATCTCGCATGCGCGAACATGGACCAGGTGCGGATACTCGATGACGTTGGCACTGCGCGGTGACGTCATCCCGCGCATGCGCCACTTCGTTCTGGCAAGATGTAGGTGCGCATGTGCACAACTTGGTGCACTCTGATGACCTCAGCGGGCCGCTGCATTGTCAGGAATCACTGTTAAATGTTACAATTAATCTATCATCAACTGTAGTTTGCTGAAGAAAGTTCCAAACTTCTGCCAAACTTTGGGGGAATTTTATCTTGGCGACAGGGCTCTCAACCACTGGCGAAAGTGCCGGCGAGAGCCCCGCGTCACCGGGAGGAACCGGAAGCTGGACGGCAGCAAGGACTCCTGGGTAGGTATTTTCTTTAAAGGTGCGGAGCTCCGTGGACTCGGCCTCATTTCCCGGCGGAGCAGCAGGAGAAGGTAGCGACTCTTCGGTGGGTAAGTGAAGGCACCAGGAACTGTGTTTTTAAAAGTTGTACTTACTGTTTTCCTTGTGTTCAAGCTACTTTTGGCGCGGGAGGAACCGGAAGCTGGACGGCAGCAAGGACTCCTGGGTAGGTATTTTCTTTAAAGGTGCGGAGCTCCGTGGACTCGGCCTCATTTCCCGGCGGAGCAGCAGGAGAAGGTAGCGACTCTTCGGTGGGTAAGTGAAGGCACCAGGAACTGTGTTTTTAAAAGTTGTACTTACTGTTTTCCTTGTGTTCAAGCTACTTTTGGCGCGGGAGGAACCGGAAGCTGGACGGCAGCAAGGACTCCTGGGTAGGTATTTTCTTTAAAGGTGCGGAGCTCCGTGGACTCGGCCTCATTTCCCGGCGGAGCAGCAGGAGAAGGTAGCGACTCTTCGGTGGGTAAGTGAAGGCACCAGGAACTGTGTTTTTAAAAGTTGTACTTACTGTTTTCCTTGTGTTCAAGCTACTTTTGGCGCGGGAGGAACCGGAAGCTGGACGGCAGCAAGGACTCCTGGGTAGGTATTTTCTTTAAAGGTGCGGAGCAGAGTTAACCCGAGACACTACACGTGTAGTGTCTCCCACCCATCCTCCTCCTCTAACCTAATAATAAGACCCTTTTTACCCTCCTCCTCTAACCAAAAAGGACTGAACAGGTAAGCTATTTCACTGTTTTTGTTAATATCTATATTTGTACTTAATTAAGGGGTAATTGAGTAAAAGAAATGGCAGCCAGGGGAGTGCAGTGCTCCTCCTGCAGTATGTTCGAGGTAAGGGGAACCTCCGGTGACCCTGCCGACTTCACCTGCTGGAAGTGCATCCGTCTCCAGCTCCTATCAGACCGTGTTAGGGAACTGGAGCTGGAGCTGGATGAACTGAGGATCATTCGGGAAGCTGAGGGGGTGATAGATAGAAGCTACAGGGATGTCGTTACTCCACAAAACAAAGGCAGCTGGGTAACAGTTAGAGGTGGGAAGAGGTCAGTGCAGGGATCTCCTGTGGTCGTTCCCCTCGGCAACAAGTATACAGTTTTAGATACTGTTGGGGGGGACGGCCTATCGGGGGCAGGCTGCAGTGAACGGGCCTCTGGCGCGGGGTCCTGCACTGTGGCTCAGAAGGGAAGGAGGGAGAACGGGAGAGCACTAGTCATCGGGGACTCGATGGTGAGGAGTACCGACAGGCGGTTCTGTGGGCGCAAGCGAGACGCACGGATGGTTTGCTGCCTCCCTGGTGCCAGGGTCCGTGATGTTTGTGATCGCGTCTTCAGGATCCTTAAAGGGGAGGGGGAGCAGCCAGAGGTCGTGGTGCACATTGGCACCAACGACGTAGGAAGGAAGGGTGGCACAGATGTTAGAAGTGAGTTTAGGGAGTTAGGCTGGAAGCTGAAAGCTCGGACGGACAGAGTTGTTATCTCTGGTTTGTTGCCGGCGCCACGTGATAGTGAGGCTAGGAATAGGGAGAGAGCACAGCTGAACACGTGGCTGCAGGAATGGTGTAGGAGGGAGGGCTTCCAGTTCTTGGATAATTGGACTGCATTCTGGGGAAGATGGGACCTGTTCAAACAGGACGGGCTGCATCTGAACCAGAGGGGCACCAATATCCTGGGAGGGAGGTTTGCTAGTACTGTTCGGGAGGGTTTAAACTAGTTTGGGAGGGGGATGGGAACCGGACTTGTAGTCCAGGGACCAGTGGGTCCACTCAGAAAGACAAAGAGTGTAGTGAGGTATTGGGGAAGGTAGCACTGTCGCAGAGGACAGATGGGCACGGAGAAGGGTTAAAGTGCGTATACTTCAACGCAAGAAGCATCAGGAATAAGGTGAGTGAATTGAAGGCGTGGATGGGCACTTGGGACTACGATGTTGTGGCCATCACTGAAACGTGGATAGGTGAGGGGGAGGAATGGTTCTTGGAGGTACCTGGTTATAGATGTTTTCATAAGATTAGGAATGGTGGTAAAAGAGGTGGGGGGGGTGGCATTGTTAGTTAGAAATAGTGTAACAACTGCTGAAAGAATTTTCGAGGAGGATCTGCCGACTGAGGCACTGTGGGTTGAGGTCAGGAACAGGAAAGGAGCAGTCACCTTGATGGGAGTTTTCTATCGGCCCCCCAATAGCAGCAGGGAGGTGGAAGAGCAGATTGGGAAACAGATTTTGGAAAGGAGCAGAAGTCACAGGGTAGTAATTATGGGGGATTTCAACTTCCCAAATATTGATTGGCAACTCTTTAGATCGAATAGTTTGGATGGGGTAGTGTTTGTGCAGTATGTCCAGGAAGCTTTTCTGACTCAGTATGTAGACTGCCCGACCAGAGGGGAGGCAATATTGGATTTGGTACTAGGTAATGAACCAGGGCAAGTGATAGAGCTGTTGGTGGGCGAGCACTTTGGAGATAGTGATCACAATTCTGTAGCATTCACTGTGGTAATGGAGAGGGATAGGTATGTGCAACAGGGCAAGGTTTACAATTGGGGGAAGGGTAGATATGATGCTGTCAGGCAGGAACTGAGGAGCATAAGTTGGGAGCATATGCTGGCAGGGAAGGGCACGGTCGAAATGTGGAACTTTTTCAAGGAGCAGATAGTAGGGGCCATTGATAAGCATGTCCCTGTCAGACAGGGAAGGGATGGTCATGTGAGGGAACCGTGGTTGACAAGAGAGGTTGAGAGTCTTGTTAGGAAGAAGAAGGATGCGTATATAAGGTTGAGGAAAAAGGGCACAGGCATAGCTCTGGAGGGATACAAGATGGCCAGGAAGGATCTGAAGAAAGGGATTAGGAGAGCTAAGAGAGGGCATGAAAAATGCTTGGCGGGTAGGATAAAAGAAAACCCCAAGGCCTTTTACGCGTATGTCAGAAATATGAGGATGACTAGGGGGACCGTAGGTCCGGTCAAGGACAATAGCGGGAGACTGTGTGTTGAGCCGGAAGAGATAAGTGAGGTTTTGAATGAGTACTTCTCTTCGGTATTTACGAATGAGAAGGGGTGTATTACTGAAGAGGACGGTGTGAAACAGACTGGTAAGCTCGAGGAAGTGCTCGTTAGGAGGGAAGATGTGTTGGGGTTTTTGAATAACTTGAAGATAGACAAGTCTCCCGGGCCTGACGGGGTATATCCAAGGATGTTATGGGAAGCAAGGGATGAAATTGCAGAGCCGCTGGCAATGATCTTTTCATCTTCTCTGTTGACGGGGGTGGTACCAGGTGATTGGAGGGTGGCAAATGTTGTGCCCCTGTTCAAGAAAGGGAATAGGAACAACCCTGGGAATTACAGGCCAGTTAGTCTTACTTCGGTGGTAGGCAAGTTGATGGAAAAGGTGCTGAGGGATAGGATTTCTGAGCATCTGGAAAGACACTGCTTGATTCGGGACAGTCAGCACGGTTTTGTGAGGGGTAGGTCTTGCCTCACAAGCCTGATTGAATTCTTTGAGCAGGTGACCAAGCAAGTGGATGAGGGTAAACCAGTGGATGTGGTGTACATGGATTTTAGTAAGGCATTTGATAAGGTCCCCCATGGTAGACTTATGGAGAAAGTCAGGAGGCATGGGATAGTGGGGAATGTGGCCAGTTGGATTAAGAATTGGCTAACTGATAGAAGGCAGAGAGTGGTCTTAGATGGTAAATACTCAGCCTGGAGCCCAGTTACCAGTGGCGTGCCACAGGGATCAGTTCTGGGTCCTCTCCTGTTTGTGATTTTTATTAACGACTTGGATGAGGAAGTCGAAGGGTGGGTCAGTAAATTTGCAGATGATACAAAGGTTGGTGGAGTTGTGGATACCGAGGAGGGCTATTGTCGTCTGCAAAGGGACTTGGATAGGTTGCAGTGCTGGGCTGAAAAGTGGCAGATGGAGTTTAACCCTGAAAAGTGTGAGGTCGTCCATTTTGGAAGGACAAACACGAATGCAAAATACTGGGTTAACGGTAGGGTTCTTGGGCATGTGGAGGAGCAGAGAGACCTTGGGGTCTATGTGCATAGATCGTTGAAAGTTGCAACTCAAGTGGATAGGGCTGTGAAGAAGGCATATGGGGTGTTAGCGTTCATTAGCAGAGGGATTGAATTTAAGAGCCGTGAGGTGATGATGCAGCTGTACAGGACCTTGGTAAGGCCTCATTTGGAGTACTGTGTGCAGTTCTGGTCGCCTCATTTTAGGAAGGATGTGGAAGCCTTGGAGAGGGTGCAGAGGAGATTTACCAGGATGTTGCCTGGAATGGAGAATAAGTCTTACGAGGAAAGGCTGAACATTCTAGGCCTCTTCTCATTAGAACGGAGAAGGATGAGGGGTGACATGATAGAGGTTTATAAGATGATCAGGGGAATAGATAGGGTAGACAGTCAGAAACTTTTTCCCCGGGTGGAGCAAAGCGTTACAAGGGGTCATAAATTTAAGGTGAAGGGTGGGAGATATAAGGGGGATGTCAGGGGAAGGTTCTTTACCCAGAGAGTGGTCGGGGCATGGAATGCCTTGCCTGGGGAAGTTGTTGAGTCAGAAACTTTAGGGACTTTCAAACGGCTTTTAGATAGGTATATGGATAAAGGAGAATGATGGGGTATAGATTAAATTGTCCTTGACAGAGGACAAAGGATCGGCACAACATCGTGGGCCGAAGGGCCTGTTCTGTGCTGTATTTTTCTATGTTCTATGTTCTATGTTCTATTACATGTCAATTAGGCACTTACGTGGACAGCAATGGGTCTTCCTCAGGATTGAGGACCCTGGTGGCAGAAGTCCCGCCCACCGAGAGCCACCATCCAATCAGAGGCCAGCAGCTCTTTAACTGAGGTGCGCCACTGCAGAGGCAGTGGTTGCTGCCGGTAAAGCACTCATCGGAGATGCTGAAATGGCGCTGGAACCAGGCCACAGGACAGCAAGGGCAGGAGGGGGTTTCACAGGCTGGGGGTCATGGGGAAGGGCAGTGTAGAGAGGTCAGCAGCAAGGGCAGGGGTTTGGCTCTCAGAGGCCCCCCCCCTCCTCACTCCTGATACCAGATCCCTCGTTCAGGCACTAAGTGCCTTTTAATGAGGATTCCACCCCCCAACGACCCCCCCCCCACCCCACAGAGCCGCCAAGCAACCTGCACAGGTGTGCTTGGCCTGCTCGCTGTGCGGCAACAGGCCTGCCCACTACTAGGCTAATACTGGCGGCAATGGGATGAGGCCTTTAATTGGGCATTAATTGCCCACTTAAGGGCCTCAATTGGTGGCGGGGCAGTAAGGTCGTTTACAGGTCTTCCCACCCCGGACTTAATTTGGGTGGAGGCAGGAAGATAGTGGGGGGACCCCCCTCCCCCCAACCCAATTATAGACTCCCCCCACCTCCAAACCAGACATGGGGGACAGCATAAAATTCCCCCCTTTGTGTCGGGAGAAAAGATTTGTGAGGATTATCAAAGACAACATTAAAAGTTTTTACAAGTATAAGAAGAGAAAGATACCAGATACTAAAGATAATTCAATATAAGTAAAACAATGGTGACAGAGAAACTGATCAGATTTAAGATAGGCAAATCTCTAGGACTCAATGTTTCCACCCCAGGGTGTTAAAAGAAGTAAGTGAGGAAATTGTGGATCTTCCAAAACTCTCTTGATTCAGGAATTGTCCCCTTGGATTGGAAAACTTCCAATAGGTCTATCAATCTAAATGTTTGTTGTGGGGAAGTTACTAGAGACAGAGCAACTTGGACAAATCTGAGCTGATCAGAGAAACCAGCATGGATTTGTAAAAGGTAACTCATATCAAAAAACCTAGTTGAATATTTTGAGGAGGTAACTAATGGGGTAGATATAAGGAAGTGTCTATGCATGTTATTTACACTGACTTCCAGAAGCCTTCGATAAGGTTCCATATAAGAGACAGTTAATAAAAATGAGAATGCATGGAATTCAGGACAACTATTGACATGGATAGGGAATTGGTTAAGAGGTAAGAGACAGAGAGTAGGGATAATGGGTATGTACACAAATTGGCAGGATATGACTAATGCTGTCCCCCTATGATCTGCACTGGGGTGTCAGCTTTTCACTATATTTATAAAATGACGTTGATGAAGCAATATTTATTTATTTTTTTAGAGATACAGCACTGAAACAGCCCCTTCGGCCCACCAAGTCTGTGCCGACTATCAACCACCCATTTATACTAATCCTACATTAATCCCATATTCCTACACCATCCCCACCTTCCCTCAATTCCCCTATCACATACCTACACTATGGGCAATTTATAATGGCCAATTTACCTATCAACCTGCAAGTCTTTGGCTGTGGCAGGAAACCGGAGTACCCGGCAGAAACCCACGCGGTCACAGGGAAAACTTACAAATTCCGCACAGGCAGTACCCAGAATTGAACCCGGGCCACTGGAGCTGTGAGGCTGCGGTGCTAACCACTGCGCCACTGTGCTGCCCCATGTTTGCTGAGAACACAAAGGCCAGAATTTTACATTGGGTGGGAGGCCCTGCCTACCAGCCAAAAAGTCAGCAGCGACCCCGCCACCACCAAGCCTGGGAGCCATGCAGGATTTTACAAGGCCCAGGCCCTTAAATGGCCTTGGGCGGACTTCCACCCCTCTGAGGCAGGAATTTCCACCTCCAAGAGCTGCTGGCCAATCAGCAGGCCGGCAGCTCTCAGTCCTAGCAGCTCCACTGGGAGCGGTGGCCACTGCTGGGACTGCACCCAGCCAAAGCAGCAAGAGGGACGCCGGCACCGGAAACAAGGCAAGTCTCTGGGGCCTCGCCAGGGACAATCGGCTGGGCCCCGGAAAGGCCCCCAAATATCAGCTAATGAATCGGACAAGGGAGCTGGCAGGTGCCTTGGAGTTGGTGGCCAGAGTAGAGAGACATCTGGCAGTGGAAAAATTGGCTTGGGATCGAGAAGACATCCTCACCAGCACCCTAGGGCCTGAAGGAACATGAAGACCTTGGTAAAATTGTATGGGAGATGGTAGATGCTGAAGTACGGCAAGATGCTGTGAAGGGACATTGTCACCTCTTTGGTAATAAAATATTAATGTGATAGGTACTCTCGTTGTGATGGGATAGCGCATATTGCCACACAATATATTGACCTATCATTGGTGAACCTATGGACTGTAGTCTGGGAAACCACAACCCAGCCTCAGAAGATTATTTTATCGGAATAGTGCAAAATCATAAGGTAATATTTTGTGCTCTAAAGCCCATAAAGTTAAACGGTAAGGAGGCCATTGTGCAGACTGATTTCAATAACCCTGTGGCCTTGGTAGCTAGCAATCTGGTCCAGACTGCCCAGTTACTTCATAGGTCCAAAGCAAGGATCTGGGGTATGTCTGAGGATGTGCAATATTACCCCACTACTATAGTATGCTGGGAAAAGACAGGTGATTCCCACAGGAGTAGTTCCAGGCGTCCCTCAACCAATAATTCTGGGAAGGAATCTCCTGGAATTTGAACACCTTATTGAAATCAAGGTTCGGGATAGGACCATGACTGACAATGACACTAATGAGGAATTCACTCAAAATTTTCCCTTTTGAGGACCCTGATATGTTTCAAGGGATTGGGAAGAACAAAAATCTAAAACGAGCAGAGGCAGAATAAGGCTTGAGGTCCTAGATGTTTCAATCAGAGATCAACTCTACACCTGTTTCACTAGTACAGCACCTCTGTTAGACGCAGAGGGTTAACGTTCCCGAGAGGACCAACAGGGGTTTCTTATGAGTATGACAGTATTCAAAAGGGAACAAGTTAAGGACCAACTTTTCAGAAAGTGAAATCTGAAGTGATATTGAACAAAGAACAGTACAGCACAGGAACAGGCCATTTAGCCCTCCAAGCCTGCGCCAATCTTGATGCCTGTCTAAACTAAAACCTTCTGCACTTTCAGGGACCGTATCCCTCTATTCCCATCCTATTCATGTATTTGTCAAGATGCCTCTTAAACGTCGCTATCGTGCCTGCTTCCACCACCTCCCCCGGCAGCAAGTTCCAGGCACTCACCATCCTCTGTGTAAAGAACTTGCCTCGCACATCCCCTCTAAACTTTGCCCCTCGCACCTTAAACCTATGTCCCCTAGTAACTGACTCTTCCACCCTGGGAAAAGGCTTCTGACTATCCACTCTCTCCATGCCACTCATAACTTGGTAAACCTCTATCCTGTTGCCCCGACACCGCCGTCGTTCCAGTGAAAACAATCCGAGTTTATCCAACCTCTCCTCATAACTAATGCCCTCCAGACCAGGTAACATCCTGGTAAACCTCTTCTGTACCCTCTCCAAAGCCTCCATGTCCTTCTGGTAGTGTGGTGACCAGAATTGCACGCAATATTCTAAGTGTGGCCTAACTAAAGTTCTGTACAGCTGCAGCATGACTTGCCAATTTTTATACTCTATGCCCCGGACCAATGAAGGCAAGCATGCCGTATGCCTTCTTGACTACCTTATCCACCTGCGTTGCCACTTGCAGTGACCTGTGGATCTGTACGCCCAGATCTCTCTGCCTGTCAATACTCCTCAGGGTTCTGCCATTTACTGTATCCTTCCCACCTGTATTAGATCTTCCAAAATGCATTAACTCACATTTGTCCGGATTAAACTCCATCTGCCATTTCTCCGCCCAAGTCTCCAACCAACTTATATCCTGCTGTATCCTCTGACAATCCTCATCGCCATCCGCAATTCCACCAACCTTTGTGTCGTCCGCAAACTTACTAATCAGACCAGGTACATTTTCCTCCAAATCATTTATATATACTACAAACAGCAAACGGCTCAGCACTGATCCCTGCGGAACACCACTAGTCACAGCCCTCCATTCAGAAAAGCACCCTTCCATTGCTACCCTCTGTCTTCTATGACCGAGCCAGTTCTGTATCCATCTTGCCAGCTCACCTCTGATCCCGTGTGACTTCACCTTTTGTACCAGTCTGCCATGAGGGACCCTGTCAAAGGCTTTACTGAAGTCCATATAGACAACATCCACTGACCTTCCTTCATCAACCTCATCGACCTCCCCTTCACAAAACCATGCAGCCTCTCGCTACTAAGTTCGTTTGTTTCCAAATGGGAGTAAATCCTGTCCCGAATAATCCTCTCCAATAATTTCCCTACCACTGACGTAAGGCTCACCGGCCTATAATTCCCTGGATTATCCTTGCTACCCTTCTTAAACAACGGAACAACATTGGCTATTCTCCAGTCCTCTGGGACCTCACCTGTAGCCAATGAGGATACAAAGAGTTCTGTCAAGGCCCCAGCAATTTCTTCCCTTGACTCCCTCAGTATTCTGGGGTAGATCCCATCAGGCCCTGGGGACTTATCGACCTTAATTCTTTGCAAGACGCCCAACACCTCCTCCTTTTTGATAACGACATGACCCAGACTATCTACACTCCCTTCCCTAGACTCATCATCCACCAAGTCCTTCTCTTTGGTGAATACTGATGCAAAGTACTCATTTAGTACCTCGCCCATTTATTTTGGCTCCACACATAGATTCCCTCCTCTGTCCTTGAGTGGGCCAACCCTTTCCCTGGTTACCCTCTTGCTCTTTATATACGTATAAAAAGCCTTGGGATTCTCCTTAATCCTATTTGCCAATGACTTTTCATGACCCCTTTTAGCCCTCCTGACTCCTTGCTTAAGTTCCTTCCTACTGTCTTTATATTCCTCAAGGGCTTCATCTGTTCCTAGCCTTCCAGCCCTTACGAATGCTTCCTTTTTCTTTTTGACTAGGCTCACAATATTTCTCGTTATCCAAGGTTCCTGCCACACGAGTTTAAACCCTCCCAAGTGACGCGAGCAAACCTCACAGCCAGGATATTTGTGCCCCTCCAGTTTAGATGCAACCCATCCTTCTTGTACAGGTCCCACCTGTCCCTGAAGAGATCCCAATGATCCAGATATCTGAAACTCTCCCTCCTACACCAGCTGTTCAGCCACGTGTTTAGCTGCACTATCTTCCTATTTCTAGCCTCACTGGCACGTGGCACAGGGAGTAATCCCGAAATTACAACCTGAGAGGTCCTGTCTTTTAACTTTCTACCTAACTCCCTAAACTCCCCCTGCAGGATCTCGTCACTCTTCCTGCCAATGTCGTTGGTACTGATGTGTACCACAACCTCTGGCTGTTCACCCTCCCCCTTCAGAATGCCCCCTGTCCGTTCAGAGATATCCTTGACCCTGGCACCAGGGAGGCAACATACCATCCTGGAGTCTCTTTCACATTCACAGAAGCGCCTATCTGTGCTACAGAGTCCCCGATAACTATTGGTTAATATACTGGTTCCCCATGGTAGGCTGATGGAGAAAGTGAAGGCACATGGGGTCCAAGGTGTACTAGCTAGATGGATAAAGAACTGGCTGGGCAACAGGAGACAGAGAGTAGCAGTGGAAGGGAGTTTCTCAAAATGGAGACGTGTGACCAGTGGTGTTCCACAGGGATCCATGCTGGGACCACTGTTGTTTGTGATATACATAAATGATTTGGAGGAAAGGATAGGTGGTCTGATTAGCAAGTTTGCAGACGACACTAAGATTGGTGGAGTAGCAGATAGTGAAGGGGACTGTCAGAGAATACAGCAGAATATAGATAGATTGGAGAGTTGGGCAGAGAAATGGCAGATGGAGTTCAATCCGGGCAAATGCGAGGTGATGCATTTTGGAAGATCCAGTTCAAGAGTGGACTATACAGTAAATGGAAAAGTCCTGGGGAAAATTGATGTACAGAGAGATTTGGGTGTTCAGGTCCATTGTTCCCTGAAGGTGGCAACGCAGGTCAATAGAGTGGTCAAGAAGGCATACGGCATGCTTTCCTTCATCGGACGGGGTATTGAGTACAAGAGTTGGCAGGTCATGTTACAGTTGTATAGGACTTTGGTTCGGCCACATTTGGAATACTGCGTGCAGTTCTGGTCGCCACATTACCAAAAGGATGTGGATGCTTTGGAGAGGGTGCAGAGGAGGTTCACCAGGATGTTGCTTGGTATGGAGGGCGCTAGCTATGAAGAGAGGTTGAGTAGATTAGGATTATTTTCATTAGAAAGACGGAGCTGATTGAGGTGTACAAAATCATGAGAGGTACAGACAGGTTGGATAGCAAGAAGCTTTTTCCCAGAGTGGGGGATTCAATTACTAGGGGACACGAGTTCAAAGTGAAAGGGGAAATGTTTAGGGGGCATATGCGTGGAAAGTTCTTTACGCAGAGGGTGGTGAGTGCCTGGAACACGTTGCCAGCGGAGGTGGTAGTCGCGGGCACGATAGCGTCTTTTAAGATGTATCTAGACAGATACATGAATGGGCAGGAAGTAAAGAGATACAGACCCTTAGAAAATAGGCGACAGGTTTAGATAGAGGATCTGCTTTTGAATTGAATGGGTTCTTCTGAAACGAAGAAGATATGAAGTAGCCACTTCCTGGGCCATTGTTGGTCACCACAGGGAGGAAGATCCACATCTCCCAACAGAGGCAAAGATGTGAAACCATTTTTGACATTAAAGGTAACTCCCTGAAGAGAGAAAGAGGAAGACACCCAGAAACAAGCATCACCTCGAAGCTCATTTCCAGCTAAGGTACTAGGAGAAATCCAGCAAGCCAGAAGGGAAGTGCCCTGCTGTAAAATTCAACATCTACACTTATACAGCAGCGATCCACTGTCTTCGACTGAACTTTCAACCAAGAGATAAACCTACAAACACCTCAGGCTTACAACCAACGAGAATTTGACTTCCGAGAGAATTCAACAGGTTAACCGTGACCCCCGAAACCTATCCTACTCAAAACCACTTACCCCTTTTCCTCTTTATCTATCTCTTGTGTATGCGTGTGTGTGAGTGAATGCGTGAGTGGCTGCGGTTGCGGTTTTGGGATAATTGCTCAATAAATAATCAATCTTCTGTTTTAAACCTACAAGAAAACCTGTCGCTTGTCTATTAATTTGATAAATAAAACACAAAGGAGTTAAACCCGAATAACAAAACACACTTGCTGTGGTCAGCTGGGAGTCAAACAGTGGAAACTACTCACACCTCACCACGTAGCTGTAACACTATTGTTATAAAATTGGGAGTGATTGAAGAGTCTCAGTGAATGGTCAAACCCCATATTATAGAGTTGGGAGTGATTGAAGAGACTGCTCAAGAGAATGGTCAAACCCTTTAGTTATGGCACCAAAACCAAATAGGTCATGGAGATTCTGTAATGAATTTAGCAAATTAAATAATGTCTCTAAGTTTGCTGCCTACCCCATACCCAGTGTGGACGAGCTAATTGAATGCCTGGGAAATACCAAGTATTTGTCCACCCTGGAAAAGATATCATACTATTAACAGTTTTCACCTCGGCCTTTGTAACAGCAATGAGGTCATATACCAGCACCGAGTAAGGCCACTTGAGCTACACGGGGCTCCTGTCACCTTTCAACAAATAACGGGTTTGATTTTCAGGTTTCGTGCTCAGTACACTGCTGCATTGCTGGGTGATACAGTAATCTACAGTGGCAACTAGGAGTCCCATCAACATAATCAGAACCTGTGCTGGATAGCTTAAGAAAGGCAGGTTTGACGGTCAGCCCAGCGAAATGCCATTTGGGTTTGTTGGAGGTGAGTTATTTGGGGTGTGTAGTTTCCGTGCAGGCCACATACAAGTTGTCCCTCTTAAATTCTTCTTCTCTTCTTCTTCTTAGGCAGTCCCTTGGGATCGACAATGATTTTCTTCCACTCCAGGGATGTAGGTCCTTAGGTGACTGAATAGTCCAATTCTGGATTCACACACTCTGCCACAGGTAGGGCAGGTGGTGTTTGATGAGGCGAGTGGATGGGATGCTCGAATTTCCGAACGCTCCTTCCACTGTTTGTGCTTGGTCGCTGCCTGGGCACGTCGCCGTTGTTCGAACTGGCTGGCACCTTCGCGGATGCTTCTTCTCCATTTTGAGTGGTCTCGGTCAAGAGATTCCCACGAATCAATGGCGATGTCGCATTTTTTCAGGGAGGCTTTAAGGACATCCTTGTAGCATTTCCTCTGCCCTCCTGGTAGCCTCTTGCTGTGACAGAGCTCAGAGTAGAAAGCTTGTTTTGGGAGTCTTGTATCAGGCATGCGGACAATGTGGCACACCCAACATAATTGACTAGCCATGACTATGCCTCTTAAATTACGTGTGCCGCGTTGCAAAATAATTTAAAGGGCTGCGCACTTAAAACAAATCGCCTGCACTCTAGCAAGAAAAATTATAGAGGGAACGTTGGTAGTCGGGGCAGGCTAGTTAAGCTCCAGTTTGACAATGTGGACGCTATTATGAAATGGCCCAGACTCGTGACAAAAAAAAGTAAGAACTTTTTTGTGCCTTGTCATATATTATTGATGATTTACCCCAAACTTCGCTACCATGGTGGCCCCTCTGATGGATCGAATCAAATCTCAGGAGGTGGATGTGGTCAGATGGACCCCTGGAGGGGAAAGGGCATTCAGAGACCTTGGGATGCCTTATGCTTGGACCCAGTACTGATCGTTTCAGATTCCTACAAGGATTTCATCTGTAGACAGAGGGGTGGGACACTGGGCTAGGAGAAGTACCATCCCAGGATACCAAAGGACCTGAGAATCCTATAATGCACCTCAGCAGAAAGTTGCTACTTTGACAACAGAACAATGCTAGTCAAGAAGGAGTGTTCAGTGATCCAACAGGTGGTGGAGACACTAAAATCTGTTTATTGGAGAGAACCTCCCAGCTGATAACAGATCATACCCTCCCAAGTGAATGTCGACGAATAAAGAATGTTTGGCTTCCACATTGGTTTTGTCCCTCTAACCATATAAATTTACAGTTGAGCTACGAAAAGGGTCGGCACATTGGAAAGTGATCACCCTCTCCAGAATGTTGTGCCTTACAACAGAAATCACTCAAGCCCCTGACGACTGGGGTCTTGCGGGGGGGGGGGGGTGCGGGTGCGTGGATTGGATGTGTAACAGAGTAAGAAAGGTCCAACATGTAAGCCATAGACTTTTGCATGTTCTGCATCCACGATATGGATGCAGCTTTAAGAAATTATCTTTAAAAAATTACAGAATGATCAAGGCAAGGTAGTATAGCTTTAAGAAATCTTTAAAGGTAATTAAGCTCAATCAGGAAGAACTCCTAACCTGAAAGGATAAAAGGCAGGGGAATGGCTCAGATGAGAAGCGGTTGGAGAGGAAGAAGCGGAGAGTGAGAAGCTGTAGGCAGGAAACTAGTCCCTGTTATTGCTCGTTCATCTTTGCACTGAAAGACACAACTGCTGACAGTTAATAATCCTCACTTGCTTTAAGCTCTATTCTGTGTGTGTAATTGACCACTGGGTCCTGGATCAGCGTCAGCTTGTTACAATGGCTACAGGTGGAGACTGGCCTCACTGGGTCAACCAGTGGATGTGGTATATTTGTATGTTCAGAAGGCATTGAATAAGATGCACACAGAAAGTTGTTACAGAAGATTAGGGCTCATGGGATTGGATGCAAGATATTGAAGATTGGTTTATCGACAGAAAGCAAAGTAGGAATAAATGAGTTATTACGGACAGGTGAGAAATGGTGTGGGCAACTTCCACTTTTCACCTTACAACTGACTGCAGATAGGTTTTTAAAAAAGTGTTTTAGTCCCCGAGTGTCTGTCTTTTGACCCTTAAAAACAAATGTAGGTTTAAAAAGAAAAATAACTATTAAACAACACCTGAAAACATTTGCAACCTTACCTACTTTCACAGACACACACATACGAACACATAAGAAAAGATAGAGATTAGAGAATCGCATGCATTTAAGTCTGATTGTTGTAAAAAGAGTTCATTTTGAAATCTTTGTATTTGGGGAGGAATTGTGAACAGCGTTACAGGCCTGATGTTTCTTTTCTTGGTTCACTGAATATTGCAGATTCCTTTGCTGAAGACTTAGTCAAAATCAGTGGACAGTTTTGTTAAAGTTTCTCAGATGGGGAGTGTTCAAGGTCAACTTTGGAGTCTCTGCCTTGGTGGTTTAAAGATGTACAGGCAGGGTCTTAGTCTTGGCTGGAAAGGAAGTCTCAGCTTTATTGCTGGCTGGCTTTTTCTTTCTGAGAAATCTTTTTGAAAGGTCAGGTGACCATAGATGCTCTCCCATGGTGTGTCCATTCTATGTCTTTGAACGTAGGGCCATTGTTACACAATGGGGTTGGAATGTCGTTTATCTTGATAAAGTGGTGTTATTTCCCACCTATTTTCTTGGTTTTTAGCCAGAGTCATTCTGTCTGTGAAGGTCTTTGTCAGCCCAATTCCTGAAGGTCGGAGCCTGTTTAACATTTTAATGCACGTTCCCCAGAACTAGTCCAGACGTGATGGTGAGTTTAGTCTCCAACAGTCATGATGTATATTTGCAGTACAGGAGGGTCACCTGACCTCTTATTCCTTTTTGTCTGTAGCAAAATGTGTCAATTTTTGAGTTTAATTCACCAGTTCATTTTTACAGTTGATGATTGTTCTAGTTCATTTTAGTTCATCACTGTTCCTTTCGTGAGTGTAAAACCTCCCAGCAAAAATGGAAAAAAGGACATTCCTTGGTATTTCATTTTTTGTCCTTTTTTAAAGAAAGTAAATAAGAACACACCACAGCACATAGCTACACTCATTTATCACATGCATTCCTTAGGTTTACTGTCATTAGTCTTTCACAGTTTCCTGGTAGTATAGTGTTTAAATTCTGGATAGTGCATCTGCATATTGTTTTTCCTAACTAGATGTCTGATTTTCAAGTTAGATGGCTGGAAGAGTAAACTCCGTCTGAACAGTCTAGCATTGTTAACTTCGAATTTTTCTAAGAAGATTTGTGGTCTGTGGTCAGTATATATCCGAATTTCCCTGTGTCTGTTGTGAACATAAACTTGAAAATGTTGAAGGGCCAGCAGGAGTCCCAATGCTTCCTTTTCTATTGTTGAATATTTGCATTGATGTTTATTTAGGTTTTCTTTCAAAACAGCCAATAGGCCTCTTGAGGCCTGAGTCATCTTCCTGGAGTAAGACCGCTCCTACTCCTACAGCGTTCGCACAACAGCCACCTTAAAGGATCTATGGAAATTTGGGGATGTCAAAAGGTGCCATTTGTTAAAATCTCCTTCAACTTTTCAACAGGCACTGCTCTGACCACACTACCTACTACATTTTTCTTTAAGTCGGTTAAGGATGCAGCAGTTGGTGACAGATTTTCTGCAGAAATCACACATCCCCAGAAATCGCATTATTTCTCTTTGGCTTGGGAATGAGGAAATCTACCAGGGCTTGTACTTTTAATGGTTTAGGTGGTCTTCCCAGATGTCGCTATACACCAACAAGTCATCCAGGTAGACGACACAGTTGTTTAAACCAGCCACCACCTGATTCATCAGTCTCTGAAATGTTGCTGGGACTTTCTTTAAACTGATTGGCATGACTTTATATTGAAATAAGCCATCAGAGGTTACAAAAGCTGAGATTTCTCTTGCTTGGGTGGTCATGGGGACTTGCCAGTATCCTTTTAATAAATAAATTTTGCTAATGCAGGAGAAATTTCCTACTCGACCAATGCAGGCGGAATTTTATGTTGGGCGGGAAGTCTAATTAAACCATTGTCCAGCATGTACTGGATTTCTTCACGGACCTGAGCCAATTTATCGGGGCTCAGTCTATATGGATTTTTTTAATGGGTGGGGTCTCTCTTACATCATGAATAGGTAAAGAGGTACGACCTGGTTTGTCCTTACAAACTTCCTCAAACTCCCTTAGCAGTGTTGCTAGGTCCTTTCTCTACTGGTCAGACAGACAGATAGTTAAATATGGTAACTAATCTCCCCAAGATTTGTGTTATTCAATTTTACAGTAGGGGGTTCAATTTGAGAATTTTCTGGGTTTCTTTCTTCCAGTTCTTCTTCACTAGTTTTGCCCACTTCCACTGTTCTCGCTGCCTGATTTATACTCACTGGTTTGTCTGGTTCTTGGTTGTGGTACCTTTTCAAAATATTTACGTGGCACTGTCTTTGCTTCTTTCTCTGGTCTGAGAATACTGAGGGAGGCAAGGGAAGAAATTGCTGGGGCCTTGACAGAAATCTTTGTATCCTCATTGGCTACAGGTGAGGTCCCAGAGGACTGGAGAATAGCCAATGTTGTTCCTTTGTTTAAGAAGGGTAGCAAGGATAATCCAGGAAATTATAGGCCGGTGAGCCTTACGTCAGTGGTAGGGAAATTATTAGAGAGGATTCTTCGGGATACGATTTACTCCCATTTGGAAACAAATGGACTTATTAGCGAGAGGCAGCATGGTTTTGTGAAGGGAGGTCGTGCCTTACTAATTTGATTGAGTTTTTTGAGGAAGTGATGAAGATGATTGATGAAGGAAGAGCAGTGGATGTTGTCTATATGGACTTCAGTAAAGCCTTTGACAAGGTCCCTCATGGCAGACTGATACAAAAGGTGAAGTCACATGGGATCAGAGGGGAGCTGGCAAGATGGATACAGAACTGGCTCGGTCATAGAAGACAGAAGACAGCAATGGAAGGGTGCTTTTCTGAATGGAGGGATGTAACTAGTGATGTTCCGCAGGGATCAGTGCTGGGACCTTTGCTGTTTGTAGTATATATAAATGATTTGGAGGAAAATGTAGCTGGTCTGATTAGTAAGTTTGCGGACGACACAAAGGTTGGTGGAGTTGTGGACAGTGATGAGGATTGTCAGAGGATACAGCAGGATATAGATCGGTTGGAGACTTGGGCGGAGAAATGGCAGATGGAGTTTAATCCGGACAAATGTGAGGTAATGCATTTTGGAAGGTCTAATGCAGGTGGGAAGTATACAGTAAATGGCAGAACCCTTAGGAGTATTGACAGGCAGAGAGATCTGGGCGTACAGGTCCACAGGACACTGAAAGTGGCAACGCAGGTGGATAAAGTAGTCAAGAAGGCATACGGCATGCTTGCCTTCATCGGTCGGGGCATACAGTATAAAAATAGGCAAGTCATGCTGCAGCTGTACAGAACTTTAGTTAGGCAACACTTAGAATATTGCATGCAATTCTGGTCGCCACACTACCAGATGGACGTGGAGGCTTTGGAGAGGGTACAGAAGAGGTTTACCAGGATGTTGCCTGGTCTGGAGGGCATTAGCTATGAGGAGAGGTTGGATAAACTCGGATTGTTTTCACTGGAACGACGGAGGTGGAGGGGCGACATGATAGAGGTTTACAAAGTTATAAGCGGCATGGACAGAGTGGATAGTCAGTAGCTTTTTCCCAGGGTGGAAGAGTCAGTTACTAGGGGACATAGGTTTAAGGTGCAAGGGGCAAAGTTTAGAGGGGATGTGCGAGGCAAGTTCTTTACACAGAGGGTGGTGAGTGCCTGGAACCTGTTGCCGGGGGAGGTGGTGGAAGCAGGTACCATAGAGACGTTTAAGAGGCATCTTGACAAATACATGAATAGGATGGGAAGAGAGGGATACGGACCCCGGAAGTGCAGAAGGTTTTAGTTTAGGCAGGCTTGGAGGACCGAATGGCCTGTTCCTGTGCTGTACTGTTCTTTGAGGTGTTAATCGGGTAATTTACTTCACTGACCTTTCTCCACACTGTGTGGGCCACTAAATCTCACTTTTAGGGGTTCGCCCTGTAACGATAACAGTACCAAGACCTTGGACCCCTGGTTTAAATGCTCGTGCCTCAGTCTTTTTGTCTGCCTGCCTTTTCATGTTTTTCTGAGAGGCTTTAAAAAGTAGCTCACGAAAAGCTGAGATGTAATTTAATAATGAGGTTTCCTCCCTTTGATCTAGTAATTTTTCCTTGATCAATTTAAGGGGACCTCTTACCTCGTGTCCATAGATCAGTTCAATTGGGCTGAAGCCTGCTGAATAATTGGGTGACTCTCTGATGGCAAACAGCAAAAAAGCTAACCCTTTTCCAAATCAGGGGGTATTCACGCAATAAGCACTGATCATGGTTTTCAGGGTTTGGTGGTATCTTTCCAGAGCCCTTGTTTTTTTGGGTGATATGCTGAAGATTTTAGCTGTTCAATGTCAAGGCTATGTATGACTTCTTGAAATATCTGAGACATGAAATTAGTTCCTTGATTGGATTAAATTTCTTTGAGGAGTCCGTATCAGGTGAAATACTGGGTCAGCCCTCGACCACAGCTTTGGCTGTAATTTTACTCAAGGGTATGGCCTCTGGGAATTGAGTGGCTATATCCATGATTGTTAGGAAGTATTGGAAACTTGACCTAGTTTTGGGTCAAGGTCCCACGCAATCTACCAGAACTCTGCTGAAGGATTCTTCGAAAGCAGGGATGGGGATTAGTGGAGCAGGTTTGATTGCAGTTTGTGGTTTCCCAACAACCTGGCAAGTATGGCAGGTCCTACAAAGTTTAACCACATCTTGGTGGAGATGAGGCCAATAAAAGTGCCGGCTGATCTAGGCTGGGGTCTTTCAGATACCCACGTTAGAGGCCTTCTTTAGGTGAGGAAACTGAACCCGACCCGAACGAACCACCGTAGACGCGAGCCCAAACTGGCCCGAGTCCCTCCGCTTTTACCCCAAGCCCGCCCCGAATCGGCCATCCATTTACTTACCTCCCGACTCAGAACCTCCACGAAGCTGCCGCGCATGCGTGATGACGTCATAGTGATGTCACTCACTCACTGCGCAGACTCAGTTTCGTCCCAGATACCCAGCTCAGGTAAGTTTTTTTTTATTTTTGATACTTACCGGCACAGCACTGACCCTGCCTGTCCAGCCCGACCCAACTCGACTTGGACTCGGCCCGACCCGAGCCTGAAATACCAGAGCCTGAAGATGGACCCGACCCATGTTGTCCGGTCCTGTCGGGTTCGGATCGGATAGCAGGCCTCCAACCCAAGTGCCACTGGGATCTCGTGGACAATCCTCAAGATTTCCCTTCAATATTTATGGGGACTACAATTTGTCCACTCCTCCTCTGAAAGTTACTGAGGAGGTCTCCATTTCCTCATTACTACCCATTTTTAAAGTAATAGCAGTTGGGCACTTTCTCGGTCTCTACCTCAGAACAAGCAGGCGGTGCTATTTTTAAATCAGGGTCTGCCTGTCGGGCTTCAGTCAGGGAGGACCTACTGTATACCTTCTTCTCTCCTAAAACTCAGTTTCAGCCAGCCAAACCTCTGGGTCATCTGGCTGAATCACTGGCTGAGCTCTCTCTGGCAGAGCTTGTTTAGCCATGGAGCTAGTTCCTACACATTCAGGGAAAATTGTAGGGGCTTCCTCCTGAAACTGTTCCATCTCCTTGGCCTCATTTGGCTGGTCTAAGACTACTGGGACTGCTACCACTCGACCCCCATCCAAATCATTGTCTAGCAGCAAATCTATTCCAGCCACAGGCAGACTATGAACAATTCCTACTATAACTGGTCCAGAGACTAGGTTATACTACAAGTGGACCCAATATAGGTGTACAGACATGCACCCACCTTCGATACTTTTTACCAGGAATGAAGGGACTGAGTGTATGGTTGCTAAATTTGCTGATGACAGAAAGGTAGGTAGGAGGACATAAGGAGTCTGCAAAGGAATATAGATAGGTTAAGTGAGTGGGCAAAGATTTGACAGATGAGTACAATGTGGGAAAATGTGAACTTGTCCACTTTGGCAGGACGAATAGAAAAGCAGTATACTATTTAAATGGAGAGAAATTGCAGAACTCTGTGGTACAGAGGGATTTGGTACATGAATCACAAAAAGTTAGTATGCGAATACAGCAAGTGATTTGGAAGGAAAATGGAATGTTGTCGTTTATTGCAAGGGGAATGGAATATAGAAGTAAGGAAGTTTTGCTACAGCTGTACAGGGTGTTAGTGAGACCACATCTGGAGTACTGTGTACAGTTTGTCTCCTTGTTTAATAAAGGATATAATTGCATTACAAGCTGTTCAGACAAGGTTCACTTGACTGATTCCTGGGATGAAGGGGTTATCTTATGAGGAAAGGTTGAACAGGTTGGGCCTGTAGCTATTGGAGTTTAGAAGAATGAGAGATGATCTTATTGAAACATACAAGATCTTGGGGTGACTTGACAGGGTGGATGCTGAGAGGAGACCTTATATGAGACTAGAACCAGGGGACACAGTTTAAAAATAAGGGGTCTTCCATTTAAGATGGCGATTAGGAGAATTTTTTTGAGGTTCGTTTGTGGAATTCCCTTCCCCAGAGTGCAGTGGAGACAGGCTCAATGATATTTTTAAGGTGGAGTTAGTCAGATTCTTGATTGACAAGGAAGTCAAAGGGTATGGGGTAGACAGGAAAGTAGAGTTGAGGTCACATATAGATCAGCCATGATCTTAGCAATTGGAGGACCAGACTCAAGGGGTTAAATGGCCTTCTACTGTTCCCAGTTCGTATGTACCAGAACCTTTGCCTTTAGCGAGCTCTCTGTTGGAAAGGTCATGCATTTATCCAGCATTAAGGATTGAGTAGCCCCTGTGTCTCTGAGCAAGCCAATGGTCCTGCCTGTCTCCTTATAGAGGGGTACAGGCATACCTTTCATTTAAATCAAAATCCTGGTAACCCTGAGGAATTTTCTGTTTCTGCCACACCAATGGCGGTATTCTTTGAGAGGTCCATCACTGTGATTAGGGCCACAGGCTTGTCTGCTGTGTTATTTCCTGGGTTGGCCTTGTGAACCACAACAAAACTCAATGGCTTCCCCTTCAATTTCCAGCAGTCGGCTTTCATATGCCTTGCTTCACTACAATGGGAACACACGGGTCTGTGGAAAACATTCCTACCCTCTGTACTTCCCTTCCTGACTTGTGGAGGGCTCCCTGCGTTCTCACTCTTATTTTCTCTTTCACGAGCATCTATTTTTGTCACTATCCCACTTTCTGTCCTTCCTGGACCTCTGGGGATTATTATGGAAGGGTTTGCCTTGATTAAAGGATTTACGTGTGAGCTCTAATTGTCTGCCATTGCAGCAGCTTCACTCAGTCTTGTGCCCTTTAGTTCCTCAATATATGTCTTTATGTTAATGGGAATACTACTTTTAATTTTTTTCTATTAGAATCATCTCTCTCAAACTTTCCTGAGAGGTTTAACTTGAGAGATCTTATCCAGCGATCGAAAGCCACGTGTTCAACTCTTTCAAATTCAATAAAGGTTTGGGCATGTCTTTTCCGAGCATATCAGCAAAAGTTTAGAAATGCCTCAGGGACTAACTCGTAGGTGTTTAAAATAGCAGCTTCAGTCGTTCATAATTGAAGGAGCTTTCTTCTGACAACATGGAATAGGCTTCACGAGCTCTCCCACTAACTTGCCTTGTAAAAGGAGGGTCTTTTGACCATTTTAACCTGGTGGCAATTTTCTCGAGATTAAAAAATTTCCTCAACCTCTTCCTCAGTAAATTTTGGCACTAAAAAGGAGTGTCTCGAAACATCAAAGCTTTGCTCTAAATTGGATTTGATATTAACTCTGCTTCTCTTTCCACAGATGCTGCCAGACCTGCTGAGTCATTCCAGCATTTCTTGTTTTTATTTCAGATTTCCAGCATCCGCAGTATTTTGCTTTTATTTGAATTGCTGGTGGCATTCCCATCTTGTGCTTGCAGCCTGTCTAACTCAAACTATCGCCCCTCTCTTTCCAGTTGCATCTCTTTCCTCTTTTCCTTTTGAAACTGCAATTCCAATTTTCACAAGGCAAGGCCGCTGTCTTCTTGGAGTTTAGGGCTATCTTTTCAGGGGGGGATGGCCTATCAGGGGAAAACAGCAGCAGCCAGAGCAGTGGCACCACGGCTGGCACTGTTGTTCAGCAGGGAGGGACAAAGCGCAGAAGAGCAATAGTTATAGGGGACTCTATAGTCAGGAGCACAGATAGGCGCTTCTGTGGACGTGAAAGAGACTCCAGGAAGGTATGTTGCCTCCCTGGTGCCAGGGTCAAGGATGTCTCTGAACGGACAGAGGGCATTCTGAAGGGAGAGGGTGAACAGCCAGAGGTTGTGGTACACATCGGTACCAATGACATAGGCAGGAAGAGTGATGAGGTCCTGCAGGGGGAGTTTAGGGAGTTAGGTAGAAAGTTAAAAGACAGGACCTCTCGGGTTGTAATTTCGGGATTACTCCCTGTGCCACGTGCCAGTGAGGCTAGAAATAGGAAGATAGTGCAGCTAAACACGTGGCTGAGCAGCTGGTGTAGAAGGGAGAGTTTCAGATATCTGGACCATTGGGCTCTCTTCAGGGACAGATGGGACCTGTACAAGAAGGACGGGTTGCATCTAAACTGGAAGGGCACTAATGTCCTGGCTGCAAGATTTGCTAGCGTCACTCGGGAGGGTTTAAACTAGTGTGGCGGGGGGGGGGGGGGGGGGGACCAGAGCAGTAGGACAGCTAGTGAAGTAAATGAGGAGGACATAGTAAATAAGGCCAGTAGGACTAAGAGGAAGAGCAGGCAGGGAGATGTTGCTGAGCACAGCGGGACTGGTGGTCTGAAGTGCATTTGTTTCAATGCGAGAAGTATAACAGGTAAGGCAGATGAACTTAGAGCTTGGATTAGTACTTGGAAATATGATGTTGTTGCTATTACAGAGACTTGGTTGAGGGAAGGGCAGGATTGGCAGCTAAATGTTCCATACTTTAGAAGCTACAGGCGGGATAGAGGGGGATGTAAAAGGGGTGGGAGAGTTGCATTACTGGTTAAGGAGAATATCACAGCTGCACTGCGGGAGGACACCTCAGGGAGGTCATGCAGCGAGGCAATATGGGTGGAGCTCAGGAATAGGAAGGGTGCAGTCACAATGTTGGGAGTTTACAACACGCCTCCCAACAGGCCTTCCTGTGAGGAAGAAAGACAAGTTTGGCAAGTTTTGGGAAGCTTGGATAACACGGGATATTGTGAGCCTAGTCAAAAATAAAAAGGAAGCATTTGTAAGGGCTGGAAGACAGATGAAGCACTTGAGGAATATAAAGACACAAGGAAGGAACTTAAGCAAGGAGTTAGGAGGGCTAAAAGGGGTCATGAAAAGTTATTGGCAAACAGGATTAAGGAAAATCCCAAGGCTTTTTATACATATATAAAGAGCAAGAGGGTAACCAGGGAAAGGGTTGGCCCACTCAAGGACAGAGGAGGGAATCTATGCGTTGAGCCAGAGGAAATGGGTGAGGTGCTAAATGAGTACTTTGCATCAGTATTCACCAAGGAGAAGGACTTGGTGGATGATGAGCCTAGGGAAGGGAGTGCAGATAGTCTCAGTCATCTCATTATCAAAAAGGAGGAGGTGTTGGGTGTCTTGCAAAGCATTAAGGTAGATAAGTCCCCAGGGCCTGATGGGATCTACCCTAGAATACTGAGGGAGGCAAGGGAAGAAATTGCTGGGGCCTTGACAGAAATGTTTGCATCCTCATTGGCTACAGGTGAGGTCCCAGAGGACTGGAGAATAGCCAATGTTTAAGAAGGGTGGTAAGGATAATCCAGGAAATTACAGGCCGGTGAGCCTTACGTCAGTGGTAGGGAAATTATCAGAGAGGATTCTTCGGGACAGGATTTACTCCCATTTGGAAACAAACGAACTTATTAGCGAGAGACAGCATAGTTTTGTGAAGGGGAGGTCGTGTCTTACTAATTTGATTGAAGTGACGAAGATGATTGATGAGGGAAGGGCGGTGGATGTTGTCTATATGGACTTTAGTAAAGCCTTTGACAAGGTCCCTCATGGCAGACTGGTACAAAAGGTGAAGTCACACGGGATCAGAGGTGAGCTGGCAAGATGGATACAGAACTGGCTCAGTCACAGAAGACAGAGGGTAACAGTGGATGGGCGTTTTTCTGAATGGAGGGATGTGAATGGTGGTGTTCCGCAGGGATCAGTGCTGGGACCTTTGCTGTTTGTAGTATATATAAATGATTTGGAGGAAAATGTAGCTGGTCTGATTAGTAAGTTTGCGGACGACACAAAGGTTGGTGGAGTTGCGGATAATGATGAGGATTGTCAGAGGATACAGCAGGATATAGATCAGTTGGAGACTTGGGCGGAGAAAGGGCAGATGGAGTTTAATCCGGACAGATGTACGGTAATGCATTTTGGAAGGTCTAATGCAGGTGGGAGGTATACAGTAAATGGCAGAACCCTTAGGAGTATTGACAGGCAGAGAGATCTGGGCGTACAGGTCCACAGGTCACTGAAAGCGGCAACGCAGGTGGATAAGGTAGTCAAGAAGGCATACGGCATGCTTGCCTTCATCGGTCGGGGCACAGAGTATAAAAATTGGCAAGTCATGTTGCAGCTGTACAGAACCATTGTTAGGCCACACTTAGAATATTGCGTGCAATTCTGGTCGCCACACTACCAGAAGGACGTGGAGGCTTTGGAGAGGGTACAGAGGAGGTTTACCAGGATGTTGCCTGGTCTGGAGGGCATTAGCTAGGAGAGGTTTGAAAAACTCGGATTGTTTTCACTGGAACGACGGAGGTGGAGGGGCGACATGATAGAGGTTTATAAAGTTATGAGCGGCATGGACAAAGTGGATAGTCAGAAGCTTTTTCCCAGGGTGGAAGTGTCAGTTACTAGGGGACATAGGTTTAAGGTGCGAGGGGCAAAGTTTAGAGGGGATGTGCGAGGCAAGTTTTTTTTACACAGAGGGTGGTGAGTGCCTGGAACTTGCTGCCAGGGGAGGTGGTGGAAGCAGATACGATAGCGACATTTAAGAGACATCTTGACAAATATATGAATAGGAAGGGAATAGAGGGATATGGGCCCCGGAAGTGCAGAAGGTGTTAGTTTCGGCAGGCATCAAGATCGGCGCAGGCTTGGAGGGCCGAATGGCCTGTTCCTGTGCTGTACTGTTTTTTGTTCTTTTTGTTCTTTGGATTCCATGCCCATTCCTTCTGATTCTGGGTGAATTTTAAAATGATTAGCTAGATTCCGAATGATCTGAGGTTTCCTTGTTTTCTGCCTGAATGTTGCTCCCACCTGGGTAGCCACAGCTTCTAAGTCTTCCATACTAAACAGATTTAAGCCATCTCATGATACCTCTCCCTGTTCTACAAACACTGCGTCAAATGTGACCATATCTTTCAGTGTTTCAGCACCGTAGAGAAGAAAAGGATGAGAAAACCTGCTTATTTAATTTTTTACAATTTTAGGGATCAATTTCTTTCTCCAAATTACTCATTCAATCTGATGTTTCAAATCCTAGCTCAAGAGCAATGAGTGGGCATCAACAGGGCATTTTCAAGTTGGCAGGCAGTAAATAGGAGAGTACCGCACGGACCAGTGCTGGGGCCTCAGCTATTTACAATCTATATTAATGACTTAGATCAAGAGACAGAGAGTAATGTATCTACGTTTTCTGATGATACAAAGGAAGGTGGAAAGGTAAACTGTAGGGAAGACACAGAGAGGCTGCAAAGAGATATAGACAGGTTAAGTGAGTGGGCAACAAGATGACAGATAGAGTATAATATAGAGAAGTGTGAAGTTATGCACTTTGGTCGCAAGAATAGAAAAGCAGAATATTTTTTTTTCAAGTGTGAAACTTGTATGTGTCGATGTTCAAAGAGACTTGGGTGTGCTTGTACAAGGAACGCAGAAAGAATCATGAGGTACAGCAAGCAATTAGGAAGACAAATGGCATGTTGGCCTTTATTGCAAGGGGCATGGAGTACAGAAATAAGGAAGTATTGCTGCAATTGTACAGGGTTTTGGTGAGACCACCCCTGGACTACTGTGTGCAGTTTTGGTCTCCACATTTAAGAAAGGATATATTTGCAATGGATGCAGTGCAGCAAAGGTTCACTAGATTGGTTCCTGGGATGAGGGAGTCGTCCTATGATGAGAGGTTAAGTAAATTGGGCCCTTATTCTCTAGAGTTTAGAAGAATGAGAGGTGATCTCACTGAAACATTAAGGGGAGGCAGTGGCATAGTGGTATTGTCACTGGACCAGAGACCCAGGATATTGCTCTGGGGACATGGGTTCAAATCCCACCACAGCAGAAGGTGGAATTTGAATTCAATTAATAAATCTGAAATTAAAAAGCTAGTCTAATGATAGCCATGAAACCATTATCGATTGTTGTAAAAAGCCATCTGGTTCACCAATGTCCTTTAGGGAAGGAAATCTGCTGTCCTTACCTGGTCTGGCCTACATGTGACTCCAGACCCACAGCAATGTGGTTGACTCTTATATGCCCTCTGAAATGGCCTAGCAAGCCGCTCAGTTGTACCGAACTGCTACGAAGTCAATAAAAAGGAATGAAACCAGACGGACCACCCGGCATCGAACTAGGCACCGGAAACAACAACGGCAAACCCAGCCCTGTCGACCCTGCAAAGACCTCCTTACTAACATCTGGGGGCTTGTGCCAAAGTTGGGAGAGCTGCCCCACAGACTAGTCAAGCAACAGCCTGACATAGTCATACTCACGGCATCAGACCTGACAATGTCCCAGACACTGCCATCACCATCCCCGGGTATGTCCTGTCCCACCGGCAGGACAGACCCACCAGAGGCAGTGGTACAGTGGTATACAGTAGGGAGGGAGTTGCACTGGGAGTCCTCAACATCGACGCTGGACGCCATGAAGTCTCATGGCATCAGATCAAACATGGACAAGGAAACCTCCTGCTGATTACCACCTACTGCTCTCCCTCAGCTGATGAGTCAGTACTCATCCACATTGAACAGCACTTGGAGGAAGTATTGAGGTGGCAAGGGCACAGAATGTACTCTGGGTGGGGGACTTCAATGTCCATCACTAAGAGTGGCTCGGTAGCACCACTACTGACCGAGCTGGCCGAGTCCTAAAGGACATATCTGCTGGACTCGGTAAGCGGCAGGTGGTGAGGGAACCAACAAGAGGGGAAAACATACTTGCCCTCGTCCTCACCAATCTGCCTGCCTCAGATGCATCTGTCCATGACAGTATTGGTAGGAGTGACCACCGCACAGTCGTTGTGGAGACGAAGTCCCACCTTCAGATTGAGGATACTCTCCATCGTGTTGTGTGGCACTACCACCGTGCTAAATGGGATAGATTTCGAACAGATCGAGCAATGCAAAACTGGGCATCCATGACGCGCTGTGGGCCATCAGCAGCAGCAGGATTGTACTCAACCACAATCTGTAACCTCATGGCACAGCATATCCCCCACTCTACCATTACCATCAAGCCAGGAGACCAACCCTGGTTCAATGAAGAGTGCAGGATGGCATGCCAAGAGCAACACCAGGGAAACCTCAAAATGAGGTGTCAACCTGGTGAAGCTACAACACAGGACTGTGTGTCAAATTGCATAAGCAGCATGCAATAGACAGAGCTAAGCGATCCCATAACCAATGGATCAGATCTAAGCTCTGCAGTCCTGCCACATCCAGAATGGTGGTGGACAATTAAACAACTAACTGGAGGAGGTGACTCCACAAATATCCTCATCCTCAACAATGGGGGAGCCCAGCACATCAGTGCGAAAGATAAGGCTGAAGCATTTGCAACAATCTTCAGCCAGTAGTGCCGAGTTGATGATCCATCACGGCCTCCTCCTGAAGTCCCCAGCATCACAGATGCCAGACTTCAGCCAATTCGATTCACTCCGCGTGTTATCAAAAAACGATTGAAGGCACTGGATACTGCAAAGGCCCTGACAATATTCCGGCAATAGTACTGAAGACCTGTGCTCCAGAACTTGCCGTGCCCCGAGCCAAGCTGTTCCAGTGCAGCTACAACACTGGCATCTACCCTGCAATGTGGAAAATTGCCCAGGTATGTCCTATACACAAAAAGTAGGACAAGTCCAACCCGGCCAATTACCGCCCTATCAGCCTACTCTCAATCATCAGTAAAGTGATGGAAGGTGTCATCGACAGTGCTATCAAGCAGCACTTGCTTAGCAATAACCTGCTTCGTGACACTCAGTTTGGGTTCCGCCAGGGCCACTCAGCTCCTGACCTCATTACAGCCTTGGTTCAAATATGCAGGAGTTCCTTAGGGAAGTATCGTAGGCCCAACCATCTTCAGCTGCTTCATCAATGACCTTCCTTCAATTATAAGGTCAGAAGTGGGGATGTTCGCTGATGATTGCACAATGTTCAGCATTATTCGTGACTCTTCAGATACTGAAGCAGTCCGTGTAGAAATGCAGCAAGACCTGGACAATATTCAGGCTTGGGCTGATAAGTGGCAAGTAACATTCGCGCCACACAAGTGCCAGGCAATGACCACCTCCAACAAGACAGAATCTAACCATCTCCTCTTAACATTCAATAGCATTACCATCACTGAATACCCCACTATCAACATCCTCGAGGCTACCATTGACCAGAAACTGAACTGGAGTAGCCATATAAATACCGTGACTACAAGAGCAGGCCAGAGGCTAGGAATCCTGCAGTGAGTAACTCACCTCCTGACTCCCCAAAGCCTGTCCACCATCTACAAGGCACAAGTCAGGAGTGTGATGTAATACTCCCCACTTGCCTGGATGGGTGCAGCTCCAACAACACTCAAGAAGCTCGACACCATCCAGGACAAAGCAGCCCGCTTGATTGGCACCCCATCTACAAACATTCACTCCCTCCACAACTACGCACAGTGGCAGCAGTGTGTACCATCTACAAGATGCACTGCAGCAATGCACCAAGGCGCCTTAGACAGCACCTTCCAAACTCACAACCTCTACCAACCAGAAGGACAAGGGCAGTAAATGCATGGGAACACCACCACCTCCAAGTTCCCCTCCAAGTCACACACCATCCTGACTTGGAACTATATCGCCGTTCTTTTACTGTCGCTCGGTCAAAATTCTGGAACTCCCTTCATAACAGCACTGTGGGTGTACATGGACTGCAGCGGTTCAAGAAGGCAGCTCACCACCACCTTCTCAAGGCAATTAGGGATGGGCAATAAATGCTGGCCTAGCCAGCGACACCCACATCCCATGAATGAATAAAAAAAACATAAGATTGTCAAGGGGCTGGATAGGGTAGACACTGAAAGATTGTTTCTGCTGATCAGGGAATCAAAAACATGGGGCCACAGTCTCAGGCTAAGGGACTGATCACTTAGGACTGAGATGAGGAGAAATTACTTCATTCAAAGGGTTGCGAATCATTGACATTCTCTACCCGAGAGGGTTAGAATTAGAATTAGAACATTACAGCGCAGTACAGGCCCTTCGGCCCTCGATGTTGCGCCGACCTGTGAAACCATCTGACCTACACTATTCCATTTTCATCCATATGTCTATCCAATGACCACTTAAATGCCCTTAAAGTTGGCGAGTCTACTACTGCTGCAGGCAGGGCGTTCCACGCCCCTACTACTCTCTGAGTAAGGAAACTACCTCTGACATCTGTCCGATATCTATCACCCCTCAACTTAAAGCTATGTCCCCTCGTGTTTGCCATCACCATCCGAGGAAAAAGACTCTCACTATCCACCCTATCTAACCCTCTGATTATCTTATATGTCTCTATTAAGTCACCTCTCCTCCTCCTTCTCTCCAACGAAAACAACCTCAAGTCCCTCAGCCTTTCCTCGTAAGACCTTCCCTCCATACCAGGCAACATCCTAGTAAATCTCCTCTGCACCCTTTCCAAAGCTTCCACATCCTTCCTATAATGCGGTGACCAGAACTGCACGCAATACTCCAGGTGCGGTCTCACCAGAGTTTTCTACAGCTGCAGCATGACCTCGTGGCTCCGAAACTCGATCCCCCTACTAATAAAAGCTAACACACCATATGCCTTCTTAACAGCCCTATTAACCTGGGTAGCAACTTTCAGGGATTTATGTACCTGGACACCAAGATCTCTCTGTTCATCTACACTACCAAGAATCTTCCCATTAGCCCAGTACTCTGCATTCCTGTTACTCCTTCCAAAGTGAATCACCTCACGCTTCTCCGCATTAAACTCCATTTGCCATCTCTCAGCCCAGCTCTGCAGCCTATCTATGTCCCTCTGTACCCTACAACATCCTTCGGCACTATCCACAACTCCACCGACCTCAGTGTCATCCGCAAATTTACTAACCCACCCTTCTACACCCTCATCCAGGTCATTTATAAAAATGACAAACAGCAGTGGTCCCAAAACAGATCCTTGCAGTACACCACTAGTAACTAAACTCCATGATGAACATTTGCCATCAACCACCACCCTCTGTCTTCTTTCAGCTATCCAATTTCTGATCCAAAGCTCTAAATCACCTTCAACCCCATACTTCCGTATTTTCTGCAATAGCCTACCATGGGGAACCTTATCAAACGCCTTACTGAAATCCATATACACCACATCCACTGCTTTACCCTCATCCACCTGTTTGGTCACCTTCTCGAAAAACTCAATAAGGTTTGTGAGGCACGACCTACCCTTCACAAAACCGTGCTGAATATCGCTAATGAACTTATTCTTTTCAAGATGATTATCAATCCTGTCTCTTATAACTTTTTCCAACATTTTACCCACAACCGAAGTAAGGCTCACAGGTCTATAATTACCAGGGCTGTCTCTACTCCACTTCTTGAACAAGGGGACAACATTTGCTATCCTCCAGTCTTCCGGCACTATTCCTGTCGACAATGATGACATAAAGATCATGGACAAAGGCTCTGCAATCTCCTCCCTAGCTTCCCAGAGAATCCTAGGATAAATCCCATCTGGCCCAGGGGACTTATCTATTTTCACACTTTCAAAAACTGCTAACACCTCCTCTTTGTGAACCTCAATCCCATCTAGCCTAGTAGCCTGAATCTCAGTATTCTCCTCGACAACATTTTCTTTCTCTACTGTAAATACTGACGCAAAATATTCATTTAACGCTTCCCCTATCTCCTCTGATTCCACACACAGGGTTGTGGATGCTCCATCATTGAATACATTTAAGGCTGGAATAGACAGATTTTTAGTCGCTCAGTAATCAAGGGGTATGGCGAGCGGGTGGGAAAGTGGAATTGAAGCCGAAGATCAGCCATGATCATTTTGAATGGCGGAACAGGCTCGATGGGCCATATGGTCTACTCCTGCTCCTATTTCTTATGTTCTTGTATGTTGCAGTGAAGGCTGACAGCGGGGATCAAAGTGAGTAAAGTCCAAGATAACAGAAATGACTTCAACAATGTCAAGGTATTTCAGGTATGGAACTTGTGTTTTCTACCTGTCAAGCAGTGAAAACACACTCTCAGAACAAGTCCTGTGAGCCTTTTACATAGACAGGGCAGCAGCTGTTCTGTTTCAATTTTTGAAGGCTTTCCAACGTGTTAATTCCACAGAGCCATCAATCTCTGCTGTGCTCTCACCTTGCTGATCCTGGCGAGATCTTCAGGAAACTTGCTGGTTTAAATTTTCATTTAATTGCCTGTTTACGTATTCAAATAACAGGCCCACCCTCCTGACGTAGTGTTTCCCGCACACCTCCAAATGCACAAGGGTTAAAGACGGAAGCAAATGGAATCATGTCAGGTTTCCAACATGGCAGTGTTTTTATTTTGCTGATTCAACTCCCCACCTGCACCAGCAGCAGACCCCCATGTACCCCATTTTCAGGTTAATATTCTGCCCCATATTGCTTGATCATTAATCCAGACATCTGGATTACTAGTCCAGTAACATAATCATGATGCTACGATATGTTACTATACAATATGTATAGCATAATTATAATTGTGAGTATATGGAAAGTATGCAAATAGAAAACTGAGGGACCTATACAACACAAGAGGCCATTTGGCCCGGCAATAGTACTGAAGAGCTGTGCTCCAGAACTTGCCGTGCCCCTAGCCAAGCTGTTCCAATACAGCGACAACACTGGCATCTACCCTGCAATGTGGAAAATTGCCCAGGTAGTCCTATACACAAAAAGCAGGACAAGTCCAATCCGGCCAATTACCACCCCATCAGCCTACTCTCAATCATCAGTAAAGTGATGGAAGGTGTCATCAACAGTGCCATCAAGCAGCACTTGCTTAGCAATAACCTGCTCAGTGACGCTCGGTTTGGTTTCCGCCAGGGCCACTCAGCTCCTGACCTTTGAGCTGTGGTTCAAACATGGACAAAAGAGCTGAACTCAAGAGGTGAGTTGAGAGTGACTGCCCTTGACATCAAGGCAGCATTTGACCGAGTATGGCATCAAGGAGCCCTAGCAAAACTGAGGTCAATGGGAATCGGGGGAAAACCCTCCGCTGGCTGGAGTCATACCTAGCACAAAGAAAGATGGTTGTGGTTGTTGGAGGTCAATCATCTGAGCTCCAGGACATCACTGCAGGAGTTCCTCAGGGTAGTGTATTAGGCCCAACCATCTTCAGCTGCTTCATCAATGACCTACCATCAATCATAAAGTCAGAAGTGGGGATGTTCGCTGATGATTGCACAATGTTCAGCACCATTCGTGACTCCTCAGATACTGAAGCAGTCCGTGTGGAAATGCAGCAAGACCTGGACAATATCCAGGCTTGGGCTGATAAGTGGCAAGTAACATTCGCGCCACACAAGTGCCAGGCAATGACCATCTCCAACAAGAGAGAATCTAACCATCTCCCCTTGACATTCAACGGCATTACCATCGCTGAATCCCCCACTATCAACATCCTAGGGGCTACCATTAACCAGAAACTGAACTGGAGTAGCCATATAAATACTCTGGCTACAAGAGCAGGACAGAGACTAGGAATCCTGAGGCGAGTAACTCACTTCGTGACGCCCCAAAGCCTGTCCACCATCTACAAGGCACAAGTCAGGAGCGTGATGGAATACTCTCCATTTGCCTGGATGGGTGCAGCTCTAACAACACTCAAGAAGCTCGACACCATCCAGGACAAAGCAGCCCATTTGATTGGCACCCCATCTACAAACATTCACTCCCTTCACCACCGACGCTCAGTGGCAGCAGTGTGTACCAACTACAAGATGCACTGCAGCAATGCACCAAGGCTCCTTAGACAGCACCTTCCAAACCCGCGACCTCTACTAACTAGAAGGACAAGGGCAGCAAATGCATGGGAACACCACCACATGCAAGTTCCCCTCCAACTCACACACCATCCTGACTTGGAACTATATCGCCGTTCCTTCACTGTCGATGGGTCAAAATCCTGTAACTCCCTTCCTAACAGCACTGTGGGTATACCTACCCCAAATGGACTGCAGCGGTTCAAGAAGGCAGCTCACCACCACCTTCTCAAGGGCAATTAGGGATGGGCAATAAATGCTGGCCTCGCCTGCGACGCCCACATCGCTGAATGAATATAAAAAAAAACATTTATTCCAGTTCTTTCAAAGAGCTATCCAACTAGCCCCACTCCCATGCTCTTTCCCCATAGCTCTACAAATTCCTCCCTTTCTACTTCTGGGGGCGCAGCTCAGTAATGGGAGATTCATGTTTCATCTCACAAACTTACTGCCTTACTCCTCCCACCACCCATGGCCAGTGGCATCTAGGGACAAAGAATAAATTTTCGAGAGGATTAAATATTATTTTAAATTCTTACCGGCTCCACTTTGCAGTTTGTCTCTTCACAAAACAGTCTAGCGAGCTGCTGAGCTCTTCCCATGTCCCCTGCTCCATACGCTGCCTGAATCTTCTCTAGAGTTGGGCACTGATTGAAGGACAGGCTGCCCAATCCTGACTGCTTGCTTCCCATAGTCTTGGGAACTGTCTCTGCAAACAAAAGCATTGTTCAGATCTTCAATCAAGCAGTTACAATTTCTCTTCAGACCCTATTATATAAATAAACAACTTTGTCCTCTTCTGGGTTAAGAAACATGATATGCAGGCTGGGTGACCTTAGTATTTTTTATCACTGAAGCCCAGGGTTTAAATCCAACCAGAACAATGGGATGAAAGTTTAGTCTTCATGTGATGTCAGTCTCAGTAGTCACCAACCCAGAGCACAGAACTGTCCAATATGGTGGCACTAAATTAGCAACATCGGTGTGGGGAAACCTTCACACTTCAGTTAACTAGTTGTGAGGGCTCAGCTTCAGTGTAAGGTGATTAATTTCAGGGAAAAGTGCTAACCAACTATTGGTCCATGTTCCGACTGTTATTGGTTTATGCTCAAGGTGAGGTGGTGGCGTAGTGGTAATGTCATTGGACTGGTAATCCAGAGACCAGGCTAATGCTTTGGGGACATGGGTTCAAATCCCACCATTGCAAATAGTAAAATTTGAATTCAATTAATAAATCTGGAATTAAAAAGCTAGTCTAATGATGAAACAATTGTCGATTGTTGTAAAAACCCATCTGGTTCACTTACGTCCTTCAGGGAAGGAAATCGGCCTGGTCTGACCTACATGTGACTCCAGACCCACAGCAATGTGGTTGACTCTTAAAATGTCCTCCATGCTGCTTGTTCGACATCCAAAATTGGATAACCGAAATTTCCTCTAAATATCGAGAAGACTGAAGCTATTGTCTTTGGTCTCCGCCACAATTTCTTTCCCTAGCTACTGACTCCAACACTCTCCCTGACAACTGTCTGAAGCTGAACCAGAACCAGACTGTTTGCAACCTCGGTGTCTTATTTGACCCCAAGATGAGCTCTGGGTACATATCTCCACCATTGCTAAGACAGCCTATTTCTACCTCTAATATCACCCAACTCCACCCCCTGCCTCAGCTCGTCAGCTCCTGAAACCCTCATCCATCCCTTTGTTACCTCTAGGCTTGACTATTCCAATGCCCCTGTGGCCAGTCTCCCATCTTGCACCCTCCATAAACCTGAGCTTATCTAAAATCTGCTGCCCATATCCCAACTTACACTAAGTGCTGTTCATTCATCACCCTTGTGCTCGTTGACCTACCATTACCAGCCCATGGTCTGGTAATGCCTCGATTTTAAAATTCTCATCCTTGTTTTCAAATCATCTCCATTGCCTCGCCCCTCCCTATCTCTGTAACCTCCTCCTGCCCCACAACCCTCTGATCTCAACACTCCCCTAATTCTGGCCTCTTGCACATCCCTGATTTTCATTACTCCATTATTGGCGGCAATGCCTTCAGTGATGCACCTTGGGACATTTTACTATGTTAAAGGCACTATATAAATGCAGGTGGCTGTTGTTATCAGCAGCGACACTATCGGTCCATGATTGCACTAATTTGAAGATTCCCACTCCTTGAGTTGCTCAGGTTAAAGAGGTGATGATTTTGAATTATTATCATAGGGAACAGCTCCGACATCATTAACTTAGTCCAGGTTCCCCTTTCCATCGAGCTTCAGCAATAGGTCTCCACACTCACTCATCAACATCTCTATTCTGCCTTCTGGGCATGGCTGTTTTTCCACTACTTGGTTTCAACCACTTTTCCACTCCTCAAGTCCAGTCTCATCTCTGCTACCCGGCCCCAGCTTGTGCTCTACTCCCCTACCTGGGCTCAGTCTCTTTCATTCACCTGGCCCCTGCTCCAGGACCTGGTCCCAGACTCAGCTTCTGTTCCTCAGGTGTGGCCTTGGCTCTGCTCTCCCCTTTCTCTCCCAGATGGTTTCAGTTATAATATCTTCTGGGTATTATTCATCTTATTGTTTATAACATTAGCAGAATTATTATGGAGTAATCGATAATACGCAGTTTTTGTCTGTCTGGAATGTTTTGATAGGTCGGTTTAAGGGGTGCATCTGTTGGTGGGTTGATTTGGTGGGCGGTGCCTGGATACACTCAGTACCCGAATGTTACAACAAAGTTTTGAAATATCTAATTAACCAACTGTCATCCCACAGGTGCAGAACGGAGTTTTACACAACAACCTCACCAAGCATAACACACTCCGCAAGGGGTGGGGGAACGGCATGAGATGCCAGCGGTGGGTGCGGGGGTGACTGGTATGGGAGTTGGGGGGGCAATGAATGGGAGGGATGGAATGGGGGATGGGGAAGGCATGGGAATAAGGGGTGGTATGGCATGGGGATGATATGAGAGGGATGAAAGGAATGGGTGGGGTAAGGCATGAGAGGGGTAGCATGGAAAGGATGAAATGGCATGGGATGGGGATTTAAAGTACTGCTGCAATAAACATATTAAGTGCACTGAAAATGTTGTGCAGGTCTCTGCTAGTCATATCATATTTCTTGCTTGACTGCCTGCATGGCTAGAGTATTTGTTTGTCTAGTAGACTTTTAAATAATCATTTACAACGTTCAGTATTAGATATATTTAACTGTAATTGAGTAAACTCCAAGAGATGCAGCCTGGGCTGTGTGGGACAACAAACACACAGGTTCTTGTTCTAAATCTGCGGCAATAAAGATAAATGAGGTAGTGCAGTTGATGTGGTCCACATGGATTTTAGCAAAAGCAAAGGCTTTTGACAATGTCCCACATGGTAGCCTGGTTAAAAAATTAAAATCCCATGGGATCCAGGGAAATGCAACAAGGTGGATACAGAATTAGCTCAGTGGCAGGAAACAAAGGGTAATTATTGACAGCTGTTTTAGCCACTGGAGGGCTGTTTTCAGTGGCGTTCCGCAGGGCTCAGTACTGGGTCCCCTGCTTTTTGTGGTGTATATTAAAGATTTGGACATAAATGTAGGGGGCCTAATCAAGGAGATTGTGGATGACACAAAGATTGGCTGTGTGGTAGATAGCGAGGGTAGCTATAGGCTGCAGGAAGATATTGATGGTCTGGTCAGATGGGCAGAAAAGTGGCTAATAGATTCAACTTGGAGAAGTGTGAGGTGAAGCATTTGGGGAGGTCAAACAAGGCAAAGGAATACACGATTAATGGCAAAATACTGAGAAGTGTAGAGGAAGTAAGGGACCTTAGAGTGAATGTCCACAGAGCCCTGAAGGTAGCAGGACAGGTCGATTAGGTGGTTAAGAAGGCATATGGAATCCTTTCCTTTATTAGCTGACATATTGAATACAAGAGCAGGGAGGTTATGCTGGAACTGTATAAGTCATTGGTTAGGCCACAACTTGAGTTGTAAGCAGCATGTGATAGACAGAACTCAGAGATCCCATAACCAACGGATCTGATCAAAGCACTGCAGTCCTGCCACATCCAGCCGTGAATTCTTCTTCTTTGGCCTCCTTGTCTCGAGAGACAATGGGTAAGCGCCTGGAGGTGGTCAGTGGTTTGTGAAGCAGCCTCTGGAGTGGCTATAAAGGCCAATTCTAGAGTGACAGACTCTTCCACAGGCGCTGCAGATAAAATTGGTTATCGGGCTGTTACATAGTTGGCTCTCCCCTTGCGCTTGTCTTTTTTCCTGCCAACTGCTAAGTCTCTTCGACTCGTCACTCTTTGGCCCCGCCTTTATGGCTGTCTGCCAGCTCTGGCAATTACTGGCAACTGACTCCCACGACTTGTGATCAATGTCACAGGACTTCATGTCGCGTTTGCAGACGTCTCTAAAGCAGAGACATGGACGGCCGGTGGGTCTGATACCAGTGGCGAGCTCACTGTACAATGTGTCCTTGGGGATCCTGCCATCTTCCATGTGGCTCATATGGCCAAGCCATCTCAAGCGCCGCTGGCTCAGTAGGGTGTATATGCTGGCGATGTTGGCCGCCTCGAGGACTTCTGCGTTGGAGATACGGTCCTGCCACCTGATGCCAAGATTCTCCGGAGGCAACGAAGATGGAATGAATTGCGACGTCGCTCTTGGCTGACATATGTTGTCCAGGCCTCGCTGCCATAGAGCAAGGTGCTGAGGACACAGGCTTGATACACTCGGACTTTTGTGTTCTGTGTCAGTGCGCCATTTTCCCACACTCTCTTGGCCAGTCTGGACAATGCAGCAGATGCTTTTCCTATGCGCTTGTTGATTTCTGCATCGAGAGACAGGTTACTGGTGATAGTTGAGCCTACGTAGGTGAACTCTTGAACCACTTCCAGAGCGTGGTCGCCGATATTGATGGATGGAGCATTTCTGACGTCCTGTCCCATGATGTTCGTTTTCTTGAGGCTGATGGTTAGGCCAAATTCACTGCAGGCAGCCGCAATCCTGTCCATGAGTCTCTGCAGACACTCGTCTGTGTGGGATGTTAATGCAGCATCGTCAGCAAAGAGGAGTTCCCTGATGAGGACCTTCCGTACTTTGGTCTTCGCTCTTAGACGGGCAAGGTTGAACAACCTGCCATCTGATTTTGTGTGGAGGAAAATTCCTTCTTCTGAAGACTTGAACGTATGTGAGAGCGGTAGAGAGAAGATCTCAAACAGTGTAGGTGTGAGAACACAGCCCAGTTTCACGCCACTCAGGATAGGAAAGGGCTCTGATGAGGCACCGCTATGCTGAATTGTGCCTTTCATATTGTCATGGAATGAGGTGATGATACTTAGTAGCTTTGGTGGATATCCGATCTTTGCTAGTCATCTGAAGAGACCACGTCTGCTGACGAGGTCAAATGCTTTGGTGAGATCTATGAAAGCAACGTAGAGGGGCATCTGTTGTTCACGGCATTTCTCCTGTAGCTGGCGAAGGGAGAACAGCATGTCAATGGTGGATCACTCTGAGTGAAAGCCACACTGTGCCTCAGGATAGCCACACTCAGCCAGCTTCTGGAGCCTGTTGAAAACGGCTCAAGCGAAGACTTTCCCCACTATGCTGAGCAGGGAGATCCCGTGGTAGTTGTTGCAGTCACCGCGGTCACCCTTGTTCTTATCAAGGGTGATGATATTGGCATCACGCATGTCCTGTGGTACTGCTCCCACATCCCAGCACAGTGTATGGTGGTGAACAATTAAACAACTAACTGGAGGAGGTGGCTCCACAAATATCCACATTCTCAATGATGGGGGAGCCCATCCCCCAACATCAGTGCAAAAGATAAGGCTGAAGCATTTGCAACAATCTTCAGCCATAAGTGCCGAGTTGATGATCCATCTCGGCCTCCTCCTGACGTCCCCAGCATCACAGATGCCAATCTTCAGCCAATTCGATTCACTCCGCATGATATCAAGAAACGAATGAAGATTGTGGTTGTTGGAGGTCAATCATCTCAGCTCCAGGACATCACTACAGGAGTTCCTCAGGGTAGCGTCCTAGGCCCAACCATCTTCAGCTGCTTCATCGATGACCTTCCTTCAATCATAAGGTCAGAAGTGGGGATGTTCACTGATGATTGCACAATGTTCAGCACCATTTGTAACTCCTCAGATACTGAAGCAGTCCATGTAGAAATGCAGCAAGACCTGGACAATATCCAGGCTTGGGCTGGTAAGTGGCAAGTAACATTCACACCACACAAGTGCCAGGCAATGACCATCTCCAACGAGAGAGAATCTAACCATCTCCCCTTGACATTCAACAGCATTACTATTGCTGAATCCCCCACTACTGAATCCTAGGGGCTACCATTGACCAGAAACTGAACTGGAGTAGCCATATAAATACCGTGGCTACAAGAGCAGGTCAGAGGCTAGGAATCCTGCGGCGAGTAACTCACCTCCTGACTCTCCAAAGCCTTTCCACCATCTACAAGGCACATGTCAGGAGTGTGATGGAATACTCTCCACTTGCCTGGATGGGTGCAGCTCCAACAACACTCAAGAAGCTCGACACCATCCAGTACAAAGCAGCCCATTTGATTGGCACCCCATCTACAAACATTCACTCCCTCCACCACCGACGCACAATGGCAGCAGTGTGTACCATCTACAAGATGCACTGCAGCAACACACCAAGGCTCTTTAGACAGCACCTTCCAAACCGGCGACCTCTACCAAATAGAAGGACCAGAGCAGCAAATGCATGGGAACACCTCCATCTGCAAGTTCCCCTCCAAGTCACACACCATCCTGACTTGGAACTATATCGCCGTTCCTTCACTGTCGCTGGGTCAAAATCCTGGAACTCCCTTCCTAACAGCACTCTGTGTGTACCTACCTCCCATGGACAGCAGCAGTTCAAGAAGGCTGCTCACCATCACCTTCTCAATGGCAATTTGGGATGGGCAATAAATGCTGGCTTAGCCAGCGACGCCCACATCCCATGAATGAATAACAAAACAGTACTGTGTGCAGTTCTGGTCACCTCATTACAGAAAGGATGTAATTGCACTAGAGAGGGTACAGAGGAGATTTAGAGTGGAGGTGAAGGGTCTATTCACCTCAGCAGAGAGGTCAGTGACGAGGGGGCATAGATTTAAAATGATTGGTAGAAAAATCAGGGGGGAGATAAGGAAAAGCTTTTTCACCCAGAGGGTGGTGATGGTCTGGAACTCACCGCCTGAAAGGGTAGTTGAGGCAGAGATCCTCAACTCATTCAAAAGGAGTCTGGATATGCACCTCAAGTGCCGTAAGCTGCTGGCTACGGACCAAATGCTGTAAAGTGGGATTAGAATAGGTGGATTGTTTTTCAGCAGGCACAGACATGATGGACCAAGTGGCCTCTTTCTGTGCCTTAAACTTTCTACAATTCTATTCTATAAATTAGAATTTCTGCATTCATGTATTATCACTCGTCAACTTTGACAAGGTCCCGTATGGTAGGCTGGTCTAGAAGGTTTGAACACATGGGATCCAGGGTGAGCTAGCAAATTCGATTCAAAAATGGCTTGGTGATAGGAGGCAGGTGGTGGTAGTGGAGGGTTGTTTTTCAGATTGGAGGCCGGTGACCAGTGGTGTGCCGCAGGCATCGGTGCTGGGCCCTCTGTTGTTTGTCATATATATTAATGACTTGGATGTGAATGTAGGGGGCATGATTAGTAAGTTTGCAGATGACACCAAAATTGGTGGTGTAGTGGACAGTGAAGAAGGTTGTCTAAGGTTACAACAGGATATAGATCAACTGGGAAAGTGGGCAAGGGATTGGCAAATGGAATTTAATGCAGACAAGTGTGAAGTGATGCATTTTGAGAAGTTAAACCAGGGCAAGACATATACAATGAATGGCAGGGCCCTGGGTAGTGTTGTTGAGCAGAGAGATCTTGGGGTGCAAGTACATAGTTCCCTGAAAGTGGCAACACAGGTAAACAGGGTTGTGAAGACGGCGTATGGCATGCTTGCCTTCATCGGCCGAGGCATTGAGTACAAGAGTTGGGACGTCATGTTACAGTTGTACATAACGTTGGTTAGGCCGCATTTGGAGTACTGTGTGCAGTTCTGTTCGCCGCACGACAGGAAAGATGTGATTAAGCTAGAGAGGGTGCAGAAAAGATTCACAAGGATGTTGCCTGGTTTGGAGGGCTTGAGTTATAAAGAGAGATTGGATAGGCTGGGTCTGTTTTCGCTGGAGCGAAGGAGGCTGAGAGGGGACATGATAAAGGTATATAAAATTATGAGAGGCAGAGATAGGGTAGATAGCCAGAGTCTGTTTCCCATGGTAGGGGTGACTAAAACTGGAGGGCATAGATTTAAGGTGAAAGGGAGGAGGTTTAAAGGGGATCAAAGGGGTAAATTTTTCACACAAAGAATAGTGGGTATCTGTAATGAGCTGCCTGAGGAGGTGGTGGAGGCAGGAACAGTAGCAACATTTAAGAGGCATCTGGACAGGTACTTGAATGAGCAAGGCATAGAGGGATATGGAATTAATGCAGGCAGGTGGGATTAGTATGGATAGGCATTATGGTCGGCATGGATGCAGTGGGCTGAAGGGCCTGTTTCTATGCTGTACGACTCTACAACTATGTATGTGAGCATGAAAATATTTTAACAGTGAACATATCCACGTAGAATTTGTAGTCCTGTTTTAAAAATTAGCCAGAAAATTTCAGTTTGTTAAATAAACCCTGATTTTCACCCATGAATGTGCAAACATTGCCTCTGATTCTTCTTCACAACAGGTAAAGAGGGATTGAGTCAGGGATCTATGTGTCGAGAATTGTTGCAGCTCTCAACCATCTGCACCAGTCATACAGATCCATTAATTATTCATCTTTCTAACCCTGCAGGGGCCCTGATGTAACTGCGTAGAACATGTGCACATCTGTCAGACTTTCAGTTCACCAATCTGCAGGAGAGCGCAGAGAAAAATAGAGACTCCCAAAAACAAGTGTGTGTATATTAGAGAAAAATATACTGATCATATCGATGATGGCAAACTTATAAACAGAAAAACTACTTCAAAAGAGCAATAAAAAGGAACCTTAAGCTTCATTTTAATATGGTACTGAAATGTTGAATAATAGAATTAATTAAAATTTTAGTTGTTAAGAAGGATATTATGAAGCTAATCTTGTCCTTCAAGACATTTCTCATTATTTGTTCCACTTACCTGTTTTTCTTATTGGCATTATTTCATAATACAACAGAGCACACTGACCTTGTCACCTCTGATCAAAGACACAAACACTGCCCTGTACATCCAGGACAGCAAGTATGCATTACCAGTCAAACTCTGTACTAATATCCATGGTGATCTTTAATACATGAGGATGCTTAACCTTCTGCTGGATTACAGATACAACAAGAGCTCTCTGGTGCGCAGTTCTGCCGAGTGCCAGCCCACAGGCTTGTCACATGTTTGCTCTTTGTCTGGAGAGCTAAAATAGTCAGGGGGGAGATGAGGAGAATGATTTTTTTGTGCAGAGCTGTTATGAATGCTGGACTTTGTAACAGGATTGTTTTTAAAAATGGTGATTTTTAAAAGTTTAAGATGGAGTCTGGAAGGTCAGGTGACCTTATATTCACTCTGCTAAAGGACAAGACAGATCGAAGACTTTTTTGAATAAAAGAGACTGCAGGGGTAACACCTGAAGAACAATGGGTTTCATCCTCTCAGGCTTTCAGATCGTAAAACAAGGAGTCAGTGATTCTGAACATGCAAATATACCAAGCAGCTGTTAACATCTGGGAACAATGGAAGGCCCAGGTGGCTCTGTGAAACCAGACTTTTGGACTTTGCATATTGGAACAGGACAATAAGCTATTGACATTTGAGTCCAGATAAATTTAATAGATTTTCTGAAGAAAAGCAGGCTGAAGAAGGGAACCAGCAGTTGCAGCCTCAAGCAAGAGATGGGACACCTGCTCTCGGAGGCCAATACAGTAAAAGGCTGCGAAGGCTTGAACCTGTTTTGAAAGTTGAACTTTGTGGAGAAATAGAAAGATCACCAGGAAGGACCTTATTCACGGACATCCAGGTCGGAATTGCTGAGAAAAATGAGCAAAGAGGACATTGATTTTGAAAAGGTGTGTGAGATCCAACCCATTGCAAATGGGAGAAATTTGGAGCTGGTACAGGCACGACAGGCTGAATGTGCTGTTTGATTCTATGATTCAAGATACTATGAGGACTTTGTTGGGGCAGACTACAGGAGAATGCTGATCAACTACACACTGAAATGCTTGGTGCACTGGCAGGCCTGACAGATAGCCTCCAGTCACTGGCTAGAAGCATGAAGGATTTGACTCCAATATGGTACAATGCATCGCACAGAGCTTGGATCCCAACCTTTCCATTGTGGAAGTGGTGGATACCCTGATGGAAACACAGACAGACCGATCTATGATGGAGCGTCTGCTGACCGCTGACTCAGCTTCTACTGCAGGACAGGCAGAGGTCTCCCGATGTCTCAATGCTGAAGTGGAGGCTCAGAGGGAGGTCATGAGATCCATGCTTTCTCCCATGCAGGCTCATACTGCTGCTATCATGGCTGTGGATCTCAGTGTTCAGAAGAACATGAAGGCTCTCAGTAGTCCAGCGGTCTGTGCTCCTCTAGGTTATGAGGATTGATGAGGTCCCGCTTTGTGGTAGTGCTAGTGGCTCTATGGAGCACAAACCTGCTGCCCTTTGTCAATTAGGAAGGCAAAGAGGAACTATAAAATTAAATTATCAAGGAACATAAAACAAAATACTAAAATATTTTTACAGGCACATCTATAAACGAAGGAAAGCTGGACAGGAATAGGGCCATTAAGGGATAGACAGGATGTGTATCCTATGGGTAATAATACAGAGAGCAGAAATATTAAATTATTTGGCTTTGGTATTTAAAACGTGGTTAATCAGGCATACTGTGTCCTGGATATGTTCATGTGATGGAAATCCCACATGCCAAATGGAAAATATTAATTTTGTCGTATGGAACTTTGCCTGAGATTTTTTACTGGACATTAGTATAAATACTTTGAAAAAGCAGAACAGAGCATCTAAAAATGGCCACGCTCAAACGCCGGCTGGGAGACAGAGGTGATTACCCAGTCTAGCCAGAACAATAGAGGTGCTCCCTGATTCAATTACCTAGAATGGTTTTGTCAATGTTGACAACACCCATTGACTTTGCAAGAGCCAAGAACCCTGTCCCCCTACCAAATAGGTCTGAACAGCCTTGAATTTCAAGGACCATTCCAGAAACTTCTGTTTCAAAAAGGTGATCATATGACATGACTACCTGTGTAACTCTGAGAGTTTGTCAATTGTGCCAGAGAAAGCAGACAGTAACTGAACTCCAAGGAAGGAAGATCTCTCCTCTCTCCCTCTCCTGCAAAGTCCCAGGGAAGCCTTGCTGCAGCTGGACCTCAAATCTACAGATCCTCACAGTCAGCAACAAGGAGGATGGATAAAGCCTCTCTTTAGCCTTCCAGAACCAGAGGAGCAAGCACAAATTGTGCACGTGGCCCAGCGAGGACGTCAAGACTTCAATTTCAACTAAGGACACTGGGACTACACTTCCATATTTAAATTCCAATTTTATTAAGGACTCTACTCCAACCTCCCAACTCTGTTTTTTCCCCTCTATCTATTTGTGTGTGTGTACCTCTCGTATGAATGCGAGCATGGGTGCATCATGTATTTTAGTAATTTTAACCAGTTTAGAGTGATAAGGTTAATAAACTTACATATTTCTTGTTTAAACTCAAGAAAACCTGTCTGGTTGGTTCATTTACAAGTATATATTAGAGTAACCGGAGCAAGTGCTCACTGAGTTGATAAGTCAAATCATTGTTTTAAAAAGATAAACACTGTTGCGGTCAAACCAGAGAAGGGGCGAAAGGGGAGCCTGAGACCCCTTCCTCACCTGGTCCTAACAGAGTTTAGTTTAGTTTAGTTTAGAGATACAGCACTGAAACAGGCCCTTCGGCCCACCGAGTCTGTGCCGACCATCAACCACCCATTTATACTAATCCTACACTAATCCCATATTCCTACCACATCTTCAGCTGTTCCTATATTCCCCTACCACCTACCTATACTAGGGGCAATTTATAATAGCCAATTTACCTATCAACCGGCAAGTCTTTTGGCTGTGGGAGGAAACCAGAGCACCCGGAGGAAACCCACGCAGACACAGGGAGAACTTGCAAACTCCACACAGGCAGTACCCAGAATTGAACCTGGGTCGCTGGAGCCGTGAGGCTGCGGTGCTAACCACTGTGCCGCCCATATGGGCTTATCAGAAGAGGCACAGAGTGCAAAACCAAGGATATCATGGTAAACCTTTATAAAACACTGGTTCAGCCTCAACTGGAGTATTGTGTCCAACTATGGGCACTGCACCTTAGGAAGCATGTGAAGGCTTTATTGAGGGTGCAGAAAAGATTTATGAGAATGGTTCCAAGGATGAGGGCCTTCATTTTTGTGGACAGATTGGAGAAGCTGGGGCTGTTCTCTTTAGAGAAGTTTGAGACGAGATTTGATGAAGTTTTCAAAATCATGAGTGGTCAGGGCAGAGTAGATAGGGAGGAACTGTTCCCTTTGACATAAGGATTGAGAACGAGAGGACACTCATTTAAGGTGAATGGCAAAAGAACCAACTGCGACATCAGGAAAAGCTTTTTTTTCCCACAGCGACTGGTTAGCATCTGGTGGAGGCAGGTTCAATTGTGGCCTTCAAAAAAGGAATTGGACAATTATCTGAAAAGATTTGCAGGACCATAGGAAAAAGGACAGGGCAGGGGACTACATGAGTTGCTTTTGCCAAGAGCCAGCATGGATACGACGGGCCGAATGGCCGCCTTCTGTGCTGCAACCATTGTGATTTCATGCTGTAAATTTTTATATTATTCCATGCAAATTGCAACTCGTGATTTTGACAACAAATCTCTTGATTTTTAAGACTTTATTTATGAGATGGCGATGTTGGCACTCCTCTCCCCCTGGATGTGACCTGGACCGGCTAAGGGTGAATGTCTTCAGCCAGGATTCCCCCGGGGTTGGGGGGGCGACGGTTTGTGAGCTGAGTCTAACAGAGAAACCGATGTTATTCCGGGAGCGCCCTATGTGAGAGAGAAAGAACCTGTAACAGACAATTACAGCAGCGCACCACCAATTCCGACACCACCCAAGAACAGCCGCTCACCCGCGCGCTCCCCAGTCGCTGGGCGCCAACCGCCACTGCACGCACAACTCCCATCAGTCACCGCTGGATGGCTTTCCCCACTGTGCGCAGGTGCGGGGCGCGCTGCCGCATGGTTAATGTGGTTCTGACAGGGAGGGGGAAGCGGGCTTCCCGCCGACGCAGCGTCTGACAGGTGAGAGACGGTCCCAGTTGCAGCAGTTCATTAGCATCTGGTAAGTTCCCAGTTTAAAGAATCAGATTAGTATCACCACCTCTGGCAGGGCATTCACCTCATTTTCAATCATGGACACCCTAACACTCTCAGAACCAGGAGCACAGCGAGATTAATGACACTGTGCCCACCATGAAAACCAGATAATCATTCCTGCCTGGCATACAGCTGCAGGAGGCATGGAGAGCAGTGCTGTGAGAACCTGGCTAAATATGGAAATAAAAACAAAAAATGCTGGAAATACTCAGCAGGTCTGGCAGCATCTGTGGCGAGAGAAGCAGAGTTAACGATTCAGGCCCTTCATCAGACCTGGCAAAGGTTAGAAATGGAATAGATTTTAAGAAAATAAAGTGGGGGTGGGGTAAGAGATAACCAAAGAGAAGGTGTTGATAGGACAAAATCACAGAATAACTGACCAGAAGGTCATGGAGCAAAGGCAAACGGGATGTTAATGGTGTGGTGAAAGACAAAGCATTAGTGCAGTGAGGGTGTTAATTGACAGTAAAATAGAACAGCCCTGGCCCAAAGCACAAACATGAAAAAAAAAGCAGTAGGTAGACACATGGTTAAAAAAATGAATGATGAAACAAAATAAAATAAAACAAAGAAAAAAAAAATAAAAAGTGGGGGCCGTCATGCTCTGAAATTATTGAACTCACTGTTCAGTCTGGTAGGCCTAATGGGTAAATGAGATACTGTTCCTCGAGCTTGTGTTGACGTTCACTGGAACACTGCAGCAATCCCAGGACAGATTGTGGGCATGAGAGCAGGGGGGTGTGTTGAAATGGCAAGCGACAGGAAGCTCGGGGTCATGTTTTCAGTCTGAGCAGAGGTGCTCCGCAAACCAGTAACCCAATCTGCGTTTGATCTCCCCAATGTCGAGGAGACCACATTGTGAGCAGTGAATACAGTATAATAAATTGAAAGAAGTACAAGTAAATCGTTGTTTCACCTGAAAGGAGTATTTGAGAAAGGGGCCTTGGATAGTGAGGAGAGAGGAGGTAAATGGGCATGATTAATCCCTGCCTCTCCAAGTGGAGATTAATCCTGTCCCTCCTGCGAGTGCATGGGAAGGTGCTGTGGGAAGGGGACGAGGTGTTGGGGGAGATGGAGGAGAGGACCAGAGTGTCACAGAGAGAACGATCCCTTCGGAATGCTCCCAGGGTAGGGGAAGATGCGTTTGGTAGTGGCATCACGCTGGACGTGGCGGAAATGGCAGAAGATAATCCTTTGGATGTGGAGGCTGCTGGGGTGGAAAGTGAGGACAAGGGGAACCCTGTCACGGTTCTAGGAGGGAGGGGGAAGGGGTGAGGGTAGAGGTGCGGGAAATGGGCTGGACACAGTTGAGGGCTCTGTTAACCAGAGTGGGGGGGAATCCTCGGTTGAGAAAAAAGGAAGACATATCAGAAGCGCTGTCGTGGAAGGTTGCATCATTAGAGCAGATGTGACGGAGAAACGGGGAGAATGGAATGGAGTCCTTAAAGGAGGCAGGGTGTGAAGAAGCGTAGTCGAGGTAACTGTGGGGGTCAGTGGGCTTATAATGAATTTTAGTAGGCAGCCTATCCCCAGAGATGGAGACAGAGAAGTCGAGGAAGGGAAATGAAGTGTCAGAGGTGGACCACGTAAAGATGAGAGAAGGGTGGAAATTAGAAGCAAAGTTGTTAAAGTTTTCCAGTTTGGGGCAGGAGCAGGAAATTGCACCACTACAGTCATCAATGAAAGAGTCGGGGGAGGGGGCCTGAGTAGGACTGGAACAAGGAATGTTTGACATATCCCACAAAAAGACAGGCATAACTAGGACCCATGCGGGTACCCACAGCATCACCTTTTGAAGGAAGTGAGTGCAGTTGAAGGAGAAGTTGTTTAATGTGAGAACAAGTTCAGCCAAGTGGAGGAGGGCTTAAAAGTGGATAAATCCCCAGGCCCAGATGAGATGTATACCAGGCTGCTATGTGAGGCAAGGGAGGAGATTGCAAGGGCTCTGACACAAAATTTCAAATTCTCTCCGGCCACAGGAGAAGTGCCAGAGGACTGGAGGACAGAGAATGTGGTACCATTATTCAAGAAGGGTAGCAGGGATAAATCAGGTAATTACAGGCCAGTGAGTCTAACATTAGTGGTAGGGAAACTATTGGAAAAACTTCTGAGGGACAGGATTAATCTCCACTTGGAGAGGCAGGGATTAATCAAGGATAGTCAGCATGGCTTTGTCAGGGGGAGATCATGTCTAACCAATTTGATTGAATTTTTCGAGGAGGTGAATAGGTGTGTAGATGAGGGTAAAGCAGTTGACGTAGTCTACATGGACTTCAGTAAGGCTTTTGATAAGGTCCCGCATGGCAGATTGGTCAAGAAGGTAAGAGCCCATGGGAATGAGAGCAATTTGGCAAATTGGATCCAAAATTGGCTTAGTGGCAGAGGGTGATGGTTGAGGGTTGTTTTTGCGATTGGAAACCTGTGACCAATGGTGTACCGCAGGGATCGGTGCTGGAACCCTTGCTGTTTGTAGTGTACATTAATGATTTAGACGAGAATATAGGAGGCATGATCAGTAAGTTCGCAGATGACACAAAAATTGGTAGTATCATAAATAGTGAGGGGGAAAGCCTTAGATTACAGGACGATATAGATGGGCTGGTGAGATGGGCAGAGCAGTGGCAAATGGAATTTAATCCTGAGAAGTGTGAGGTGATGCATTTTGGGAGGACTAACAAGACAAGGGAATATATAGTGGATGGTAGGATCCTAGGAAGTACAGAGGGTCAGAGGGACCTTGGTGTACTAGTCCATAGATCACTGAAGGCAGCAGCACAGGTAGATAAAGTGGTTAGGAAGGCATATGGGATACTTTCCTTTATTAGCCGAGGCATAGAATATAAGAGCAGTGAGGGTATGATGGAGCTGTACAAAACGCTAGTTAGGCCACAGCTGGAGTACTGTGCACAGTTCTGGTCACCACACTATAGGAAGGATGTGATTGCCCTGGAGAGGGTGCAGAGGAGATGCACCAGGACTCATGATGACAGTTATTGAAATGCCTGCCTGTCCCTCTAATTATGGAATCTCCTACAATGACTGCATTTCTATTCTTTGCTGTTTTCAGGTGGAAAACCCATCGTGCTGGTTTTACAGCTTTCCCAATCCTGACATCAATGGAGTGTTTGAACCAGGTTGGATGTAAAACCAGCGTTGTACCCAATCCGTGGGGTTCCTGTCCAGTGAGTTAGGTTCGAATTATTCCCTGAGGTTCCAGGCAGAACTATTGCTGCAGAAAGAGAGGGGTGTGATGGGCCAAGGGGCTGCAGATCAGCAAGCTCAGCTTTCACAACAGGCCTCGATTGTGACTGGGGCCTTCAGCAGGTGAGCGTCTGGGCTGACTGCAGGGAGAGGAGGCAGCTACTAGACCTCTTCCCTTCACTGGGGGAAGCATGAACCAGAGAGCAATGTTTGGCCCCCTGTATGTTTATTTACTGTTCTCAAAATGAGCAGCCCCTGCTCCACCAGCTCTACAAATCACACAGGGAAGAGTTCAGGGGTCCCATATGAGAGCCTTGGCTGCAGTTGATCAACCTGCCTGATGCACAAATGGTGGCCAAATGTTCGATGTGTGAACCCATCACCCTGGGTCCGAAATGGGAAACTCTCCCATTACTGTAATTATTAAGTAGACAGTTACTTTGTATTGCGTCATACATGCCTTTCAGTTCCTGATTACAACTTCCCCTTTCAAACCTTTGCAGTAAACCAAAATACTCTCGTTTTTGCTTTAAAAAGGACTCATTATAATTGGAAAACAAACCACAAGACGGAACTTCAGATAACTATCTGTCAAGAGGGGCACTGGATTTTTAGTACGATGGCTGAGAGGTCACTTTGAAGGTATTTTGGAAACTACTTTAGTTCCAGTTTCAGTCATAGTTTTTCTTTCCAAAGTTTAGTCATATTTTAATTTTAGATTTGGAAAAAAATGTTCCTTTAGTGTGTTTCCTTTCATAATTTCACTGTCCAGGCATTTTTTTCAAAATGTTATTTTTTGAAAATGTTTCACCTCTTCCTCGACTCTCAGACACAACCAGTGCTAAAAGATGAGAATTTGGTGCTTAAACAAGAATTGGGACTATGAAGGGTTTTGATTTAATAAATAAGGAGAAACTGATTCCAGTGACAGGAGGGTTAGTAATCAGAGAACAGAGAACATTGCTAAAAGAAGCAGAGGGGAGATGAAGTGAAACTTTTACTCAGCAAGTGGTTGTGGTCTGGAATGCATTACAGAAGCAGATACAATCGTAATTTTCAAGAGGGAATTGGATAAATACTTGAAGGGAAAAAATTGTATGGCTATGGAGAAAGAGCAGGAGATGAGGAATAATTGGATAGCTGTTTCAAAGAAGCATAGGCACGATGGGCTGAATGGCCTCCTGCAATTCTATGTTCATCCATTTTAATTTCCAACATCTGGTTCAACAGGGGTTCATTACTGAGCTGTGACATTTTAGGCTGAGAAAAATTTCAATTCAGCTACAGAATGTCGTGTGATGCTCTGCAGACTGCAGCTAGTAAAGCTGTTCAATGTGGATATTCAGGATTTGGTTCTGGATGAGCTCTGATTCCACAGCCAGCGGCCTGAGGGAGAGTTTGCCACATTCAAGTTTGAACACACACTCTGATTCACTTGTGCTGCACTCAAACACACATCTGGTCAAAAGATGGCAAAACAGAGCTCTGTTCTGAAAACCAGTGCAACAAGTTTGACGCATTGAATGCTGCAATCAGTGCCCAGAGGATCTAGTTACTAAAACACAAGAAGTTGACAGGATTTATTTTCCTTCCAGGATTTAGATGATATTGGCAAGGCCGACACTTATTACCCATTCTTATTTGCTCTGAGTGGGTGATGGTGGGCCTTCTCAGCGAACTGTTGCAGTCTCTGTGATCATGCCAATATTTCTCATCTTTTCTTTTTTCTTTTGGGCCTCCTTATCTCGAGAGACAATGGATACGCGCCTGGAGGTGGTCAGTGGTTTGTGAAGCAGCGCCTGGAGTGGCTATAAAGGCCAATTCTAGAGTGAAAGGCTCTTCCACAGGTGCTGCAGAGAAATTTGTTTGTCGGGGCTGTTACACAGTTGGCTCTCCCCTTGCGCCGCTGTCTTTTTTCCTGCCAACTACTAAGTCTCTTCGACTCGCCACATTTTAGCCCTGTCTTTATGGCTGCCCGCCAGCTCTGGCGAACGCTGGAAACTGACTCCCACGACTTGTGATCAATGTCACAGGATTTCACGTCGCGTTTGCAGACGTCTTTATAGTGGAGACATGGACGGCCGGTGGGTCTGATACCAGTGGCGAGCTCGCTGTACAATGTGTCTTTGGGGATCCTGCCATCTTCCATGCGGCTCACATGGCCAAGCCATCTCAAGCGCCGCTGACTCAGTAATGTGTACAAGCTGGGGATGTTGGCCGCTTCGAGGACTTCTGTGTTGGAGATACGGTCCTGCCACCTGATGCCAAGTATTCTCCGGAGGCAGCGAAGATGAAATGAATTGAGACGTCGCTCTTGGCTGGCATACGTTGTCCAGGCCTCGCTGCCATAGAGCAAGGTACTGAGGACACAGGCCTGATACACTCGGACTTTTGTGTTCCGTGTCAGTGCGCCATTTTCCCACACTCTCTTGGCCAGTCTGGACATAGCAGTGGAAGCCTTACCCATGCGCTTGTTGATTTCTGCATCTAGAGACAGGTTACTGGTGATAGTTGAGCCTAGGTAGGTGAACTCTTGAACCACTTCCAGAGCGTGGTCGCCAATATTGATGGATGGAGCATTTCTGACGTCCTGCCCCATGATGTTCGTTTTCCTGAGGCTGATGGTTAGGCCAAATTCATTGCAGGCAGCCGCAAACCTGTCGATGAGACTCTGCAGGCACTCTTCAGTGTGAGATGTTAAAGCAGCATCGTCAGCAAAGAGGAGTTCCCTGATGAGGACTTTCCGTACTTTGGACTTTGCTCTTAGACGGGCAAGGTTGAACAACCTGCCCCCTGATCTTGTGTGGAGGAAAATTCCTTCTTCAGAGGACTTGAACGCATGTGAAAGCAGCAGGGAGAAGAAAATCCCAAAAAGTGTGGGTGCAAGAACACAGCCCTGTTTCACACCACTCAGGATAGGAAAGGGCTCTGATGAGGAGCCACCATGTTGAATTGTGCCTTTCATATTGTCATGGACAGCTTTGGTGGGCATCCAATCTTTTCTAGTAGTCTGAAGAGACCACGTCTACTGACGAGGTCAAAGGCTTTGGTGAGATCAATGAAAGCAATGTAGAGGGGCATCTGTTGTTCACGGCATTTCTCCTGTATCTGACGAAGGGAGAACAGCATGTCAACGGTCGATCTCTCTGCACGAAAGTCACACTGTGCCTCAGGGTAGACTGTTGCAGTCTCTGTGATCATGCCAATATTTCTCATACTGTTCTGTTTTCTAACATTTGTTTTACAACTGGATGTCTTGCTAGACAACTTCAGAGGCTATTAAGAGTCAGCTGTGTTGTATGGGTCTGGAGTTATATGTAGTTTAGACCAGGTAGAGGGGGCAGGTTCCTTTCTCAGAGAACAATGGTGAAGCAGTTGAGATTTTACAATTGACAATGATAAAGGAACGCTGCATGGTAACTGGGCATAGAGCAGCCTAATGAGAAGACTTGCCAAGTTCTCCTTCCTTCACTGGTACCTACAAGTGACGCAAGGGTCTTAAAACTGGGATAGGACCCCAAATATTTATCCCTCAAACATCATCACTAAAACAGATTAACTGGTCATTATGACATTGCTGCTTGTGGGAGCTTGCTGTGTGTAAATTGGTTGCTGCATAGCCTACATAACAACAATGACTACGCATCACAAGTACTTCATTGGCTGTAAAACACTTTGATGGGGTTTGGGGAGGAAATCTGCAATTGGATCAAACTGCTCTACACAAACATCAGTAGCACAGTCTCAATCAATGGGTGGGAATCAGAAAGTTTCCCGATCAAATCTGGAGTGAGACAGGGCTGTCCTCTTTCCCCTGTCTTGTTTGTTTGCTGTATTGAACCCTTTGCTGAGTCTATTAGGAAGGATGCGAGCATAAGAGGGGTGACAATCCCAGGCAGTGGAGGCACTCAGGTTAAAACCTCCCTGTACGTGGACGACGTCGCCGTCTTCTGCTCGGTTCCGCTGTCCGTTCGCAGACTGATGAGCATCTGCGACCAGTTCGAACTGGCCTCGGGAGCCAAAGTTAACCATGGCAAGAGCGAGGCCATGTTCTTTGGGAACTGGGCTGACCGATCCTTTGTCCCCTTCACCATCAGGTCAGACTACCTGAAGGTGTTGGGGATATGGTTTGGAAGGGCTGGGGCATGCACCAAAACCTGGAAGGAGCGAGTAGCCAGGATACACCATAAGCTGAGCATGTGGGAGCCGCGATCTCTCTCCATTGTGGGTAAAAACTTGGTCATCAGATGCGAGGCGCTCACGTTGTTGCTGTATGTGGCGCAGGTCTGGCCCATACACCACTCCTGCACCGTGGCGGTCACCCAAGCCATTTTCCACTTCATATGGGGATCCAAAATGGACTGGGTCCGGAGGGACACGATGTTCAAAGGGCGGGAAAAAAATGTACCCAACGTCGCCCTCATCCTGATGACCACATTGGTGTGCGGCTGCATCAAGCTGTGCATAGATCCCCAGTATGCAAACACCAAGTGTCACTATGTGCTGAGGTTCTGTCTGTCCCCGGTGTTGCGAAGGATGGGCCTGATCACATTGCCGTGGAAAGCTCTATCCAGTTGGACCGTGCCATACCACCTATCCTTCATGGAAAAGTTTCTGCGGAAAAACACCTTTGACCACCAATCCATCTGGCAGTGGTCTGCAGGGAATGTCCTCAAGGCCCTATGGGAAAAGGAGATGGTGGATCCTGTCAGATGGTTCCCCGAGCAGACTGCCAAAGTCATTTGGCAGAATGCCTCATCATCAGCGCTCTCAAACAAGCACCAAGATGTAGCTTGGCTGGTGGTGAGAAGAGCCCTCCGCGTCAGATCCTTCCTGCACGCTCGGAGTCTCACACCCTTTGCACAATGCCCTCAAGGTGGCTGTGGTGGGGAAGAGATGGTTGTCCACCTCTTTCTGGAATGTGTCTTTGCAAAACAAGTGTGGAAAGAGATGCAGTGGTTTTTGTCGAGATTCATCCCAAGCAGCTCTGTAACACAGGAGTCTGTGCTCTACGGTCTGTGCCCAGGGACGCACACCGAGATAAACATCAACTGCTGCTGGAGGACTATCAATTCGGTGAAAGACGCTCTTTGGTCTGCCCGAAACTTGCTGGTCTTCCAGCGCATAGAGTTGTCCATGACCGAACGTTGCAGACTGGCACATTCCAAGGTCCAGGACCACGTGCTGAGGGACGCATTAAAGCTTGGGGCAGCCGCAGCAAAGGCTGAATGGGGGAAAGACCACTGTGTAAGGTCCCCCCCACCAAGGTGAACTGAGGGGCTGGATCCATGGAAAACCCCTCAAACTGTATCCAGAAAATATTTGTTTTGCTGTAAAATGTACAGGGCATGTAAAATGAAATGGAAGGGTTGTGAGGCAACTCACTCATGTATTGAAGGAAACTGATCTCCTTTGCACTCTTTGTACTGTTTAACTTGGTGCTGTTTGGAACTGTTTTGTAATGTATTTTTTTTTTACAGATTTTTATGAATAAAGTATATTTTGGAAATAAAAAAAAGGCTGTAAAACACTTTGGGACATTATGAGGTTGTGAAAGGTGCTATACATATGCGAGCCTTTCTTTTCTTTCAGAGAAACATGTTTCCCACCTGTTTTGGGTAGACGTGCTGGCTACAAGTTTCAAGTCCTGCTCAATAATCCATCAGACTGCCTCAGCAGCCAGAGGGTGGGATTTTTTTCACTATTTCCATCTGACTGTTTTTTTACACGAATGGAGCAGTGGACAGATGAAAATCATCCAGTGTAGGAAGGATATTTAGGCAATGGAGTGGGTAGAGCGCAGATTCACTAGATTGCTGAGCTGAGGAAGTACAAATACGAAGAAAGATTTGGAAAACTGGAATATTTTCATTAGGTATGATATTATGCGATGATTTTATACAGGTGATTAGAACTACGAAGGAATTGGATTGAAAAAGACTGTTGCCAGTGGTCGAGGGAGATGAAATGAGGGGACAGAAATATAAAATTAAATGAATGAGTCAAACAGTCATTCACGGCATAGGAGGAGGCCATTTGGCCCATCCAGTCCATGCCAGCTCTCTGCGGAGCAATCCAGACAATGCCACTCCCTGCTCGATCCCTGTAGCCCTGCAAGTTTATTTCCTTCAAGTGCCCATCCAATTTCTTTTGAAGTCTTTGATTGTCTCTGCTTCCACCACCCTCGTGGGCAGCAAGTTCCAGACCATTAACACTCGCTGTGTAAAATACTTGTTCCTCACATTTCCCCCACTGCATCTCTTGCCCAAAACCCTCAATCTGTGTCCCCTAGTCCTTGTACCATCATTTAATTGGAAACATTTTCCCTTGTCTAACTTTTCTAAGCCTATACACACCTATCAAATCTTCCCTAAATCTCTTTTGTTCTAAGGAAAACAAACCCAGCTTTTCCAACCTAACCTTGTAACTAAAATCCCTCATCCCTGGAACCATTCTGGTAAATCTCATCTGCACTTTCTCAAGGACCCTCACATCCTTCCTGAAATGTGGTGAACAGAACTGAACGGAATACTCTAATTGAGGCCTAACCAGAGCTTTATAAAGGTTCAGCATAACGTCCCTCCTTTTGTACGCAATGCCTCTATTTACGAAGCCCAAGATCCCATACACTTCACTAACCACTCTCTCAATATATCCTGCCACCTTCAAAGATCTACGCACATGCACTCTTTAGAACATTGAATCTATATTGCATCACCTCACACTTCTCTGTATTAAATTCCATCTGCCACTTGTCTGCCCATTCTGCTGGTCCAGAGTTGACCAACACACGGCCCGTCAAAGGTTTCAATCCGGCCCGCTAATCCTGTGTGACTGACAGCAGGCTGCCCGTGGCTTGGCTTAGACTGATATCAGGATCTCTGAGACTGGCCAATATCTATTGGAGGAGGGGCGTAGCTTGGCTTTCATTGACGGCTCTCCTATTAAAGTGTACACAGGTGAAGGGGGTAGGTGGCAACTGCATCTGACGGAAGGCGGACTCCTGTGTGTGATTGGTCACTGACTGACAGCGGGCTGGCCAGGTGGGATGGAGCGCTGATTGGCAGTTCGCCGCGCAGGAATTGGCTACCCCTATTGGTTCCAGGTGGTTCAGGGAATGAACCAGTGAATGGGAATGCCTGCTGTGAGGGACAAGGAGAGAGAGGCTGAGGGGAGAGCAGGAAGTGGGCCAGCACACAGCCAGAGGCGCAGGGTAGAGTGGCACAGAGCAAGAAAGAGAGGGACATAGTGTGGGGGGAAGCAGAGAGAGACCTTATTTTGCTCCTTGCTCTTCTCCATTACTAATTTAAACCTTATGATCATGATGATCACTCTTACCCAAGCGTTGCCCCACATACACTTGGTCCACCACGTTCCCCAGATCCAGCAATGCCTCCCTCCTAGTTGGACTGAGAACATACTGGTCAAGGAAGTTCTCCTGAACACATTTCAGAAATTCCTCCTTACCTTTTATTCTAACATTATCCCAAATCGATATTTGGATAGTTAAAGGCCCCCAATATCACCACACTATATTTCTTGCACATCTATGATTTCTATGCAGATTTGCTCATCTAGCTCTCTCACTATTTGGAGGTCTATAGAATACAACTAGGAGTGTGATCATACCCTGTTTGCTCCTCAACTCTAACCAAATGGATTCTGTCCTTGCCCTTCAAGGACATCCATCCTTTCCAACACTATCTTCCCTGATCAGTACTGCCACCCCACCTTCCTTTTTTCTTTCTCTATCTTTTCTGTACACTTTATATCCTTGTATATCAAGTGCCCAGTCCTGGTCATTTTTAAGCCACGTTTCCATTATTGCCTTTATATGATATTCTTATACTGCTATTTGTACTTGTAGCTCACCCACCTTACTCAGCACACTTTGTGCGCTTACACACATGTATTGCAATCCTGTCTTTTCATTCCTCGTAGTCCTTCTCAGTCCAGTTCCATCTAAAACAGAACTACTACTTTCTCTAGTACTGTCCAACATCCACTCTGACCCCACCGAATACTTTACTATTTTGCACTCTAGTGCGATTGGTCTCTCCCAATTCTCTGTGCACCTTGGTGCACCTCTCTTGTATTATCTCCTGGTTCCCACACCTCTGCCAAGTTATTTAAACCCTCCCCAATAGTACTAGCAAATCGCTCCAAAAGGAAAGGTGTCCCAGCTCTGTTCAGGTGCAATCTGTTCGGCCTGTACAGGTCCCATCTTTTCCAGAACTGGTCCCAACATCCCAGGAATCTAAAGCTCTCTCTCCTGCACCATCTTTCCAGCGATGCATTCATTTGCTCTATCCTGCTATTTCAATACTCACTTACGCGTGGAGACAGAGCAGAGAGGGGATGGACACGAAGAAGGGGAGAGAACGAGAGAGAGAACGATGGACACAGAGACAGAGAGACACAACTCCTGACAGATGGTCATACGAACATACATATGAATTAGGAGCAGGAATAGGCCACTCAGCCCTTCGAGCCTGCTCCGCCATTCAATAAGTTCATGTCTGAACTGATTACTCCACATTTCCACCGACCCCCGATAACCTTCCACCCCCTTGCTTACCAAGAATCTATCCACCTCTGCCTTAAAAATATTCAAAGACTCTGCTTCCACTGCCTTTTGAGGAAGAGAATTCCAAAGACTCACGACCCTCTGAGGGAAAAATATTTCTCCTCATCTCTGTCATAAATGAGTGACCCCTTATTTTATAACAGTGACCCCTCATTCTAGATTCTCCCACAAGGGGGAACATCCTTTCCACATCCACCCTGTCACGACCCCTCAGGATCTTGTATGTTTCAATCAGGTCGCCTCTTACTCTTCTAAACACCAGCGGATACAAGCCTAGCCTGTCCAATCTTTCCTTATAAGACAGCCCGCCCATTCCAGGTACTAGTCTAGTAAACCTTCCCTGTATTGCCTCCAACGCATTTACATCCTTCCTTAAATAAGGAGACTAGTACTGTACACAGTATTCCAGATGTGGTCTCACCAATGCCCTGTATAGCTGAAGCATTACTTCCCTACTTTTGTATTCAATTCCCCTTGATTCCCATTGCTGGATCTGGTGCTGGCGAACTAGGTGGACCAAGTATATGTGGGGGAACGCTTGGGTAAGAGTGATAATATTCGATTAGCTTTCCTAATTACTTGCCGCACCTGCATACTAACCTTTTGCAATTCATGCACTAGGACACCCAGATCCCTCTGCATCTCAGAGCTCCGCAATCTCTCACCATTTAGATAATATGCTTCTTTTTTATTCTTCCTGCCAAAGTGGACAATTTCACTTTCCCACATTATACTCCATTTGCCAGATCTTTGCCCACTCACTTAACCTATCTATATCCCTTTGCAGCCTCCTTATGTCCTCTTCACAACTTACTTTCCTACCTATCTTTGTGTCATCAGAAAATTTAACAACTATACCTTCATCTGAGTCATTTATGTAAATTGTAGAAAGTTGAGGCCCCAGCACAGATCCCTGTGGCATATCACTCGTTACATCTTGCAAACCAGAAAATGACCCCATTTATGCCTACCCTCTGTTTCCTGTTAGCTAGCCAATCTTCTATCCATGCCAATATGATACCCCTGTTTGAAATTGCTATGTCAAGTGTGCGAGCAAAAACAATGCCAGGTATCCCATAAATCAATGTTCAACATAGTTTGAGAAAGTAAGTTAATAAATTAGTCTTCTCATTTAAAGCTTGTTCACAAAAGTGCATGCTTTTTGTTGTTTTGATTAAGAGTAAGAAAAATTTACAAAGACTTTATCTTTCCGAAATTTACTGACTGGCCACATATAAGACAAAAACTGTAATGAGCCCCCTTACGTGAAAAGGTTGCGCACCCCTGTGTTAGCCTATGTCCTGTTGCAGGCAGTTCGTATCATCCTCACTGTTTGCCACTCCTCCAGGTTTGGCATCATTGGCAAATTCTGAAATTCTACTCTGTACTGCAAGATCCAATTCATTTATATATAGCAAAAATAAGCAGTGGTCCTAGCACTGACCCTTGGGGAATACCACTGTCTACCATCCTCCCGTCTGAATAACAACAATTTACCACAACTCGCTGTTTTCTGCCCTTAAGCCAATTTTTATCCAACTGGACACTGACCCTCCTATTCCATGATCCTCAATTTTGTTAACCAGCCTTTTATGTAGTACTTCATCAAACGCTTTCCTAAACTCTATAGAGACAACATCAGTTGCATTCCCTTCATCAATCTTCTCGGTTACCTCATCAAGAAAATTCAATTAGATTAGTCAAGCATGATCTGCCTTGTACAAATCCATGCTGGCTATCCTTAATTAACTCAAACTTTTCCAAGTGCCTGCTAATTTTTACCCTGATTATTTCTAAAATCTTACCCACCCTGATCTTAGAGCAGGAAAAACATTTTTATGCAAAGTTAATGTTGAAATAGCGACCAGGTCAACATTTAGAATAGATAGATAGGTAATTGTAGGAAAGGGGAAACAGGGTGAGCACATAGAATTAGAATACTGCTCATGTTGATGTTAAACACCAACACAGACTAACTGGTTAGGCCTGTTTTTGAGTTGGAATTTCGTGGCTTACCTACTTAGCTTATTATAAGAACTGTTCAGTAATCTTCCCTTAGTAGCTTTTCTCAGGTAGTTCAAGGTTCTGGTACCGGGCTAATGACCCAAATCTAGTAATTTGTGGGCCAGGACAGAAAAATGACCATGAAAGCTGCCACTTATCAAAAAAGTACAACTGGTTCAGCAATGTTCTCATGGAAAAGAACTTGCCACCCCTACTTGGCCTGGCCTAGACTTGACTCCAGTTGCATACCACTCCCTCTAGTCCTAAATCCAATCAATAACACACAGTGAACAGAAGTGGTCTCAGAATTGAACCCTGTGTGGCACCATGACCCACTTCCAACCAATCTGAAAAACTGCCCTTAACTCATACTCGTATCTCCTTTTTAATCTAATTTGCCACCCTCTCCCTAATTTCATAATGTTTGATCTTCTCCACAGCGTTATTTATTTATTTACAGAACTGAAACAGGCCCTTCGGCCCACCGAGTCTGTGCCGACCAACAACCACCCATTTATACTAATCCTACATTAATCCCATATTCCCTACCACATCCCCACCATTCTCCTACCTACACTAGGGGCAATTTACAATGGCCAATTTACCTATCAACCTGCAAGTCTTTGGCCGTGGGAGGAAACCGGAGCACCCGGCGGAAACTCACGCGGTCACAAGGAGAACTTGCAAACTCCACACAGGCAGTACCCAGAACTGAACCCGGGTCGCTGGAGCTGTGAGGCTGCGGTGCTAACCACTGTGCCACACTTGTCAAAGGTTTTCTAGAAGTCCATGTATAGAGCATCCACTGCATTTCTCCCATCTGTCAGAGAACTCAGATTTGTCAAGCACTATCTTCCCTTTTGGAATCTGTGTTGGCTGTTCCTAATTATTTCCTCTTCTGCTAGATAATTTAATCTTGCCTTCAATTAAAGATTTCAAAATTTTCCCTGCCACAGATGTTAAACTAACTGGCCTGTGACTGCCTCCCATTTTGAGAATAGGTTTTACACTAGCTAATCTTTAGCCTTTTTGCACACTCAATAGAACCCTGAAATATAATTTCTAGGGGCCTTCACTTTTTTTTTGTTCATTCATGGGATGTGGGTGTCACTGGCAAGGCCAACTTTTGTTGTCCATCTCTAATTGCCCTTCAGAAGGTGGTGGTGAACCACTTTCTTGAACTGCTGCAGTTCACTGTTGTAGGTACACCCACTGTGCTGTTAGGAAGAGAGTTCCATGATTTGAACCCAGCGACAGTGAAGGAACAGCGATATAGTTACAAGTCAGAATGGTGTGTGGCTTAGAGGGGAACTTGTAGGTGGTGGTGTTCCCATGTGCCTACTGCCCATGTCCTTCTATGTGGTAGAGCTCGCAGGTTTGGAAGGTGGTGTTCAAGGAGCCTTGGTGAGTTGCTGCTGTACCATCTTGTATATGGTAACGGTGGTGGAGGGAGAGAATGTTTAAGGTGGTGGATGGGATGTGGATAAAACGAACTGGATCATGTCGTGCTTCTTGAGTGTTGTTGCAGCTGCACTCATCCAGGCAAGTGGAGAGTATTCCATCACACATGTTCTTGCTATGGAGGGAGTGCAGCGAAGGGTCACCAGACTGATTCCTGGGATGGCAGGACTGACGTATGAAGAGAGATGGAGTCGATTAGGCTTGTATTTGCTAGGGTTTAGAAGAATGAGAGGGGATCTCATAGAAACCTACAAAATTCTAACAGGACTGGACAGACTAGATGCAGGAAGGATGTTCCCGATGGCAGGGGAGTCCAGGACCAGGGGTCACAGTCTAAGGATAAGGGGTAAGCCATTTAGGACTGAGATGAGGACAGATTTCTTCACCCAGAGAGTGGTGAACCTGTGGAATTCTCTACCACAGAAAGCAGTTGAGGCCAAATTATTAAATATATTCAAGAAAGAGTTAGATTTAGTTCTTAGGGCTAATGGGATCAAGGGACACAGGGAGAAAGCGGAAACAGATTACTGAGTTTGGATGATCAGCCATGATCATATTGAATGGCGGAGCAGGCTCGAATGGCCTACTCCTGCTCCTATTTTTCTATGCTTCTACTCATGACTTGTGCCTTGTAGAGGGTGGACAGGTGGTGAGTTACTCGTTGCAGAATTACCAGCCTCTGACCTGCTCTTGTAGCCACAAGAGCAGGTCCAGTTAAGTTGCCAGTCAATGGTAATCCTAGGATATTGATGGTGGAGGATTCAGCAATGGTAATGCCATTGAATGTCAATAGGAGATAGTTAGATGGTCATCATCTAGCACTTGTGTGGTGCGAATGTTACTTACCATTTACTAGACCAGGCCTGAATGTTGTCCAGGTCTTGCTGCATGTGGGTAGGGACTGCTTCAGTATCTGAGGAGTTGCGAATGGTACTGAGCACACTGCAATCCCTACTTCTGACCTTATGATGGAGGGAAGTCATTGATGAAGCAGCTGAAGATAGTTGGGCCTAGGACATTACCCTGAGGAACTCCTGCAGCAATGTCCTGGGCTGAGATGATTGGCCTCCAACAACCCTCTTCCTTTGTGCTAGGTATGACTCCCATTGACTTCAATTTTATGAATGAGCCTTGCTGCCATATTTGGTCAAATTGGGCCTCGATGTCAAGGGCAGTCACCCTCACCTCTGGAATTCAGCTCTTTTGCCCATGTTTGGACTAAGGCTGTAATGAGGCCTGGAGCCGAGTGGCCGTAGCAAAACCCATATATCTTCACTCATTTCCTGCAGCATCCTTGGGCGTATCCCATCAGGTCCTAGCACTTTGTCCTCCTCTAGTTTAACTAACATCTCTAATACTTCCCTTTTTGTTAAATAAATTCTCTTGAAGTATTTCCTCATAATCTGTTTTTGTTGCCCCATCCAAGGCCAGCCCTTTGAATACTGATTCTGCAGGGCCATGTTGCAGAATCGCAGAACAACTTCTGTTTTCAGAACAAGTTAGCACATAATAGAATGAAACAAACCTGAACTGGAGGAGGGCCTGGAAATTTCACACCTGAAGGATTTTCTGAATTTTTAATACCAGTTTTAAGGAAACTAAAGACTGACTAGAAGCCTGGATTAATTACCTGCTAAGGAACTGTTAAACTGACTGTTCAAGAGGGAATGTTGACAAAATTCAAAAAGTGTTAGGTAGACGTCTGAAAAGCTACAGATATAGAGGCCTCGAGAGACTGTGAGAAACCTCTCAAACACCAGGTGATGTTTGGTCACATCAGTCTGTAACCATGGCAGAGGGAGAATGGAAAGCTACTGAAAGGCTCGTTTTTGTCAGCCGGGATGGTAATAAGAGCAGCTATTTTAAAGTAAAAAAAGACAGACCAGAAGAACACCATGCAGGATGTTGATGAATATAAAACCCTACACTAAAGAGGAAAAAAAAAGTTAAAACAAAAACCCAACTGACCTTGAACTGCCTTTGATGAAGCCACCCTGGATATAATTCCCATGACAGCATCAATAAGTAGGAGAGGATGAAGTTCGAGGTTTCTCCAAGCTTAGGGCTACCACCATCGTACCATAGTTCTATCTTCCCTCCACTATCTGCTGACTCATTCAGTCGATCGCACTTTGCAGGTACACACCTTTAAGCATAAAACTATCACGCACAATAAACTGCAACACAAACACTATTTGATGATGGCTCCTCCAACCATCGTTATAGCACCTGCTCCCCCTTCTTTATTGGTCGGCCTACAAGAGCAGCCTACCTCACCTCTCCCCATTGCTTCCATCTGCTATAGCTCTTTGATTCTCTGGGTTGGGCCTCCTGTGCGCCCCCTCCTCCCTTCACCCCACCATCTCCCAAGGTAAGATGGCCCAGAACTTCCTTGTAAAAGTAGATGGGCAAAGACAGTACTGGGCACGGAAACATGGGAAATGGCAACAATCGATTATTTCAATCAATCTGTCGAGAGTTCAAAGTCTTAGTGAGGAGATAACACAAAAAACACAAAGGTCTTCAGCTCCAAAACCCCAACTTGGCCTCGGAATGGTGTTTTGTGCGTCTTATTCAAGAAACAGGCCACAGACCAGGTCACCAATAATCTGCCCTTCCCCCCACCCCCAAACCCCCACAATTCTTTGACTTGGCCTTCCCTGGGCAATTACCTTATTTTACTCATGATTGCTCTGGCAACCAAATGGATGGACGTCACACTTGTGTGATTGATGACCTTAAAAATGGATACTTCCTGTTTCACCTCATTATGCTTTAATTACTGAATGTCAGTAGTGTGGTTAGTAAAGTTTTTATGAACAGATGAGGTTCCCATATGTGAAACTGATTTTAAAGATAAAATTGATGTTCATGTTAAAAAATGAGAGTTTCTTTTCCTGAACTTTGGTAACTGCAAAGTTGGAAGTTTGATGGTCAATCCCCTCAGTTGGAAATCTCATTGGCTATGCCAGTTTCAGGTTACTTCCTGCCATTAATATGGTATTTCTACAGGGCTTGTCCAGTGGCGTCCAGGGAGACACACGCAGAGAGCACATCAAGTAATCGCACAACCCCAGTCTCGGATATTTCACCTATTAAAACTTATTTAGTACATGAAAAATCAGAGACTAGTAAAGAGCAAAGTCTGTGTTCCTCCTCAGATGTGTCGCACACAGAGTCTGAATGCAGCACATCGCCTGTCCGAATTTTTTATGTCATGATGCAAGGGAAGATGGGGCACCTCTGACAGTGCAGCGCGCCCTCAGTCGTGCCCCTCCGACAGTGCAGCGCGCCCTCAGTCGTGCCCCTCCGACAGTGCAGCGCGCCCTCAGTCGTGCCCCTCCGACAGTGCAGCGCGCCCTCAGTCGTGCCCCTCCGACAGTGCAGCGCGCCCTCAGTCGTGCCCCTCCGACAGTGCAGCGCGCCCTCAGTCGTGCCCCTCCGACAGTGCAGCGCGCCCTCAGTCGTGCCCCTCCGACAGTGCAGCGCGCCCTCAGTCGTGCCCCTCCGACAGTGCAGCGCGCCCTCAGTCGTGACCCTCCGACAGTGCAGCGCGCCCTCAGTCGTGATCCTCCGACAGTGCAGCGCGCCCTCAGTCGTGACCCTCCGACAGTGCAGCGCGCCCTCAGTCGTGATCCTCCGACAGTGCAGCGCGCCCTCAGTCGTGACCCTCCGACAGTGCAGCGCTGCCTCAGTACTGCACTGGAATGGCAGCCTGGATGATGTACACAAGTTACTAGAGTGGGTTTTGAACCCAAGACCTTCCACTCAGGTGAGAGACAGTGCCCCGGCTAACATGTAAAAAGCATGGATTAGGATTTCAAAAGCTGATGAGCTGAGGCATTGTTAGAGATGGGCAATATTAAGGAGGTGGAAGTAGCAGTCTTGGTAGTGGAGTGGACATGGGATCTGAAGCTCAGCTTGGTCAAATAGGACATCAAGATTGTGAACAGTCTGGTTCAGCCTAAGACTCTGGCCGGGGAGGGGGATGAGTCGGTGGCAAGGGAACGGGGGTTTGTGGTGGAGACAGAGGCCAAATCTGTAAGTCTCTAGTACTGTATGCGAAGATGAGAAGAATGCTGTACCCATCAGTCTCTGGTACTGTATATGAACGTGGGATTCATTCACTGAGTCATAGGTGGCACAGAAGGAAGCCTATGCTGGTCTATGCTGGCTTTCCATAGAGCAATCCAGTCAGTCCCATTCCCCACTCTATCACTGTAACCCTACAGGTTTATTTCCCTCATGTGCCCATCCGATTTCCTTTTGAAATCATTCATCGTCTCTACTTCCACCACCTTCATGGACAGCAAGTTCCAGGTCATTACCACCTGCTGTTCTTCCTCACATACCCCCTGCATCTCTTGCCCAAAACATTCAATCTGTGTCTGCTAGTCCTTGTACCGTCAGCTAATGGGAACAGCTTTCCTTTGTAATCTTATCTAAACCTTCATACTTTTGTACACCTCTATCAAATCTCCCCTCAGTCTCCTTTGCTCCAAGGAGAACAACTCCATCTTCTGCAACCTAACCTTGTAGCTAAAATCCCCCATTCCTGGAACCATTCTGGTAAATCTCCTCTGCACCCTCTCGAGATCCCTCACATCCCATCTAATGTGTGTTGATCAGAACTGGATGCAATACTCTAGTTGCAACCTAACCAGAGCTTTACAAAGGTTCCGGTTTATAACGGTGCCAGGATTCGGGACATCTGCTCTCAGATGGAGAGGAATTTGCAATGGGAGAGGGAAGATCCAGTTGTCGTGCTCCACATGGGTACCAACGACATAGATGGGACTAGGAAAGAGATTCTGCTTGGGGATTATGAGCTGCTAGGGTCTAAATTAAAAAGCAGAACCTCAAAAGGTAATAATCTCTGGATTATTACTTGAGCCATGAAAAAATTGGCATATGTTAAATAAGATTAGAGTGATGAATGCATAGCTCAAGGACTGGTATGTGAGAAATGGGTTTTTATTCATGGGGCACTGGCACAGTACTGGTGAAAGTGGGAGCCGTACTGATGAGACCAGTGTTCTGGCGAGTCATATAACTAACATATGAACATACATACAAATGAACATATGAATTAGGAGGAGTAGGCCATTCGGCCCCTCAAGCCTGCTCTGCCATTCGATAAGATCATGGCTGAATTGATTACTCCACATTCCCGCCGACCCCCGATAACCTTTCACCCCAGTGCTCATCAAAAAATCTATCTAACTCTGCCTTAAAAATATTCAAAGACTATGCTTCCACCACCTTTTGAGGAAGAGAGTTCCAAAGACTCACAACTCTCTCAGAAAAAAATTCTCCTCATCTCGGTCTTAAATGGGCAACCCCTTATTTTTAAATAGTGACCCCTCATTCTAGATTCTCCCACAAGAAGAAACATCCTTTCTACATCCACCCTGTCAAGACCCCTCAGGATCTTACATGTTTCAGTCAAGTCACACCTCTTACTCTTCTAAACTCCAGCAGATACAAGCTTAGCCTGTCCAACCTTTCCTCATAAGACAACCTGCCCATTCCAGGTATTAGTCTAGTAAACCTTCTCTGAACTGCTTCCAACGCATTTACATCCTTCCCTAAATAAGGGGACCAATACTGTACACAGTACTCCAGATGTGGTCTCACCCATGCCCTGTGACTGAAGCATAACCTCTCTACTTTTATATTCAATTCCCCTCACAATAAATGATAACATTCTGTTAGCTTTCCTAATTACTTGCTGTACCTGCATACTACCCTTTTGTGATTCATGCACTAGGACACACACATCTCTCTGCATCTGAGCTCTATAATCTCTCACCATTTAGATAATATGGTTCTTTTTTTATTCTTCCTGCCAAAATGGACAATTTCACATTTTCCCACATTATACTCCATTTGCCAGATCTTTGCCCATTCACTTAACTTATCGATATCCCTTTCTGGGCTCCTTATGTCCTCTTCACAACCTACTTTCCTACATTTGTGTCATCAGCTAATTTAGCAACCATAGCTTCAGTCCCTTCATCCAAGTCATTTATATAAATTGTAAAATGTTGTGGCCCCAGTACTGATCCCTGTAGCACACCACTCATTACATCTTGCAAACCTGAAAATGACCTTTTTTTGCCTACTCTGTTTCCTGTTAGCAAGCCAATCTTCTATCCATGCCAATATGTTACTCTCTATACCATGAGCTTTTATTTTTCACAATAACCTTTCATATGGCACCTTATCAAATGCTTTCTGGAAATCCAAGTACAGTACATCCACTGGTTCCCCTTCATCCACAGCTCATGTAACTTCCTCAACGAACTCCAATAAATTGGTTAAACATGATTTCCCTATCACAAAACCATGCTGACTCTGCCTGATTAATTTGAATTTTTCTAAGTGCCTGCTATAACATATTTAATAATAGCTTCTAACATTTTCCCCAAGACAGATGTTAAGCTGACTGGTGGTAGAGAGGGTTTTAAACTAAATAGTGGGGGAAGGGATCATGTGAGCGGAAATGTGGTAAATCAAAGGGAAACAATGGGGTAATACAGCAGGGTAGCAATTTGGGTAATGATAACCAGAGTGTGTGGCAGGAAGGGATAGGGCATGCAAACTTAAGAATGCACCAGCAGATAAGGCCAGAGATTGCAGAAATGGTAAAAAGACAGATTTAAAGGTTCTGTGTCTGAATATACACAGCACAGATAGAAATAAATATGCATAACCTGATCACCATTACGGAGACATGGTTGCAAGAAGACCAAGGCTGGGACCTGAATATTGAAGGGTATTTAACATTTCGAAAAGACAGGAAGCTAGGAAAAAGTGTGGGGAAGCTCTGTTAATTAAGGATGACATTAGTACGGTAGTGAGAGATGATCTTAGCTCGAAAGAGCAAGATGCAGAATCAGTTTAGGTAGAGATAATAGGAAAGGTAAGAGGTCACTTACGGGAATAGTTTATAGGCACCCTAACAGTAGTTACACTGTAGGACAGAGTATACAGGAAGAATTAAACGCGAAATGTAAGAAAGGTACTGCAATAATCATGGGTGACTTTAATCTACAGGTAGATTCAGCAAATCAGAGTGACAAAGGTAGCCTGTAAAATGAGTTTATAGAGTGTATTCGGGACAATTTCTGAGAACAATCCATTCTAGCACCTACCAGGGAGCAGGCTATTCTAGACCTGGTAACTTGCAATGACACAGGATTAATCAATAACCTTGTAGTAAAGAAGCCTTTAGATGGCAGCGATCATAACATGATGAATTTCACATTCAATTTGAAGGTGAGAAGTGTGGGTCTAAGACTAGTGTTTTAAAACGTAAATAAAGGTAATTACAAGGGTAAAAAGGCAGAGCTGGCTAAAGTGAACTGCGAAACTAGGTTAAAAGGTAAATCAGTAGAGAAGCAGTGAACGACTTTTAAGGAGATATTTAACAACTCTGAAAGATTTATGCCAGTGAGAAAGAAAGACTCTGAGAAGGATGCATCATCCGTGACTAAATAAGGAAGTTAAGGATCGTATCAAATTGAAAGAAACACTGTGCAACTCTGCAAAGAATAGATTAGATTAGATTAGAGATACAGCACTGAAACAGGCCCTTCGGCCCACTGAGTCTGTGCCGACCATCAACCACCCATTTTTATACTAATCCTACACTAATCCCATATTCCTACCAAACATCCCCACCTGTCCCTATATTTCCCTACCACCTACCTATACTAGTGACAATTTATAATGGCCAATTTACCTAACAACCTGCAAGTCTTTTGGCTTGTGGGAGGAAACCGGAGCACCCGGAGAAAACCCACGCAGACACAGGGAGAACTTGCAAACTCCACACAGGCAGTACCCAGAATCGAACCCGGGTCCCTGGAGCTGTGAGGCTGCAGTGCTAACCACTGCGCCACTGTGCCGCCCCTGTGGTAGGTCAGAAGATTGGACAGATTTTAAGAACCAGCAAAGGATGACTTTAACAAAAAGAGAAATTAGAGTATGAGAGAAAGCTAGCTAGAAATATAAAAACATAGTAAGAGTTTCTACAGTATTTAAAAAAGAATAACTAAAGTGAGTGTTGGTCATCTGGGGAGTAAATCTGGGGAGTTAAGAATGGAAAACAAAGAAATGGCGGAAGCATTGAACAGGTATTGTGTGTCTCTCTGGACTGTAGAAGACTTAGAAAACCTCCCAAAGATACTTGAAAAATCACCATCACCAGGAAAAAGGTACTGGGAAAACTATTAGACCTAAAGGCTGACAAGTCCCCAGGACTTGATGGCTTGCATCCTAGGGTCTTAAAAGAAGTGGCTGCAGAGATAGTAGAGGCACTGGTTATAATCTTCCAAAATTTCTCAGATTCTGGAAGGGTCCCAGCAGATTGGAAAATCGCAAATTTAACGTCTTTATTCAAAAAAGGAGTGAGACAGAAAGCAGGAAACTGTGGGCCAGTTAACCTAACATCTGTCATAGGGAAATTGCTAGAATCCATTATTAAAGAGGTTATAACAGGATACTTAGAAAATCACAATGGGATCAATATGGTTTTATGAAAGGGAAATTGTGTTTAGCTAATTTATTAGAGTTCTTTGAGAAAGTAACATGCAAGGTGGATAAAGGGGAACCTGTAGATGTGGTGTATTTGGATTTCCAAAAGGCATTTGATAAAGTGCCACATCAAAGGTTACTACACAAAATAAGAGTGTGTGGTGTAAGGGGTAACATATTAGCATGAATAAAAGACTGGTTAGCTAACAGAAAGCAGCGAGTAGGGATAAACGGGACTATTTTTAGGTTGGCAAGCTGTAAATAGTGGAGTGCCACAGGGATCAGTACTGGGGCCTCAACGATTTATCTATCAACTATATTATATACAAGACTTGGATGAAGGGGCCAAATGTATGGTAGCTAAGTTTGCCAATGACACCAAGACAGAGGAAAGTAAGTTGTCATGAGGAGGTAAAGAGCCTATAAAGGGATATAGATAGGTTGAGTGAGTGGGCAAAAATTTGGCAGATGAAGTATAACGTGGGAAAATGTGAAATTGTCTACTTTGGCAGGAAGAATAGAAAAGCAGGATACTATTTAAATGGAGAAAGATTGCAAAACTTGGTGGTATAGAGGGATCTGGGTGTCCTGGTACATGACTCACAAAAAGTTAGTATGTAGGTACAGTAAGTGATTAGGAAGACAAATGGAATGTTGTTTATTGCAAGGGGAATGGAATATAGAAGTAGGGAAGTTTTACTGCAGCTGTACAGGGCCTTGGTGAGACCACATCTGGAGTACTGTGTACTGTTTCAGTCTCCTTATTTGAAAAAGGACATAATTGCATTAGAGGCAGTTCAGAGAAGGTTCACTCGACAAAATTCCTGGAATAAAGGGCTCATCTTATGAAGAAAGGTTGAACAGATTTGGCCTTTACCGATTGGAGTTTAGAAGAATGTCATGATCTTATTGAAACATACAAGAAAGATCCTGAGGGGACTTAACAGGGTGGATACAGGGAAGATGTGGGGGAGACTAGAACTAGGGGACACAGTTTAAAAATAAGAGGTCTCCCTTTTAAGACTGAGATGAGGAGAGATTTTTTTCTCTCAGAGGGTCATTAGTCAGTGCAATTCTCTTCCCCAGAAAACAATGAAACCTGGGTCATTGAATTTATTCAAGGCTGAGTTCGATAGATTTTTGATAGACAAGTAGTAAGTTAAGGGTTGTGGGGGGGCAGACAGGAAAGTGGAGTTGAGACCACAATCAGATCAGCCATGACCTTATTGAATGGCAGAGCAGGTTCAAAGGGCCAAATGGCTTACTCCTATTCTTGCGTTCCCTGCTTTTGATGTCAAAGCTGCAAAATAATCAGTGGAACTTTTCATCCACTACTAATAGTTTCTGATAATCTCTGAATAGTCATTTTATTAAATGCTCACAGACTTTATATATATATTCAAGTATTTACCAATATTTCCACTTTCTGTTTCCTGCGCCATGTTGTCGTCATGACTATCCTCATGGCCGACGTCCCAGTACATCTCGGCAGCAGTTGCTTCACTGAACTCAGAGGTGAAATCAGCCACAGGGAAATGACCAGTGTGCTCTCAGCTGATCGCACATAGCATCTAAAGTTCCCAATGAGAGTCTTCAATGACAGTCTGCCCCCTGTTAAAAATTCAAATGTTAATCAGCTAAATTGTCCCCAGTTTGTCCTTATTATCTCTGAGGAATTATTGCACCCACCCAGCCTCTTGGTTGGAATGTTCCGTCAACAGGTTTAGCAATCAGAAGCCACATGTAATATGAGATGAGTCATAATATGACAACTTGAGGAACCTTAGCCCATCTGGGCCAAAAGCCACAGTTCAGATTTTCTGATCAATGTATCTTAACCTTGGTGTGAACATATTCAAAATACTCACATTAAAATAACCCACTCAAAAGATCCAGTTAAGTTGGGGTATCCGTATTTAAACCTAATCCAGAGACACAAAAAGTAGCCAAGACAGAAAATGTAGTTTGCGCAGTGTAGAGAGGCAAAAACTTTCAGCAGCCTATATTTGAACAGTTGCACAGATACACCACAAAACAAATCTGTGTAGAATTACTGTAGATGTGACACTGCATTATTGAAGCGCATTCAGATACTTGATAAACACCATAACACTGATTAGGAAAGTCAATTTAACTAAAACAGAAAATACTGGAAATACTCAGCAGGTCTGGCAGCACCTGTGGAGAGAGAAGCAGAATTAACATTTCAGGTCTGTGACCTTACATCAGAACAGATAAACTCTGCTTTTCTCTCTGGTTAGGCCCCAACTGGAATATTGCATCCAATTCTGGTCACCACACTTCAGGAACAATGTGAGTGTCCTTGAGAGGGTGCAGAGGAGATTTACCAGAATTTACCAGAATGGGGGGATTTTAGTTACAATGTTAAGTTGGAAAAGTAGGGGTTGTTCTCCTTGAAACAAGGGAGATTGAGGAGAGATTTAATAGACGCATACAAGATTATGACAGGCTTAAAAAACTGTTCCCATTAACTAACGGTACAAGGGCTCAGGGGAGATGTGGCATTGTTGTAATGTCACTGGACTAGTAATCCCAGAAGTCCAGGATTTTTAAAAAATCTGGAATTAAAAAGCTAGTCTATTGGTGACCATGAAACCATTGTCGATTGTTATAGAAACCCATCTGGTTCACTAATATCCTTTAGGGAAGGAAATCTGCCATCCTTACCTGGTCTGGCCTACATGTGACTCCAGACCCACTGCAATGTGGTTGACTCTTAACTGCCCTCTGAAATGGCCTAGCAAGCCACTCAGTTTCTCAAGGGCAAGCAGGGATGGGCAATAAATGCTGGCCTAGCCAGCGACGCCCAGATCCCATGAAAGAATTAAAAAAAACTAGGGGACACATTGAAAGTTTTGGGCAGGAGATGCAGGGTGAATATGAGGAAGCAGGCAGCAGGTGGTAATGACCTAGAACTCACTGCCGACAAAGGTGATGGAAGTGGAGACAAATAATGACTCCAAAATGAAATTGATGTCCGCTTGAAGGAAATAGACTTGCCGGCCTACAAGGATTAAGTGAGGGAGGGGGATTGACTGGATAGATCCGTGGAGAGCCCTCATGGACTCAATGGGCTGAATGGACTCCTTCTGTGCTGTAAATGACTCTGACTCTAATACAAAAACAAAATACTATGGCTGCTGGAAATACTCAGGTCACACAGCATTCTTTTCACTATTCCAAAGGGACCATTTCCTCCTCCATGTAACTATGGTTCACTCTTCCATGACCTCCAACATCCACTCCCCTTTCCATGCAAGTGCAGGAAATGCAACACCAGCCCTTTTACCTCCTCCCTTCCTACCATCCAGGATCCAAAACAATCCTTCCAGGTGAAACAGCAATTTACTTGTACTTCATCAATTTAGTATACTTTCGTCGCTGCTCACAATGCAGTCTCTACACTGGGGACACCAAACATACATCAAGTGATTGCTTTGCTGAATATCTCCAATATATCCGTTCAGTCCACTGTGTGACCCCGAGCTTCCGGTGGCCTGTCATTTTAATTCTCCATCCCACTCCCACACTGATTTCTCTGCACTCAGCCTCCTACACGGTTCCAATGAGGTTGAACAGAAGCTTGAGGAATATCACTTTGTCTTTCATTTAGGCACCCTGCAATCTTCCAGTCTCAATCCCGAGTTCAACAATGTCAGATCATAAACATGGTTCCATTTCTTTTGTACAGCAGGCACTGCCAGTGATTCCGTTGTGGCCATTTACAGCTCCTCTGGACCTATCTTTTGTTTCTTTACTTGTCCCATTACCACCCCCTTTTGCTCCAACATCCTTGTTGTCATTTAATCTCTCCTACTTTCCACCCTATCATAGACCATCCCTTTTGATCTTTCCTCCCCCTCCTTTCTCTGCCTTGATACTTGCTAAAAACCTGCTACATTTTGCACTTCTGATGAAAGATAACCAACCTGAAACGTTAACTCTGTTTCTCTCTCCACTGATGCTGCCAGTGCTGCTGAGTATTTCTAGCATTTTCTGTTTTTATTCCTTTCAATGCTTGTCAGGATCTTTCAGCTAAAGGAGCAAGTTCTTGATGAAAAAAAAATTTGTTGTGACCCATGAATTGTTCCTGTTACATTTCTGCACTGACACAGGGAAGGAGAGGATCACCTTGTGGTTCACTCAGCTACGGGAGTAACTGGCCAAGCCATGCATCCCATGTAATTCCTCGGGTGTTCGTGATCATTGCCTGAGTGGTGGTAGTGACACTGCGATTGTCCACGAGACCCTGAGAGATAAAAAGTAGGATAATCACATGGTGTTCCCACTCCGTCTGGCCCTGTGTGTGACTAGACTTTGGATCAGGACAGGCTTGGGTTCATCTGTGAAGCCCCTGCCGGTGAACAGCCTGCCAATGCTCACTGTCATGGCTCATACAAAGAATGAATCATTTTGGTGGGGTATGGGAGGTACCCCAAGAAAGAGTCAAAAGGGCACTGGGAAGTGTTAGGAAATTCAGAAGAAATGAGAGCCCAGGATTTCTGTCACAAAAGCTTCTCATCCGGAACTGGATATTTTTCTGGTCAGTGAATTGTTGATTCACTTTTACAAGTATTACAGTTTAGATTAGATTAGAACCCATGCAGCATGCGAAGGAGAGATAGTCCAAAACTGCCTGCATTGCATAAATAATTTATTTTGGGTGTCCACACAATGAATAGTAATGCTGGGGATTTATTTGCAGACAGACATGTTGAACTAACAGTGCCATGTATCAGCAGGTCACCTGGTCGGGAATGGTTGTTGGTGGTGGGGGGGGGAGGGGGGTGATTTTGCCATTACTCTGAAGCAGCAGAGCACCAATCGCTGGGGGTGAAGGTCTTGAGTGCCCAACCCAGCCCCGAGCTATTTAATGTGATGCACAGCCACAGACGTATGAGGTGCAATGAGAGTGATTACTAAGAATGCTTTACCTCTAAACACACTGGAACCAGGAGCTGAACCTCCTGATGGATGGGAGAGTATTATAAAAACTTGGACACAAAACAGTGCAGCTTTCTCAGCAGGAACAGGGCAGGGCTACAGACATAGGGCATACACTCCACTCTCCAGTGTCACTCTCCCCCATCCCACAGATCCCCTCTCCCTGTCCCAGTGTCATTCCAGCCCCCCAGGGTGCCACTCTTTCTTTCGTAATGCCACCCACCCACCCCCCCCCCCACAGTTCTGATACTATCTCTAACTGCCCTCATTTGCCCAGATGTTGCTGCCTTTAACTGTCCTGCTTTGTCCAGATGTTTTTGTCTCTAACTGACCCCCTCACCTGTCCAGATGTTGCTGTTAACAGATCCAACTGCAAAGAAAATTACAGGAAAGAAGTTAAAATAGAAAAACTAAGAAAAAGATAAAGTAAAATAAAGAAAAATGAGGGGGCAGAGGGATAAGTGAAGGAGGAGACCTGCTTAAGGTAGGAGCAGAGACACCGACAGGCAAAACTGGTCCCTTCGAATTCTGCCAGATCAACTATCACCACCCACCATCACCCCCCCCAACCCGACCTTTCAGAATGTCCCATTCACACACGGACAAGACCATTGTCAACCATGCCCTCACTGTGAATGATTGCATTGACCAAAACTTAGATCACAGCTGACAACACCCTGTCCCTTACTGAAGTCTCACTGTCTGGCCTGCCCAAACCACCATGGGGATGGTGTGGCCTTGACCATCAAATCTCACCTTAATCTCCCCCCAGTCCACAGGCACCTTCTCCTACTCTGAGCACCTTACCCTATTCCACCCCACTCCGTCTAAAATTTTCACATTCTCCTGTCCACCCAAACTTCTTTTCCTCAGCTGTACTGCGGGAGGACACCTCAGAGGGGTCATGCAGCGAGGCAATATGGGTGGAGCTCAGGAATAGGAAGGGTGCAGTCACGATGTTGGGGGTTTATTACAGGCCCGCCAACAGCCAGCGGGAGGTAGAGGAGCAGATATGTAGACAGATTTTGGAAAGATGTAAAGATAACAGGGTTGTAGTGGTGGGTGATTTTAACTTCCCTTTGCTCGAGTCGCTCTGAACAGGCTCCAGAAGCTGGCCGAGCGCGTCTACCCTGAGGCATAGTGTGGCTTTCGTGCAGAGAGATCGACCGTTGACATGCTGTTCTCCCTTCATCAGATACAGGAGAAATGCCGTGAACAACAGATGCCCCTCTACATTGCTTTCATTGATTTCACCAAAGCCTTTGACCTCGTCAGCAGACGTGGTCTCTTCAGACTACTAGAAAAGATCGGATGCCCACCAAAGCTACTAAGTATCATCACCTCATTCCATGACAATATTAAAGGCACAATTCAACATGGTGGCTCCTCATCAGAGCCCTTTCCTATCCTGAGTGGCGTGAAACAGGGCTGTGTTCTCGCACCCACACTTTTTGGGATTTTCTTCTCCCTGCTGCTTTCACATGCGTTCAAGTCCTCTGAAGAAGGAATTTTCCTCCACACAAGATCAGGGGGCAGGTTGTTCAACCTTGCCCGTCTAAGAGCAAAGTCCAAAGTACGGAAAGTCCTCATCAGGGAACTCCTCTTTGCTGACGATGCTGCTTTAACATCTCACACTGAAGAGTGCCTGCAGAGTCTCATCGACAGGTTTGCGGCTGCCTGCAATGAATTTGGCCTAACCATCAGCCTCAAGAAAACGAACATCATGGGGCAGGACGTCAGAAATGCTCCATCCATCAATATTGGTGACCACGCTCTGGAAGTGGTTCAAGAGTTCACCTACCTAGGCTCAACTATCACCAGTAACCTGTCTCTAGATGCAGAAATCAACAAGCGCATGGGTAAGGCTTCCACTGCTATATCCAGACTGGCCAAGAGAGTGTGGGAAAATGGCGCACTGACACGGAACACAAAAGTCCGAGTGTATCAGGCCTGTGTCCTCAGTACCTTGCTCTATGGCAGCGAGGCCTGGACAACGTATGCCAGCCAAGAGCGACGTCTCAATTCATTCCATCTTCGCTGCCTCCGGAGAATACTTGGCATCAGGTGGCAGGACCGTATCTCCAACACAGAAGTCCTCGAGGAGGCCAACATCCCCAGCTTGTACACACTACTGAGTCAGCGGCGCTTGAGAAGGCTTGGCCATGTGAGCCGAATGGAAGATGGCAGGATCCCCAAAGACACATTGTACAGCGAGCTCGCCACTGGTATCAGACCCACCGGCCGTCCATGTCTCCGCTTTAAAGACGTCTGCAAACGCGGCATGAAATCCTGTGACACTGATCACAAGTCGTGGGAGTCACTTGCCAGCGTTCGCCAGAGCTGGCGGGCATCCATAAAGACAGGGCTAAAATGTGGCGAGTCGAAGAGACTTAGTAGTTGGCAGGAAAAAAGACAGAGGCGCAAGGGGAGAGCCAACTGTGCAACAGCCCCGACAAACAAATTTCTCTGCAGCACTTGTGGAAGAGCCTGTCACTCTAGAATTGGCCTTTATAGCCACTCCAGGCGCTGCTTCACAAACCACTGACCACCTCCAGGCGCGTATCCATTGTCTCTCGAGATAAGGAGGCCCAAAAGAAAAAGAAGGAAGAATATTGACTGGGACTCACTTAGTGCTAGGGGCTTGGATGGGGCAGAATTTGTGAGGAGCATCCAGGAGGGCTTCTTGAAACAATACGTAGATAGTCCAACTAGGGATGGGGCCGTACTGGACCTCGTATTGGGGAATGAGGTGGTCGAAGTTTCAGTAGGGGAGCATTTCGGGAACAGTGACCATAATTCCATAAATTTTAAGGTACTTGTGGATAAGGATAAGAGTAGTCCTCGGGTGAAGGTGCTAAATTGGGGGAAGGCTCATTATAACAATATTAGGCAGGAACTGAAGAATTTAGATTGGGGGCGGTTGTTTGAGGGTAAATCAACATCTGACATGTGGGAGTCTTTCAAACGTCAGTTGATTAGAATCCAGGACCAGCATGTTCCTGTGAGGAAGAAGGATAAGTTTGGCAAGTTTCAGGAATCTTGGATAACGCAGGATATTGTGAGCCTCGTCAAAAAGAAAAAGGAAGCATTCGTGAGGGCTGGAAGGCTAGGAACAGACGAATCCCTTGAGGAATATAAAGACAGTAGGAAGGAACTTAAGCAAGGAGTCAGGAGGGCTAAAAGGGGTTATGAGAAGTCATTGGCAAACAGGATTAAGGAAAATCCCAAGGCTTTTTATACGTATATAAAGAGCAAGAGGGTAACCAGGGAAAGGGTTGGCCCACTCAAGGACACAGGAGGGAATTTATGTGTGGAGCCAGAGGAAATGGGCGAGGTACTAAATGAGTACTTTGCATCAGTATTCACCAAGGAGAAGGACTTTGTGGATGATGAGCCTAGGGAAGGGAGTGTAGATAGTCTCAGTCATCTCATTATCAAAAAGGAGGTGGTGTTGGGTGTCTTGCAAAGCATTAAGGTAGATAAGTCCCCAGGGCCTGATGGGATCTACCCCAGAATACTGAGGGAGGCAAGGGAAGAAATTGCTGGGGCCTTGACAGAAATCTTTGCATCCTCATTGGCTACAGGTGAGGTCCCAGAGGACTGGAGAATAGCCAATGTTGTTCCTTTGTTTAAGAAGGGTAGCAAGGATAATCCAGGAAATTATAGGCCGGTGAGCCTTACGTCAGTGGTAGGGAAATTATGAGAGAGGATTCTCCGGGACAGGATTTACTCCCATTTGGAAACAAATGGACTTATTAGCGAGAGGCAGCATGGTTTTATGAAGGGGAGGTCGTGTCTCACTAATTTGATTGAGTTTTTTGAGGAAGTGACGAAGATGATTGATGAAGGAAGGGCAGTGGATGTTGTCTATATGGACTTCAGTAAAGCCTTTGACAAGGTCCCTCATGGCAGACTGATACAAAAGGTGAAGTCACATGGGATCAGAGGGGAGCTGGCAAGATGTATACAGAACTGGCTCGGTCATAGAAGACAGAGGGTAGCAGTGGAAGGGTGCTTTTCTGAAAGGAGGGATGTGACCAGTGGTGTTCCGCAGGGATCAGTGCTGGGACCTTTGCTGTTTGTAGTATATATAAATGATTTGGAGGAAAATGTAGCTGGTCTGATTAGTAAGTTTGCGGACGACACAAAGGTTGGTGGAGTTGCGGACGGCGATGAGGATTGTCAGAGGATACAGCAGGATATAAATTGGTTGGAGACTTGGGCGGAGAAATGGCAGATGGAGTTTAATCCGGACAGATGTACGGTAATGCATTTTGGAAGGTCTAATGCAGGTGGGAAGTATACAGTAAATGGCAGAACCCTTAGGAGTATTGACAGGCAGAGAGATCTGGGCATACAGGTCCACAGGTCACTGAATGTGGCAACGCAGGTGGATAAGGTAGTCAAGAAGGCATACGGCATGCTTGCCTTCATCGGTCGGGGCATAGAGTATAAAAATAGGCAAGTCATGCTGCAGCTGTACAGAACTTTAGTTAGGCCACACTTAGAATATTGCATGCAATTCTGGTCGCCACACTACCAGAAGGACGTGGAGGCTTTGGAGAGGGTACAGAAGAGGTTTACCAGGATGTTGCCTTGTCTGGAAGGCATTAGCTATGAGGAGAGGTTGGATAAACTCGGATTGTTTTCACTGGAACGACGGAGGTGGAGGGGCGACATGATAGAGGTTTACAAAGTTATGAGCGGCATGGACAGAGTGGATAGTCAGAAGCTTTTTCCCAGGGTGGAAGAGTCAGTTACTAGGGGACATAGGTTTAAGGTGAGAGGGGCAAAGTTTAGAGGGGATGTGCGAGGCAAGTTCTTTACACAGAGGGTGGTGAGTGCCTGGAACTTGTTGCCGGGGGAGGTGGTGGAAGCAGATACCATAGAGACGTTTAAGAGGCATCTTGACAAATATATGAATAGGATGGGAAGAAAGGGATACGGACCCCGTAAGTGCAGAAGGTTTCAGTTTAGGCAGGCATCAAGATCGGCGCAGGCTTGGAGGGCCGAATGGCCTGTTCCTGTGCTGTTCTTTGTTCTCCCCTCAGCCTCTGCACGAAGTCACACCTCATGTTTGGTGATTTCAATTTCAATCTCAACCTATCTTACCCTCTCCTCTATGATCTCACTTCCCTCCTGAACCCTTTTACCTGTTCATGGTCATGGACACTCTCTTGACCTTACCATCTCCCACAGCCTCTCTAATCCCTTTGTCTCAATCACAGATATGCCTATTCCGACCACTTCCTTGTACCCCTCCCCACCCACATTCCCTTCCCCCTCCCAATCCCACTTGCTTCTGCATCCACCCGTGGAAGAAACTCTCCCCCAAATCACTTACAGTGGTACTTTCAAACTTACAAACTCAAACTATAGTCTTGGTCCCTCCGTTCACCATGATATTTCTACAGCTGTCAATCTGCTCAATCGCTTCCTCAACTCCATATTTGATAGTTTATCCCCAGTAAAAATTTTACTGTCTTCCCCACTTCTTGCCATTCCCCAGCTACTGTCCCCATCTTCATTCCCACAAGTTTAAGGGCACAGACTTGGCATACCTGGCACAGAACTAGTTTAGCAATTAATCACCAGATCTGGATGGCCCCAATCACTATCCACTCACTACTCCAGCTTCATCCTGCAGAGCAAAGTTAACCCCTAGTTTCTTTTCTCCACTACCATAAGCCTAAAACCTCTTTCCTCTTCCCCTTCCACCCTCACCTCCAACAAGTCCAAGGAGCTGGTGGACAAGATGAGCTTGGAAAAGGCATGAGGGACAACAGGAGAGAAATTAGAGATTTGAATTTAGAGTTAATACAAAGGGGACCCTGAAGGTTTGAGGAATTGAGGAATGTGGCAGAGGCAGCTAAGATTGAGACCTTTCATTCAGCTGCCTCTGCCACATTCCTCTCTTCCCCAGCCCAACAAGCCAAACCTTCAAGATCCCCCTTGTATTAGCTCTAAACTCAAAACTCTAATTTCTTTCCTGTTGTCCCTCATGCCTTTTCCAAGCTCATCTTGTCCACGAGACGCACCTCCTCCTCCTTGACCAATTTAGCAGTAACTTCGCACCACCTGGGTGGCCTTAATCCAGCTCAGGTTAGCACCCATCCAGTTTGAAATGGGATATATCATGCTCAGCAGGTTTACAACTGATAAATTACTCTTGAAATGCAGCCATTAGTGCACTGAAAGCACATATCCTGACCAAGCTGCACCTCCCTTCATTGCTTGCATCCTTGCAGGATCAAGAAGTTTACTTTTTACAGTCTCACAAGCATCTCCAGCAAAGCCTATTGTACTAAGCACTATCAACTACAGAAAGGAGGAGCAATTTACTCAGCCTCCAGATTTTGCCATGAGATTATGAAGCACTCAGCGATGGTGAACACCAGGTGCCGTGACCGGGAACCACAGTGATCCCACTCCCCAGTCTGTCCAGTATTCCCAGCATTGTCTGCTTTCCTTTCACGTTCCCAGGATGGGATTGCTGTATGGTTCTCGAAAGAGCTTTTCCTTAAATACCAAACAGTAACCAGGGTGATAAATACCCGCCAAGAAAGTCCCCTGCGAGCTGATTGGTCTGTTATAAATAACACCTATTAGAATTACTCAGCGCAGATATTCTGAAGTGTTGAGCAGTGAACAATCTTTCCAAAACTTTAACCACAGGGAGATGGCTGAGTAAGTCTGACAGTCAGAAACAGTTAGACTCTGCGCCACTGGCACGAACCTTCATCCACACTGGGAATAAAATAAAACCAACGTGGACAATTTGGTGGAACCTGCACAGGGAGAGTCCTCTGGCAGCCCTCGGATCCGTGCTCGCAGGAAACAAACCCAGAGTGCAGACCCCGCTCCCCGCACAGACAGCACCGCCCAGGGTCCCTTACCTGGAGAGTGGCTCCCAAAGTCGGAGCAGGAACAGCCATATCCAGACCGAGATAGCAGACGCTTCTCTCCTTTTTGTGAACAATCTAACAGCTTTGGAATGAGGAAGTGATACGGAGGATGTGGGTGGAGACAGAGCTCAGAGCAGCCTGGGCATTGAGGATGCAGGAGCCAGGCAAACGCCTCAAACTATCCCCCTCCTCTTGCGACACCCTCCCCTTCCTCCACTCCCCCTCCCCCTCCCTCCCCCTCCCTCCACTCCCCCTCCCTCCACTCCCCCCCCCTCCCTCCACTCCCCCTCCCTCCACTCCCCCTCCCCCTCCCTCCACTCCCCCTCCACTCCCTCTCCCTCCACTCCCCCTCCCTCTCCCTCCACTCCCCCTCCCTCTCCTCCACTCCCCCTCCCTCTCCCTCCACTCCCCCTCCCTCTCCCTCCACTCCCCCTCCCTCTCCCCTCCACTCCACTCCCCTCCCTTCCCCCCCTCACCCATCCTGCCTCCCCCCCCCACACACGCCTCCCCCCCCACACACGCCTCCCCCCCCACACGCA